>NC_143478.1:25115640-25438973 GCF_027475165.1 Benincasa hispida
TAGCTGCATTTTATGATTATGAAATCTGGCAAATGGATGTCAAGACAGCCTTTCGGAATGGCTATCTTGAGCAGAATATCTATATGTCTCAACCAGAAGAAATTATTGAACAGGGTCAAGAGCCAAAGGTTTGCAAGCTTAATTGATCCATTTATGGATTGAAACAAGCGTCTCAATCCTGAAATATAAGATTTGACACTACAATAAAATCTTATGACTTTAACCAAAATGTTGTCGAACCTTGTGTTTACAAGAAAATTGTTAATAAAACAGTCGCTTTTCTTCTTCTATATGTTGATGATATTCTACTTATAGGAAATGAAGTAGAATTTCTGGCTGACGTCAAGAGATGGCTTGCTACATAATTCCAAATGAAAGATTTGGATGAAGTGCAGTATGTTCTTGAGATTCAAATAGTTCGGAACCGAAAGAACAAAACTTTAGCATTATCTCAGGCATCTTATATAGACAAGATGTTGTCTAGATATAAAATGCAAAATTCTAAGAAAGGAATGTTGCCTTTTAGACATGAAATTCATCTATCTAAGGAACAAATTCCTGAGACACCTCAAGAGGTTGAGGATATGAAACGAATTCCATATGCATCAGTAGTAGGGAGCTTAAAGTATGCCATGTTGTGTACTCGTCCTGACATATGTTATGCAATTGGAATACTCAGCAAATTTCGATCTGATCCAAGATATGATCATTGGATTGCCGCTAAGAACATCCTCAAGTATCTTCGAAGAACGGGGAATTATATGCTCGTGTATGGTGCTAAGGATCTAATTCTTATTGGATACACTAATTCTGACTTTCAGACCGATATTGGTTCAAGGAAATTAACTTCAGGGTCAGTATTCACTTTGAATGGAGGAGGAGTAGTGTGGAAGAGTATCAAGCAAAGTTGTATTGTTGACTCAACAATGGAAGCTGAGTATGTAGCTGCAAGTGAAGCAACAAAAGAAGCAGTATGGCTCATAAAGTTTCTAACTGATTTGGAAGTGGTTCCAAATATGCACCTACCAGTCACCCTATATTGTGATAACAGTGGAGCAGTTACAAACTCAAAGGAACCTTGAAACCATAAACGTGGAAAGAACATCAAGCGGAAGTACCATCTCATCAGGGAGATTGTACATAGAGGAGACGTGATCGTTACACAGATAGCATCACAAGATAACTTAGCTGATCCATTTACAAGGCCCTCTCAGCTAAAGTGTTTGAAGGTCACCTAGTAGGACTAGGTCTATGAGATACTTATAACTAGGGCAAGTGGGAGAATTTATGGGTATCTGATGCCCTAGTTTATTATATTTATACTTTTATTTTTATTCTCTCGTTGTACTCAACATTATATATATTTGTATATATCCAATAGAGTTTTAGTCCAAGTGGGAGTTTATTAAGTTGTATGTCCTAAAACTCGCAATTTGTAGAGTTAAACATATTCTATTACCAATAAAGATGTTACTCAACATTACTTCAATCTATAAATTGTACTTATAAAGTCTAGATCTAATAAACTAATATCCATGACTATTATATGAATACTTGAACTTTATGTTGAGACATAAAGATGGATTAAGTTCGAGTAAATATTCAATATGATATATAGTATCCGAATAAGGTTGGGTGCCTTATGCTGATAACATTATCGGATGTGGCCTACCATGTAGTTGTTATAATTTGTTGGAAGGTGCTACAAACGAAGTGATCCTGATTTGTTCATGTCTTGATATGAGGAGTGGGGGCGTCCTATGCAATGAGTTTACGTAAGATCTGACGAAGAATAAAGTCACTCTTACTTTATAACACTATTTACTGTTTAAGACTAACTATTTCGCTTAGATGACCTAGGTAACTCGATCTTAATCCTGAGCTAACTATGAACTCCTGTTTATGCAGGATTATTCTTAGATTTACGTAGGTGAGGGTTGGCTTAGCAGTACTGAATCAATATGCCTCCCATTTCAAGGATAAGACTGGGTAGATAGCTGGGGACATAGGGTGCAAGAAGAAATTCACGCTTACTCGATTCAGGAATAGAAGAAAGGTTGTTCTCTTAAGTACTGAATCCAGGTCTTGAACAAGGGGCCACACTCTCTCATTGGCCCAAGAGGGATCCTATTTAATGATTGGATCACAAATCAATTGTTCATTAAAGGATTAGTGGAACTTAAGGAGCAAAATGTAATTTTGGGGGTAAAACAACATATTGACCCATCCATTATTACGAATAACTTGTGAAGGGTCGACTTACTGATTATGGTTAAATCAAGTGGACGTAAATATATCTACAGTGAGGAGAGTGCAACTATCGAGCTATAGTGGTGTGACTTGATAGTTAACGAATACTGGTTAATTTGGTCCAAAGAGTTTTAGCCAATTAATCTTAAATCGTTAGAGCTCATGATCTGTAGTTCCATAAGGTCTCTCTACTAGCTCGTAAAACATGAACACCTTGAATTAATAAATTGAGTGAATTTGGAATGATATCAATTTGAAGTTTTCAAATTGAATTTCAAATTGAAATGTTCAAATTGAAATGAGTTTGAATTTGAATAAGTTCAAATTCAAATTAGGGTTTGTATAATAATATTCGATATAATTAAACATTTAATTTATCAAAATTAAATAAAATTGAAGAATTTATAATATTTAAATCAATTTGAAGTTTTCAAATTGAAATGTTCAAATTGAAATGAGTTTGAATTTGAATAAGTTCAAATTCAAATTAGGGTTTGTATAATAATATTCGATATAATGAAACATTTAATTTATCAAAATTAAATAAAATTGAAGAATTTATAATATTTAAATATTTATTTAAATATTAATTACATGAATAGAATTCAGGTTTAAAATTAGGTGTGTGATTAATTTAATAATTGATACTAAATTATTATTTAATTAATTAAATATGTTTAATTAATTAAAAATCAAATTAATTTTCAATTTCAAGTCAATTTGAGAAATTGAATTTTGACGTTTTAAATTTAATTAATTATGAATTAATTAAATAAAATTTTAGTTAATTTTTTAACTAATTAAAATTTGAATTTATAAATACAAAAATTGGAAATTGGATTTGAGTGGAATCTTCCCACATTTTCACCAAATGGAGGTGTTCCTCCCATATACACACAGAAATCCCATTTTCATGCATACAATTGAGGTGGGCTTGAGATGTCTCCTTCAGTGCCTGCATGAAAAGAGTGGATAAAACACTTCAATTTGTGAGGATCGAAAAGGAGGAAGTTGGAAGAACTATAGGAAAAAATTTCAGTTGTGTTATTCTTCTTCACCCTTATTGGATTTGATACCAATAAGGGTCGAGATCGGGTGCTACTTATAGAATTTTTATTAGGCCTTCTGCCTACTAGCAATTCAGATAAGATTTTGACACGCGTCCCAACAAATAAAGATTACATGATTGAAAAATTCCAAATGTGGCCGACAGGACAAGATTCTTGACTAGCAAAATATCTTTTGGAATCTTTCTTTTTGAAAAAGAAAAGATTACGATAAGATTTTGTCGGTGGGACAGAACCCCACTTGACCTTATCTTATCTTAAAAGAAATAAAGCAATAATACAGATAGTAAAACAAATTGTAAAGCAATAAAGATAGATGGGATATGTCTGCAATATCTTCAAGCACGCCTGATAAGATCTTCACGTGATAACTATTGATGATGTCACCCAGTTTCTCCTAAATGGTTTGGATTGGAATGACTATTACATATATCTACCGTATCAACTCTTTTGGGACTACGATCCAGGGTCTTACTTCTTCGGCTACCCCGCCTACTTTGACTTCCCAACGTAATCCTTATAAGTTAATGGGATATTATAGTCATTTCTCATACAGTGATCTATCCGAGTTTTCCAATCTTTAGCTAACCGCTGTGGCCAGTGGTTAGTTAGTCCACTCCAAGAACATACTATCTCCATAATCTCTGCCTCAAATGAAGGTCTCTCCTGAACGGAGATGATAATTTCAAATTGGTTATACACCTATGTACCAAAGCGATTTAAATAATTTACATAAATTTAAATTTAAATAAAATTTAAGTATCTATTTTTAGACTAATTTGGCTGTGAGTCTAAAAACGAGTCATTGATGTCGTAATCGGCGAAGAGGTCGTAGTCATCTTCGTCGTCTTCGACTTTATTGTTCACAGATGCAGAAGAATTTGCATCTTCTTAAGTTTCGTCAGGGTCTGATAATTGCCTGACGACTGTATTGAGGACTGAAGTAAAATCAACGTGTGATCCTGGTCCTGCTAGAGAACTTATAATTGAATTTTTTGTCAAAGTGAATTGTTCATCTTCCTGGCGAGATAGATCCTGTAGATGAACATTGGCTTTGAACCAATCTTTCAACTTTGACGCTTCTAGATTGGAGTAATCAAATTTTTCCCACCACTTGATCCTTAATGCCTTGCTTAAGGCTTTGAAGTTTTTGTATGGTCCTAGTTGGAAATTCTAACAAAAGATCCACGGAATTTGAAAGTATAGTGTGAATCTAAATGTCTTTGAAAGAGGAGACGCATAGATGCTAGTTTGAAAGAGGTGGTAAGACCTTTGGACTTCCACAGGAAAGATTTCTTCTGATAATCCAAAGTAGTTCCACCATGATTGAAACCAATTCGGAAAGGTCATTTTGTAAGCTTGATTATAGAATGTCACAAACCAGGAAAGGTTGTAAGCTTGAAACCAAAAAATATATACCATGTCCGCATATAGTCACAGTATGTATACGTTTGTGGTTTGAAAGGTTTCGAGAATTTCTTCGCTACAAACATCCCTTGATTCCAATAGGATGTTGTTGGCACTTTGAAATTTCTCAACTTTGAGTATACAATTTTTAGAAATCCGAACGATTCGGAACATGAGTAATTTCTACGGACTTGGTGTCTATCAAGATGAATTCGTAGAAGGTTCTCGTTTTTGATACATCTTCAGGAAGATAATTGAATCCATGAGGAAATATTTGAGAGCAGACTTCTTGAGTGGATGGTCCATCGAATTCTGACTCGATCGCTAGATCGACCATTGTTGTCTTTGTGAAGTATCCCGAAATTGGTGGCCTTGGTTGGAAAACCTTTGGCTTCACCACATGGGAGAATGTTGACAGATTTTTTGGGATTAAGGTTGAAGATTACCTCGTAAGTCTCTTATTTGAACTGCTTACTCCCGAGGGACGTAACAATGTTTTTTAGGGTTGTGGAGGTAGGCTTAATGAGCCTGACTGTATTGAAAGTGCCTTTTGGGCACTGCCTTGACGTCTTCTGGACACGACTTCAAAGTCGATGTCCATGGCGTAGTTATCTACACTCATGGGAGATGGTGTAGAATATTGAAACACGGGCTGTTTACCCTTTGAACTACTAGCCTTGGAAGGGCTAGCTTGGATGTTCTGGATGGCGGAGACCACCTTGGTGGCAGAGGACGGCCGGGGGGTTCCATGGGCTTATAGGAAATTATGGGGGGGGGGGGGGGGGTCGTCTTTCTTTCTTAGGAAGATTTTTTCTTGAGAGGTGCTTTCTGCTTAGATAGTCTGCAAGAGAGTTTTCTGTGCCTTTTATAGGCTCAATTTTGAAATCAAAGTAGGATAAGATTGTCTGGCACCTTGCGAAGATTTGTTTTGACACAAGATTCTTCATATATTTTTCAAAGATGTATTTACTGGCCTTTGAATCTGTTCTCACCAGAAAATCTTTGTTGATAAGATCTTCTTGGAACTTTTGAACGCAATTTACTATTGCGAGAATCTCCTTTTTCACAGTGGAATAGTAAATTTCTTGCTTGAGGATGCCGTCGTAACCAATGTCAGATGCATCAGTTTCCACAATTGGATAAGCTTTTTCATCCATTAGCGACAAGCATGGGATGCCTTTTGCTAAAGATTTTATTGATTGGACTGCTCGAGTATGCTCGTCCGTCCATGGTTTTGGATTCCTTTTCAACCTTTCATAAAGGGGGAGACAGATAATACAAAGGTCTTTAATAAAGTCTCCAATATAATTTACACACCCAAGAAAGCGTTGGAGCTGCGTCTTGTCTTGAATAGTGTCTAGAAACTTATCTATGAAGTCTAGCGATCATTGGATTGGTTTGATTATTCCTTGATTAATATCATAATCAAGAAATCTAATTTTTGTTTGAAACGATTTGATCTTTGGTAAAGATACCACAAGACCATTTGTCTTAATGATGTTGAAAAACACTTGCAAGTGCTTAAAGTGTTGTTCAACTGTATTTGAGAATACCAAGACATCAACGATATAGACGATGGTGAAATCCTGATATTTGTTGAATATGTCATTCATGACATTTTGGAACTCCGAAGGAGCATTCTTTAATCCAAAGGGCATGACATTCCATTGGTATCACCTGAAGGGGACGTTGAAAGCAGTTTTATATCTGTCCTTTGTAGATACTTGGATTTGTCGAAATCCAGACTTCATATCGAACTTTGAGAAAACCTTGGTTAAGGTTATTCTTTTTAATAAATCTTGTCGATTAGGAATTGGATACCTAATCCATTTGAGAGCCTTGTTAAGGGGCTTATAGTTGATTACCAATCAAAGAACTTCTCTTTCCTTCTCGGCTTGATTATTGACGTAGAAGGATGCACATGACTATGGGCTTTTTGATGGGCTAATAAGCCCTTTTCGGAAGAGCTCATCAATTTCTGCTTTGCAGATTTTGATCAGGTCTTTTGACATTTAAATGGGCTTGACCTTTGTGTTTTGTCAAATCCATCAATATATGGGAGCTCGACTATATGCTTTTTACGAGCCTAAAATGCATTTGGAATGTTCGAGCAAATTTCGGCTTGCATTTTCTTTAGCAAATGCTGGATTTTCTTCTAGACCGAAGGTCTAATAATTTGGTCAGCAACCTTCTTATTTTGAACGTCATCTTGAAGGAACTCAATTTGCTTTTCTTTCTTAGAAATCCTATTGATAAACTAATGGATTTCTTCTTCAATATTTGAGATGTACTTAGGAGTTATCGGCTCGATCCTTAATGGTAGCACTCGATTCTTCAATTTTTGAATTTACAAATACAAAAATTGGAAATTGGATTTGAGTGGGATCTTCCCACATTTTCACCAAATGGAGGTGTTCCTCCCATACACACACAAATGCCATTTTCATACATGCAATTGTGGTGGCTTGAGATGACTCCTTCAGTGCTTGCATGAAAAGAGTGGATAAAACACTTCAATTTGTGAGGATTGAAAAGGAGGAAGTTGGAAGAACTATGGGAAAAAGTTTCAGCTGTGTTCTTCTCCTTCACCTGAAAACTCATCCATTTCCCTTCACAAATTTAGCTCAATTGTGAGTTCCACCACTCACAATTAAAGGCTGAGAATAGTAGAGAAGATCTCTTAGTGGTTCACTATTGAATTGGAGCTGGAATCACGAGAAGACCAGCTTGGAATTGGGAGAATTCATCAAAGGTATGTTGTTGAGAAACCTTCTTAAATTTCTGTTTAAGCATTTTAGAACTCAAATAAATGTAATTAAAGTGCTTATTGATTTTGTTTTCTTCCGTTGTATATTATCTTATCCTATCACCTGTGTGTATCATTAACAAAGAAAGGTGATAAAAGAGAACGAAAATAAGATAAATAATAATAAAAAATAGATTTAAATAACTCTACTTCTTCTGTTTGAGGGGTTCAAAAGAGAGCAGAGAAGGTTGGGGAGATTAAAGAACACAAACCCCTACGTCGTTTCTAAGGTGTGGATCCTTGGGATAGAACCCTACAAAATAAAACTTCTGACCCAGATCATGATTTTTTTTTTGTGTATTTTTTGGTTTTCCCCCTTTTTTTTACTACCTTGTAATATGTTGGTCTCCCTATATCTCATTCCTCTACAAACTAGGTCTCTCTCTCTGTTTTTTTTTTTTTTTTTTTTTTTTTTTTTTACCAATGGAGTGATTTCTCTCTATGGTTCAAATTTTTTAGGGTTTTTATCTGTCTGTGGTGTTAATGCCTTTTGTTGAAGAAGAAGATGGCTTTATAGCCAAAGTAATTTATTTAAAAGTCAAAAAATTCTACTGGCTAGTTTCTTTGAATTTGAAAATTTTGCCAAACTTGATCTCAACCCAAAATGGTATACAATTTTGAAAATTAAACATAGGAAACTTTCTTGTTTTTTGGTGCAACTTTTCTAACTAACGTAGTTACTTTAACTAACCCTTATTTTAACCAAATTCATAAAAAGAAAAAGTTTTAAAACAAGCCACTTTTATAAAAATAAATAAATAAATGAAGGTGGATAATTAATAAAATTAAGACAAATTATTCTAATATTTAGATTTATTTAAATAAATCCGGATAAAATTAGGTTGCTACAAGATGTTTTATGTATAAATTGATTCAATTTCATTTACTTTATGTTTTATTTGCCAGCTAAGGCAAAACTTACCATCTCAATTTCTTTCTTAAGAAACATTAACCTATGAAATCTCGTCAGGAATTTCTGCTCAAATCATCAATATGTATATATAATGTATAGTAAATCTCATGTTATGATTTCTTTATAAAAGCATATGGACAAATAGAGTTATTTTTTTGCCCTCATACCATCAAATATTTAATAAGATGATTAATTTACATCATAAAGAATGTTTTATAAAAATCTCTATGGGGTGTGTGTGTGTGTATGATATATATATATGTGTGTGTGTGTATATCATTCTCTAATATCTTACTTATATGATTTTAGTACCTTTAATCCTTCAAGGGTATATTATTAATAGATTCATATAAATATACAATAACTACAGTCATAAGATGTATGTAAGCTTTTCATGCACAGTTGGATAAATTAAATATCTCATGACATTGTATCTACCATAGAAGAATATATCTCATTATAATCAATACCATTTCTTTGCGTGTCACTTGTCTCGTGTTATATAGTGTGACCTCATTCTTTTTTTTTTTTTTGTTGCAAATATTTACTTGTATCCCACATGTTTGGCATTCTTTAATGTTTGAACTACTAGTTCTCATGATTTGAAAAATAAGTTTATTTCCATTAGATCGTTTCTTTCCACATAAATCAATCATTTCTATGTCACAACATTCTTTTTCAATATATCTGAGTATATAATACTCATTTTCATAAATAATATCGTGAGCAACATTGTATGCAAAAATGTTGTCAACTTATTTAAGTATAGTTTTTCTTTTTCTTGTCATGACATATAATTTATCGAGATCTCTAATATAATTTATCGAGATCTCTTTATAATCCTCTTTCACTTTAAGATTCTCATGAGTACTCATATTTAGGATTTCTTCTGTAATATCCATATTCTTAACTGAGTCATTTTGATTAACCACTTCTTTTTCGAGGATCTTTATCTTTAGAACTCATTTGTCTATCACGCTTCAGGCGTATGCAGATTCATTAATTTTGACAACTTGTTACATTGGGTTATAACTTGGTCACTTTCTTGCAATTGTAAATGTTTTGTAAATACATATAGCATTGATTTGCAATATTTTACAAATGAATTATCTTTTGAACTGCTGGTTCAAAGTGATACGTATGATGATCAAAATGAGATAATACTTATGTATTTTATTCAATTTATTTTTCCTTACTTTTCCTTAATTCCTTCCCCTCATGTTGGAAAATTTGTCTCATGGATAACAATTAAATTGTGTATTAAATGATCCACTCTTCAGGGATTCAAAGTAATTAATTGATGTAAAATTAATTTCAACATAGATTTTAATTGCTCTATCATCTTAATTGTTGTTGTAGAACAATTTAAACATTTATTGCATATCTTGCATACGAAATATATTTGGCTTTTGGCCATAAGCTCTTTAGTCATTGGTCGAACATACGAAATCACATAATTTCGTACAGATCTAGAAGTTTTGCTAATTGAACAACTACAGGATGTTCAACACTTATCCCAATCTATTATCAAATGTTTGAGATACTCACTAGCATTATCAAGACAAAATAATAAGTATATATGTGACCATCAATTGGATGCGCCAATAAAAATCATAAAACCATGAATCTATTCCAAAAGTTGGAAAGGTTCAATTTCAATTTTAGCTAGTGTAATAATTAATCCTTAAGAACACGACACCATGACAATTTATTAGATGGAAGAATATTCTAGTTCTTCAATACATGTCAATGTATATTTTCAATATTATTTTCACTATTGACCCAAAATGGCTCATCATGTCAAAGAAAAATATATTTGGATCAATGAACTTTAGGATCATTGTTGCATATATTTCAACTACACAAATATGTGTGAATACAATTTAAAAGGAAAAACATAATATTTTTTTATATGTACTTCCCATAGAAGACAATAGATATAGTATATAAATACCATATATTATTCTTATTATCAATCTTTTTAGATGATATCTATTACAAAATATACCTTCCAAATTTACTAACTTCTCTTTGATTTACAAGCGAATAAAGTATATAAATTGTCAATTTTGCTCCTCTAGCAAAATATTATTTTCTTTTCCAAAATCTTTAATCAAGTCTACAGAACTTAATAGAAGGAAATCTCGACATGAGAAGATCCTTGGGCAGAAGCAGATCATCCAAATTCCATTTCGATTGAAAATATAAATTTACAATAAATGAAGACAGATTATGCAATTTAAGTAAATTATAGCATGCTTTTCAAATAAGATACATAGTTCTAAGATTATATCTTTGAAGAACACTTCTTCGAGTCAATCCTCTCAAACTATCACGAACTTCTCAAACAAACAACAATAAGATCTAGAAGACCCTCTTCAAGAAACTCCAGAACCAAAAGGGAAGAAGACACTACCACTCGAATTCCTTGGTATGCTCGGGGTGAGAACCCAAGAGTGGCAGGCTTTGACTATTTTGGTTAAGAGGGAGTTTGGAGGAGGAAGATGATTGAAGAAGAAGCACTATTGCATAAGAACTGCTTCAATCGTTTAGGCTATCGCATAGACAAGTCTTCCTATCGTATAGACAAAGAGCTTATCGTATATGCTCTGTGTTTGTCGTGTAGACTATCGCATAGTCTATTCTTGTGTTCTTGTTGTCCTTGGAACTCGTGTTCTCTCTTGGAAGAAAAGAAAAACAACTCTTTTTCATTTTATTCCAATTGCCATAAAATTGCATAATTACCCACTAAGGTGGTTTGAGAGAAAAAGGGATTATTGTTCAAATAATAAATAATACAAATAAATATGATAACTAACTTGTATATTATATTTATAATCTATAGTTTTCATATTGCATCACATACAATATAAACTATAGTTTTTTTTTTTTAATGGCATTTAATATAAATCATATTTATATTAAATTAACAACTATTTGAATCTCATTCAAATATTTATTCCTCCAATTAGTGTATCAAATACATTATATCAATTATATTATATATCATTGAATCAATTTAATTATATCATATATGACTAAATCCCCTCTTATTAATTTGAACAATTCAAATTAACCTAAAAACTGATTATCAACAAAATCCTTTTGAGCTACCAAGGGGACCTTATGGACTTGTAGCTTGAAGCTCCAACGGTACGTGAATAATGAATTAAACTCTTTAATTACATTATCTACTATCCGTTAACTATTGGGCACTCTACTAAAGACCGACAGTTGCACTCTTCGCACTACAGATATATTTCTGTGTCCATTGGATATAACCAATCAATAGTGCAATGACCCTTCACAAATTGCTCGTAAGTACAGCTAGGCCAAAATACCATTTTGCTCATGTAGTTACATCTAATTTCTTAAGTATCACTGATTCTTCTAAATGAATAATAAGTCATAGTCCCACTATGACCAAGTCCTCTCGGGCTGGGAGAGGGTGTGGCCACTATATTCAAAACTTGAAATCAGCCCTTAAGGGAGCAATTTATCTACTTGCCTCTGCATTGGGGAAAGAGTGAATTCCGTCTTGTGTAGCTGAGTTTCCAGCTCCCTAATCAGACGAATCCCCAAAATGGTAGGCTTGTTGAGTTGGCAATCTGGCCACTCTCACCTATACAAATCAAAGGAACGCCTTCATGAGCAGGAGTTCACATCTCACTCAGGATTCAGGTCATGTTACCTATGGTCATCCTAGTAAAATGTACGTCTCTATTATTGACGATGTTATATAAAGAGATTAGTCATTTTGTGATTCGATCTTGTACAAACTCTTTGTATAGGATACTCCGCTCACATATCTCCACATGAAGATCAAGATTAGATTATCTATAGCACTTTACAACACTTGTAACATCTACAAAGTGGGCCGTATCCGTAGTGTCACCAGGATAAGGTACCCAACCTTATTCATCTATTACAGACCATTTAGGTTATTATTTAAACAAGATCCACCTGTATGTCTCTAGATACTTGTTTAAATTACATAAAATAACCTCGGATTTTAGTTTATTGGATTGAGTATATGCTTCTAAAATAACACTTATTTTTTTAATAACAATATGTTTATACAAAGTTTACAAACTATGAGATTACAAGAAGATTTAGGACACTATTCCCAACATGAATATCATATTTGATTTTTCACTTCAAGCATTTGAATTTTTTAATACATATAGTCTACTTTTAATTATAATATGCATAAATGTACTATATGTAAAACATAAATATTATTTATTTTATTATCTTTAGGAGATTTAAAAAAATAAAAATATCTCATATATAAGTTTTCAAAAACAATAATAATCTCTTTAGGAGATTCTAAAAAACTTGTAACATCCAAATAATATCATATTTGGGGGTTAAAAAGATAAGTTATAACCTCTTCAATAGATTCAAATAAATTCTCAAAGTTTTCTTCCACACATTTTTTTTCATTAATTTGGATTTTTTTTTTAAAAAAAAGTCTTATCGTACAATAGGTATAAGATTATGTCTCTTTTGCATTACATTTTGAAAATAATATTTTCATCCAAAACATTATATATGTGTGGTTTTAATACAATAATTACTTCTTCCTTTATTAACATGATTCCGACTTAAATGATTAAATATTGGAACATTCACTTCAGGGAATGATATTATATTATTTGGTCAAAATTCATTATTTTTCATAGAAATACCTACCCGTATGTTTTATTCAACCTCAAAAGATATTAGATAAATATTCATCACAATGTTTCAAACTTTCCTTCTCAAACTGCTAATACAAGAGCATAGAATGTTTGATATATGCTTATTAGTTTATAAACATTTATTAATTTATAATATATGCAACTAAGGTGCAAGACAAAAACAATTAGCACTAATTGATTTAAGCAACTTTGGGTGTATTAAATCAAAATTAGCTTTAGTAAGAGTAATTAGCTATTTGCATAACTTTCAAACTTTGCCATAAAAAATTCAATCAATTATATATATAATCAATATATATAAATTTTAAAATCTCACAAATTTATCCATATGAGAATAATTTAAATATTCAACGATCAACTAAATTTCTTTTATAGCATATCAAACAAAAATTGCCTAATTCAACTCCCAGGTTAGTTCCCAAGTAGAGGTATTATTTTATGGTCAGTTTAATAATACCTCAGCCTAGCCAAAACAACCCTTAGACAGAGTTTTCTTAATCAATTTTTATTTCTAATTTATTAATCTTTTAATTAGGAGCTAATTTCGAAGTGAATTATTAATCTTATTAAAACAAATTCACTTTAATATCTTAAACCTTAAACCTTTCAAATTAAAATTAAAAATAATCACGACTATTTATTCTCATATTTGAAAAATAAAAGAAAATATTATCATAAAATAATTTTAACATATAAAAGTTAATATTAATACGAGAGTGTCTTATCTTTATTTAAAAGAAACCAAATCTTATTAAGAAATATGTAATTTAATTAAGGAAACAAATATCCTAATTTAATTTTTCATAAATAACAATTATATTTCAAGATATAAAAATATAAATTAATTAAAAAAATATCTCAAACAAATCTTCAAATATAAGAAAAATTATTATGCATGATTTGAAATCTATGATAGATTTTACTTATATAGACTACAATAATTTGGAACTTTCCCGACGCTGCAAACCGTCGGGATTAATCGAAAATACCATTGGCCAAACTTTTCATAATGATCAAATAATCGTTGGCCAGATCATTGATAAAGCTTCGTCAGCGTAACCTTCCCCGATGATATAAAAGTCGTGTTGTAGGGAAAAAAAATTTATCTCGACGGATGGAGAATATGTTGGGTTTTATGTTCCAAAACTCGCAGTTTGTAAAAAATTAAACATATTTTATTATCAATAAAGGTGTTATTCGATATTTCTTCAATAAAGTTATTATTGAATCTATTAATTACATTCATAAAGTCTAAATCCAATAAACTAAGATCCATGGCTATTATATGAATATTTGAACTTTTTGTAGAGACATAGAGATGGATCAAGTTCGAGTAAATAGCCAAAACGGTCTATAGAATATGATTAAGGTTGGGTACCTTATTCTGGTAACACTATAGGATGCAGCCTACTAGTTATTATAAGTTGTTGTAAAGATACTACAAACGTAGTGATCCAGATTCGTTCATGTATTGACATGAGGAATGGGGGCGTCCTATGCAATGACTTTGTATAAGATCGTACCAATAAATAAGTTACTCTTACTTTATAACACTGTTTACTGTTTAAGATTGACTATTTTGCTTAGATAACCTAGGTAACCCGATCTTAATCCTGAGCTAACTATGAACTCCTGTCTATTCGAAATTATCCTTAGATTTTTATAGGTGAGGGTTGGCTCAATAGCGTCGACTCAATAAGTCTTCCGTTTCAGGGTGCAAGATGAAATTCACGCCTACCGATTTAGGGATAGGAGAAAGGTTGTTCTCTTAAGAACTGAATCCAGGTCTTGAACAAGAAGCCCCTTCTCACTAGCCCGAGAGGGATCCGGTTTAGTGATTAGATCATAAACCAATTGTTCATTAGAGGATCAGTAGGAAATTAAGAAATAAGACGTAATATCGGAAGTAAAACAACATATTAACTCAGCCGTTATTATGAACAAATGTTGAAGGGTCGACTTACTGGTTATGTTAAATCATGTGGACACAAATATATCCATGGTGAGGAGAGTGCAACTATCGAGCTATAGTGGTGTGACTTGATAGTTAACGAATATTGATTAATTTGGTCTAAAGTGTTTTAGCCAATTAATCTTAATTGTTGAAGCTCATGATCTGTAGGTCCATAAAGTTCCTCTACTAGCTCGTAAAGCATGAACACCTTGAATTAATAAATTGAGTGAATTAGAATGATATCAATTTTAATTGTTCGAATTGAATTAGAGTTTGAATTTGAATAATTTCAAAATCAAATTAGGGTTTCTACAATTATATTTGATATACTTAATTAACGTTTAATTTATTGAAATTAAACAAAATTGGAGAGTTTATAATATTTAATATTGATTTAAATATTTATTACATGAATAGGATTTATGTTTAAAATTTGATGTGTGATTAATTTGATCTTTGATATTAAATTAATTAATTAAATAAATATGTTCAATTAATTAAAATTCAAATTAATTTCCAATTTTAAATTCAATTTAAGAAATTGGATTTTGATATTTGATTAATTATGAATTACTTAAATCATTTTATAATTAATTAATTTTTTGAATTAATTTATTTTTTAGATGAAAAATTGGAAAATTTGGGCTAAGTGGGTTTTGCCTACAAACACCTCAAGTAGGAGGTGTTCTTCCTACAATCACACACAAATCCCATTAAATCTTCAAGCAGCTACTGGCTATTGAGCTGAAGAGATGTTACTTGCATATATTCAGTGATTAAAAACACTGAATGGCAAAATAAGAACAGATAGAATAAGCTGAAAAAAAAAAAAAAAAAGTTTTTCTGCTACATCTTCTTCTCCCTCTAAAACCCAGAAATTCCTTCACCAAATTCACTTAAATTCGAGTTCCACCACTCAACTTCAAGGTTGAGAATAATAGAGAAGATCTGTTAATGGTTCACTGTCAATTTGGAGCTGATTTGGAGTGAAGAACAGCTTGGATAAGGGAGAATTCATTAAAGGTATGTTGAACTTGAAACTCTCTTTAGTTTTTCTATTGAAGAATGCATTAGAACTCAAATTAAATGTAATTAGAGTGCTTATTGATTCTATTTTCTTCTGTTGCATGCTTGGGTAATCCATCAATTAGTATCAGAGTATGATTTAAGCATTCAATTAATGATAATTTGAGTTTTGGTGGGTGAATTTCTGATATTGCATGTTTTGGATTGATATGGATGATTTTCTAGCTTTGGCATTAGATTTCTCTTTATTTTCCAAGTTGAATTTGTAATTGGCTCTTGTTTGATGAGCTTAAATATGTGACCAAGAATCTATAATTTATTTGGAGTCAGTAGAGTTGAAATTAAGTTGTAATTGAAGAAAGAAGATCGAGCAGCAGGAACCAGATTTTCAGCATCTGCTCAAAACTCGATGCTCGAAGCTCAAAAACTCGATGCATGTTGCCATACTTGATGGTACTCGATGCGTTTATGCGATGATATTTCATGAAAATACTCGATGCATGATGCCATACTCATTGGTACTCTATGATATTTCATGAAATACTCGATGCACAATGCCATACTCGATGGTACTCGATGTTATTCTATGAAATACTCGATCCTCGATCCATACTCGATGGTACTCAATGTAATTTGATGGCATACTCGATGCTTGATGATACTCGACAGTTTTTTTTGCTCGATTTAGCACAATTTTTAGCATTTAGGGTCTGGTTCAAGGTGGTTCGAGTGATCCAGACGCGTTTTGGAGCCGGTTTTCTTCAATTCTGGTCCAGTTCAGCCCCAATCCGGTCCGCTTCAACCATTTTTGGACTGGTTTCACCCATTTTGATGCCTTGGAGGTCTGGTTCAAGCGGTTCAAGTCTGGTTTGGGTCGGTTCAAGCAATTCTACACCAATTTGAAGTTGTTTTTGGACCGGTTTTGTAATAATTTAGTTATTATGCTTGCTTAGGATGTCAAAGTTGAACCATATCGGTATTATTTAAATAATTATGCATGTGATGTAGGTTGTATTTAAATTTAAACATGTTTGTGCATATAGTATACCATTTAGATTTAAAAATCCCACCATAGGAAGCATTTTATATGCATTATGTATATGTTATAATTTGTTATAATGTATAGAATGCATGTTTAGGGTTTCTATTATTTAATATAACTGTTATATTAATTTTGAATGTTTTTTATGCATGTTGTGGATGTAATAGCATGTCTATTTTTATAAGTTGTTATAAATTTGATATAGACATTAAAATCTATCACAAAGATAAGTTGCATACTCACGTAGGTTAATCACCTGTTTTAAATAAATTAAAATAGGTTGACAACTTGTAAAATGTGGTTACAAACTCAACCGGTATATAATCTTGTCTAAGGTTGGAGGTACTTAAGTTGACGGTCTACGAAACACATCCTACCTGGCGATTATGGCTGAATAATTGAGCATTGATAAATCGGTTTTATGAGCCTACGTGAGTGTGTTGAGGTAATAAAACGGTTTATCACCTAGACATCATAGGTTTAAATCCATTTATAAGTGTTATACTTGGATAAACCACATAGACTTAGGGTTGTTTAAATTAGCCAAAATAAACCTAAGTATAAATATACCCAATTTAATACTAGAACACTTCAGTGGGAGTTTAATAACTTATATGATAAAGTTATTATAACACATTAGTAGGAGATTAATAACATATACGATACGTTATTTTTAGCTCTCATGTCCACAAGAGTCACAATCGAGATTTAAGTGGTACTTCGTGTCACCCTGGGAGTGACCTCCATTCTGAAAGTATTTGCATAAATCAAGATTCTTGTGAATAAGGGGAAGTCGTTCAAACATAAATCAAATATATGATAAATAGATTTCAACTTCCACCTCTCCATAGAGTTCACATCGTGAGATTCATATGACGCTTCATGTCACCCTAGGAGTGACCTCCATTCGAAAAGTGTTTGTATGAGTCAATAACAAGGTGAATAGGGGAAGTAATTCATAGTAAATGGGTGAAGGATATGTGTCAACGTATCTTGCGGTTTCTTCCGTAGTTTAAACCATGAGATTCCTATGTTGCGCCTACTGGTTTGCTTTAGTTTGCTTTAGGCGGCCCTTGCGAGTTGTTTAATGACGATTATCCCCTCGGAGGATTGTAACATAGGTTTCAGAACAACTCAAACTCCAGAAATGGATAGGATTTCTTAGGTCCATTCCCAACCTTGACTCTCCATTTTGGTAGCATAGTTGGGGTCGACCTCTGACGTCTGAAAACAGAGGATTACACTTACCGAATTACTAAATTATTAGTAATTTCTGACAATAAATGGTAACTAAACGACTATAGGAATAAGAGTTGTTCTAGAGATAGTGTTTGGTCAAAATTATTTTACTTTAGTGAAGGAATGTTTGACTGTCCCTCGGTAGCACGTATTTTAACTCACTATAGTATCGTTGCAAATAAATGGTTATGGGAATACTTGTTTTGCTAACACTTGAGTTTGGATTTAGTTGCAATTTGCTAATTAGAATTTGTTAAAAAAATTTCCAGCATGTCGAATTCTTCTAAAATACTCGCTTCCAAATTAACTAACAGTAAAATTGAATCAACATACAAATCACTAGCGGTTAATGGTTCTAAAAGAGTTTTAACAGAGGATTGTCCTCTATCTCCTAACTCATCTAAAGTTTTGAACAATATAGATGAAAATGCAAAATTTGAACAATAAGATAAATATGATTTACTTGTTATTGAAGCATGTTTAGTGGAAAACGATAAAACCTAGATAATTGATTCATGTGCCGCTAATCATGTATGTACTTTCTCACAGGAAATAAATTCCTGGAGACGGTTGACAGAAGACGAAACAATCTTTAAGGTAGGGATCGGGAAGATTGTTTCAGCTAAAACAGTGAGAGATATGAAGTTATTTATAGGAGATAAATACATTTATCTTAAAAATGTTTTTTACATTCCTTCTATGAAAAGGAATATAATATCTATCTCTTGTTTGCTAGAACAAAACTATAAAGTTTCTTTCAAAAATTATGAAGTGTTCATCAATTCAAGAAATAACCAAATTTGTTATGCAAAATTAGAAAATAACTTGTATTTGTTAAAATCGACTGAGGTTAGAGCCGTTTTGAACATAGAGATGTTTAAAACTGTTGAGACTCATAAGAAAAGGAAAGTTTCTCCAAATGCCTATCTTTGGCACTTGAGACTAGGTCACATAAGTCTCAACAGGATTGAGAGATTGGTTAAGAATCGTCATCTATATAAGTTATAAGACAGTTCATTACCACCTTGTGAATCCTATCTTGGGGGTAAAATGACTAAAAGATCTTTTTCTGGAAAAGGTCTTAGAGGCAAAGTACCTTTGGAGCTAGTACATTTAGACCTTTGTGATCCTATGGATTTTAGAGCTAGAGGAGGGTATGAATATTTCATCAGCTTCGTTGATGACTATTCAAGGTATGAACATATTTACCTAATGCACTAAAAGTCTATTACTTTTGAAAAGTTCAAAGAATATAAGGCCGAGGTTGAAAACCAATTAGGTAAAAAGATTAAAATGCTTCGATCAGATCGAGGTGGTGAGTATATGAACTTAGAATTAAAGAACTATTGGATATTACATGGAATCCAGTCTCAACTCACAGCCCCTAGTACATCTCAACAAAATGGTGTGGCAGAAAGGAAAAACAGAACCTTGTTGGACTTGGTTCATTCCATGATGAGTTATGCTCAGTTACCAAATTCTTTCTAGGGACACGCAGTTGAAACTGCAGTGTATATTTTAAACATGGTTCCCTTAAAAGGTATTTCTGAAACACCTTATGAGCTTTGGAGAGGATGTAAAGGAAGTTTACATCACTTCAGAATTTGGGGTTGGCCAACACATGTGTTGGTACAAAATCCTAAAAAGTTGGAACGCCATTCAAAAGTATGCCTATTTGTAGGTTACCCAAAAGAAACAAAAGGTGGTTTCTTTTACGATTCTCAGGAAGACAAGGTATTTGTATCGACAAATGAAACCTTCCTGGAGGAAGACCACATGAAGAATAATCAACCTCGCAGTAAGCTAGTAATAGAAGAAATGTCCAGAGGAACGATAAATGCATCAATAAGAGTTGTTGACATAGCAGGTCCATCAACAAGAGTTGTTATTGAAACTAGTACTTCACATCATTCTCAAAAGTATTGAACGCCTCATCGTAGTGGGAGGGTTGTGCAACAGCCTGATCAGTACATGGGTTTAATTGAAACTCAAATCATCATACCAGATGATGGCTTAGAGGATCCATTGACTTTTAAACAAGCATTGAACGATGTGGATAAAGACTACTAGATTAAAGCCATGGATCTTGAAATGGAATCTATATATTTCAATTCTATCTAGGATAATGTAGATCAACCTGAAGGGGTAAAACCCATCGGTTGCAAATGGATCTACAAGAGAAAACGAGACCAAGCTGGTAAGTTACAGATCTACAAAGATAGACTTGTGGCAAAAGGGTTTACCCAAAAAGAGGGGGTAAACTATGAAGAAACCTTCTCTTTAGTTGCCATGATAAAGTCAATTAGAATACTCTTGTCCATAGCTGCATTTTATGATTATGAAATTTGGCAAATGGATGTCAAGACAGCATTTCTGAATGGCTATCTTGAAGAGAGTCTCTATATATCTCAACTAGGAGGGTTTATTGAACAAGGACAAGAGAAAAAGGTTTGTAAACTTAATCGATCCATTTATGGGTTGAAACAAGCATTTAAATCCGAGAATATGAGATTTAACACTACTATAAAATCTTATGGCTTTGAACAAAATGTTAACAAACCTTGTGTTTACAAGAAAATCGTTAACAAAATTGTCGTTTTTCTGGTGTTGTATGTTGATGATATTCTACTCATTAGAAATGAAGTAGAATTTCTAGTTGACATTAAAAGATGGCTAGCTACGCAATTCCAAATGAAAGATTTAGGAGAAGCACAGTATGTTCTCAAGATCCAAATAGTTTGGAACTGTAAGAATAGAACTTTAACACTATCTCAAGCATCTTATATAGACAAAATGTTGTCTAGATATAAAATGCAAAATTTCAAGAAAGGAACTTTGCCTTTCAGACATGGAATTCATCTTTCTAAGGAACAAAGTCCTATGAGACCTCAAGAAGTTGAGGATATGAAACGAATTCCATATGCATTGATAGGAAAGAGTCTTATGTATGTTATGTTGTGCACGTCCCGATATATGCTATGCAGTTGGAATAGTCAGCAGGCTTCAATCCAATCCTGGATATGATCATTGGATTGTCGTTAACAACACTCTCTAGTATCTTCGAAGAACGAGAAATTATATGCTTGTGTATGGTGCTGAGGATCTGATCCTTACTGGACATACTGATTCTGACTTCCAAACAGATATTGATTCAAGGAAATCAACTTCGGGGTCAGTATTCACTATTAATCGAGAAGCAGTTGTGTGGAGAAGCTTCAAGCAAAGTTGTATTGTTGATTCCACAATGGAAGTTGAGTATGTAGCTGCAAGTGAAGCAGCAAAAGAAGTAATATGATTCAAAAAGTTCTTGACTGACCTGGAAGTAGTTCCTAATATGCATCTGCTTGTCACCCTCTATTGTGACAATAGTGGAGCAGTTGCAAATTCAAACGAACCTCGAAGCCATAAACGAGGAAAGCACATCAAGCAGAAGTACCATCTCATCAGGGAGATTGTACACAAAGGAGACGTGATCGTCACGCAGATAGCCTCACAAGACAACTTAGCTGATCCATTTACAAAGGCCCCTCGGTTAAAGTGTTTGAGGGTCAATAGTAGGTCTAGGTCTATGAGATATTTATCACTAGGGAAAGTGTGAGAATTTATAGGTATCTAATGCCCTAGTTTATTGTATTTATAATTTTTGTTCTCTCAGTATAACTCAACATTGTATATACTTGTATATATTAATCCACTGGAGTTTTAGTCCATATGGGAGTATTGTTGAGTTTTATGTCCTAAAACTTGCAGTTTATAAAAAATTAAACATATTCTATTATCAATAAAGATGTTATTCAACATTTCTTCAATAAAGTTATTATTGAATCTATTAATTGCATTCATAAAGTCTAGATCCAATAAACTAAGATCTATGGCTATTATATGAATACTTGAACTTTATGTAGAGACATAGAGATGGACCATGTTTGAGTAAATAGACAAAACGGTCTATAGTATATGATTAAGGTTGGGTACCTTATTCTGGTAACACTATATGATGAGTGAGGGTGTTCTATGTAATGAGTTTTCATAAGATCGGACCAAGA
Source organism: Benincasa hispida (assembly GCF_027475165.1). NCBI lineage: Eukaryota > Viridiplantae > Streptophyta > Magnoliopsida > Cucurbitales > Cucurbitaceae > Benincasa > Benincasa hispida. Next base: position 25,138,094 of record NC_143478.1, read on the forward strand.
AATAAGTCACTCTTACTTTATAATGTTGTTTACTATTTTAGACTAATTATTTCAATTAGATGACCTAGGTAACTCGATCTTAACCCTGAGCTAACTATGAACTCCTGTCTATTTTGGATTATCCTTAGATTTGCATAGGTGAAGGTTTGCTCAACAGCACCGGCTCTATAGGCCTCCCATTTCAGAGGTAACACTAGGTAGATAGCTAGGGACATAAAGATGCAAGACAAAATTCATGCCTACCCGATTTAGGGATAGGAGAAAGGTTGTTCTCTTAAGTACTGAATCCAAGTCTTGAACAAGGGGCCCCACCCTCTCACTGGCCCGAGAGGGATCCGATTTAGTGATTAGATTATAAACCAATTGTTCATTAGAGGATCGGTAGGAACTTAAAGAACAAGACGTAATATCAGGGGTAAAACAACATATTGACCCAGCTGTTACTACTAACAACTGTGAAGGGTCGACTTACTGGTTATGGTTAAATCATGTGGATACAAATATATCTACAATGAGGAGAATGCAACTATCGAGCTATAGTGGTGTGACTTGATAGTTAACGAATACTGATTAATTTGGTCTAAAGAGTTTTAGCCAATTAATCTTAATCGTTGGAGCTCATGATCTATAGGTCTATAAGGTTCCTCTACTAGCTCGTAAAACATGAACACCTTGAATTAATAAATTGAGTGAATTTGGAATGATATCAATTTGAATTGTTCAAATTGAATTAGAGTTTGAATTTGAATAAGTTCAAAATCAAATTAGGGTTTCCACAATTATATTTGATATAATTAATTAACATTTAATTTATTGAAATTAAACAAAATTCGAGAGTTTATAATTTTTAATATTGATTTAAATATTTATTACAGAAATAGAATTCATGTTTAAAATTTGATGTGTGATTAATTTGATATTTGATATTAAATTAATTAATTAATTAAATATTTTTAATTACTTAAAATTCAAATTAATTTCCAATTTTAAGTTCAATTTAAGAAATTGGATTTTGATATTTGATTAATTATGAATTAATTAAATCATTTTTTAATTTATTAATTTTTTGAATTAATTGATTTTTGAGATGAAAATTTGGAAAATATGGGTTAAGTGGGTTTTGCCCACAAACACCTCAAGTAGGAGTTGTTCTTCCTACAATCACACACAAATCCCATTAAATCTTCAAGCAGCTGCTGGCTATTGAGTTGAAGAGATGTTACTTGCATGTATACAGTGATTAAGAACACTGAATGGTAAAAAAAGAACAGATAGAGTAAGTTGAAAAAAATTTTTTTGCTGATAAATCTTCTTCTCCCTCTAAAACCCAAAAATTCCTTCACCAAATTCACTCAAATTTTTGTTCAACCACTCAAATTCAAGGCTGAGAATAGTAGAAAAGATCTCTTGGTGGTTCACTGTCAATTTGGAGCTGATTTGGAGTGAAGAGCAGCTTGGATAAGGGAGAATTCATCAAAGCTATGTTAAACTTAAAACCCTCTTTCGTTTTCCTGTTTAAGAATGCTTTAGAACTAAATACAATTAGAGTGTTTATTGATTCTTTTTGCTTTTGTTGTGTGCTTGTGTATTCCATGAGAATGGGGCTTTTCTGCCGACCCTAAACAAAACCGTCAGGATAAGCGGCCAAACCTCGACGATGTTAATTTATAAAGACCATCGACATGGAAAACTTCGTCCGACGGTGAAAAGACACCGTCGGGATAAATAATTATATCTTGATGGTGACAAAATAGTGTCATTGTCAGAAGATATTCAATATCCTGATAGTGACTTTGCACCGTCGGGCGAAGTTTCTAACTCCCGACGGTCTTCAGAAATTAGGACCATCCGGATAAGCGACTAACGCAGAAGGTGTGTTTTCATCATCGGGATTTAGTGGTTTTTTCGGAACCCTTGGACTGTCGGGTGATGGTTTCTTAGCATTGGGAAAAGATAAGAAACGCATAAATTATGGTTTTTTCTGACCCCTCATATCATTGGGATTATATATTTAACTTTTTTTTTATTCTTTATTTAATTTCTTTTTCAAATGTCATACCTATTTGAATCTTACAGATACCATTCAAATCAAAATAAAAATTTTCAAAATCAAGTAAATATCTACGATAGTAAATAATGTATAGAAAACATGTTTGAATCTCAAGAGTTACTAATACTATTCGTCTTAAATCAAAACAATACATCCACAATTCCTTAATCCAAAATAACATTACATGATAGCAAACTACCTATCGGGAGATGCATCTACAACCTTAATCCACAATTCCTAAATAAAAAATAACATTAACATGTACAACCTAAATACGCTTGTCAGGAGATGAATCTTCAACATAAACCTCGAGAAACCTACAAAATAAAAATTTAAATAAGTTTAATGCTCAATATACCAAATACCAATCTCAAAATGAATATAGAATTTAAAACTCAACTAAGAACATTAAATAATTGAAACAAACCAACTCAAACTTGCATATTTCAATCTTAAACTCAATATAGAACTTAAAACCCAACTTAAATTTAATCATAATTTTATATTTACCCCTATACCAACTTTAAAACCAATATAAGAATATTAACAAATAAAACCCACTTTAACTTCAAACCTAATATAGAAATTAAACCCAACGAACTCATACCTACATATTTCATTCTCAAACCTAATATTGAACTTAAAACCCAACCAACTCATAAGAATTGAAACAAACCAAGACATATCTACATTTACTTAAACTTATATATACATTTACTTAAACAAACCAACTTACCTCCCTCCCCTCTCCCTCCAAAATTATTCTCAATCCCAATATACAAACCAACATAATTAAGAATTGAAACAAACCAACACATATCTACATTTATTTAAACAAACCAACTTAAACTTAAACATACTTGTACTTAAGACCCAACTTAAATCCAACCAACTCATTACAATTGAAACAAATCAACACATATCTACATTTACTTAAACAAACCAACTTACCTCCCCCACCCTCCTCCCCAACACACACACACTATTTAGCACAAGCTGAAATTCAAACTCAACTTCAGAACACCAACTATACTTTACACAACTATACGTACTATACGTTTATGTTGTTACCATAACTGTAGGATAACAACATACACAATATTCTAATTAGTTTACTACAAAAGTTGAAGAGCTCATACCTAGTTCAATTTATCTCCCATGACCTGTAAGAGCATAACCTTCATATTAGCCATCTCAGATTGTTTTCTTGCTTTTAGTTCGTCCATTCTAGCTAGCCTAGCCTTTAAGGATTCCATCTCTTATTTTTTCTCCTCTATAACTTTTGATGAGGATGCGTTGGACAATGATTTATTTTTTTCATTTTTTTACCCTTTGGTGTCCTACCAAGGCCCGCTCTTGTGCCCACCACCTACTCGCATATTTCTTCTTCCGATATTAGTTAAGACCCTTCTTAGATGGAGGCTTCTCTCAACTTAACCATTTGACTCTACATCAATAATTGGGACTAATTATTGTATGACAATTGTATATAAATAAAGTTAAATTGCGGAATAAAAACTTACATATGCATCATTAGAAGCCTAATTAACAAACGACTGGTCACTCTTGTAGTAGGTTTCCTTAAATAAGCCCACTAGGTCCATTGTTTGACCGTCGGGTCCTTTTTGTAAAACAATTCAAATAGAAGATATTAATAAGACTTTCTTAGAAATGAAATGTAGAAATAATTTTATTTTTACGGTGGATTCTTGTATGCGTATGAAATTCTTAGAACCAATTGTATGAGGGTACTTTATGGTTGACCAATTCCTTTGATTAGTCTTTGCCATTTTCTAAGAAATGAGAAATGAAGAGGAAATGAGTAACGAAAATGTAAGTAAACAAAAAAAAAAAAAAAAAAAAAAAAAAACACAAAAGTTCTTACTTTCCATTCGACATATTCAAACTTGTTGCATAAAAAGTATCAATCTTCTATGTCATCTTTAAGTTAGTCAGGTGGGTGTGCTCGTGCCTCTTCAGGACTTGCATATTTTTTTATAGTGTTTGTGTAGTTCTCCTTATACTCGTTGAATGAATTTTTCATCTGTTCATCGGTGAAATTATTGACTAGTTGGTTGGACAAGTCTAACACAAAATGGTTCTGAATTAAGAAAGAAAATAAAAACTAATTAGTATCTCCGTAGATGCAAACACATATATATAATTTATAAAATATCAAATAACCACCTTACCAATAATCGACTTGTAACTAGCTCTCTAGTTTCTATTGGTATCTCTCTCTATAATCCGTAATGAACAGAAAAAAAATTTCAAACATTGGTACCAATGGCATTGCTAAACCTTGTTGCATAGTTGCAAATTGGTTTCTCTCATATATGGTCGACCTCAATAGGAATTCTCCGATATTGTTGCACATATTTATCCAAAGCAACATTTTGAGACTATCCATGTCTAGCGCTATTAGTCGTACAATTAGACTCTGAAGAAATTATACGTTGTTAGTTTAATTAAACATTAGTTAATATAAAAATTATCGATTATGGATCTAAAATAACCTGAATTATCTCCCACAGAGGATGATGCGCCAATATGCTCGGACTCTATTACTCCAAGACTATCTCCTCTTCGGTATGACCTGCCATTGTTTCTGTGCAAACAATAATACATATGTTATACAATAATACGTAGGTTATGAGATGAAAAAGAAGATACATATTTACATGGTTATTCCGTATCATTAAGATATTCATCAAAACTCAAACTCCTATTAGAAGATGATTGTACATCATCTTCCTCCTCATTTATAAAGTCATCATCAACCCGCTTAATTATCTATTCTTCTACGACTATAAGATCAACATCAACTCTACATAAATTGATATCATTTATTGTTTCATCAATTGTACAAGTAATACTATTCACAACTTCTAATAACTCAGGTTGGTCATTCTCACGTTTTTCTGCTTTTGGCATGTCCCACACACACTTGTTTTGGACTACTTGCACAACTTTCCAATTATTACCATATTTGGGATCGTTGATGTAAAACACTTGTTTGGTTTGACTGGTAAATACAAAAGGCACGTTAACAAACCAATGACGAGCTATATGAACTAATATATACCCCAAATCCATGTGTACTCTGTTAGTCTTTTTAGGGTCTGTATTGAACCAAGTATACTTAAACATAATTACATGTCTTCTCTTGGCATACTGGAAGTCCAATACTTCATTTACAACACCATAGAAATTATGAAGATCTCATGCACCTTCACTTTCTGAAGGCACTATGACCCCGTTATTTTGTGTACTCCGACAATTATTACACTCGATACTATGATAGCGTACTCCATTAACAATGCAACCATTATATGAGCGCACTTCTGAACTTAGCCCTATCGCTAGTGAATATATATCATCAGACATATCTCTATTTTCACACAATGAAAGAACCTGCTAATTCAGTACAACATAATAGATCTTAAAAACTAATGTCACCTGAATTAATTCAATTGAAATTTTACTTTTCTTTTAAACTCATACTTATATGAGACTTGAACCAATCAGGAAAACCTCATTGGTACCTTTTGTATAAATCATCCTGACTTTGAGTTTCATGTCGAATTAGTATCAAATATTTCCTATAAGTAAGAAACGTGTCTCAATTTTATTTTTCACGCTTTATATCAAAATCATCAATTACAATAGAATGTTCAAAACATACTTTCGATAAGATTTTATTTCCATGAAATTTTTCAATATGTACCAATGTGCACTGCATTTCTCTTCTCTTAATAATGTCCTTATTCCTGGTGCTCCTAATGATCGTGCATTTTATCTAAACATTGAAAATTCACCACATATCTCATCCTCTGGAAGTCTATCATCATTTCTTTCATCTCTATTGAACCTCGTCTCAATTCCAATTATGTACAAAGAAAAAATACCAACGATTCATTCATTATATATGCTTCTGCTATAGAACCTTCAGGACGTGCTTTGTTTCTTACATATTGTTTCAATGTTCGTAAGCTTCTTTCGATAGGATACATCCAACTATAACTAACTGGACCTGCAACTTTTATTTCATAGGGCAAATGGACTGCTAAGTGCACCATTACATCAAAAAATGCTGGTGGAAATATTTTTTCTAACTTACAAAGTATGATTATAATATCTATTTGTAATCGATCCAAATCCCCTATAGATATTGTTTTTGTACATAGATCATAGAAAAATTTGGATAACTCAACGATAACAGTGGATACGTCTTTTTTAAGTATGCTCAAACACCAATTGGAAGAGGCCTCTGAAGCAGAACATGCGAATCGTGACTTAACCCTGTAGCTTTCCATCTTTCTCACTCACATATATTGATATATTTGATACAAACTCATCAGGAAAGTTGACTGATTTCATCCACTTACAAAATGCAACCTTGTCATTAGTAGTTAATGTGTATACAACGTGTGGCTTTACAACTTTATCTCCTACCTTTTGCAGGTATAGTTCTTTTCGTATATTTAGATCTTCTAAATCCAAACGAGCATTAATTGTATCCTTATTCTTTCCCTCAATTTTTAACAATGTGCCTACCAAATTATCACAAATATTCTTTTCAATATGCATAACATCCAACTTATGTTCAATAAAAGTTTCGACCAATATGGAAGTTGAAAAATTATACTTTTTTGTATTCCAATTTAAACTTTTTTTCCATTTTTTATCTCATTTATCTGGATGATTGCTAAGCACTAGAAAGTTAACAAGTTCACCTCTTGTAAGATATCTTCTCCATCCATGAAAACTAGATGAGGTCTATGTTCCACTTTTCCATCATATTGTTTGCTCTTGCACCAACTGTGATTATTTGGAAGATAACGTCGATGCCCCATAAATCATTATTTTCCTCTTAGCCTCAATGATGATGTGTCCACTTTACAAATAGGGCATGCTTGGTAACCTTTGGTACTTCATCTAGATAGGTCACCATATGCAGGGAAGTTTTTAATATTTCACAATAAGCTTACACGTAGTTGAAAGTATTCATTGCTAGCACAATCATAAGGGTCCACACCATCATTCCACAACTCCTTTATCTCTTCAATCAATGGTTGTAAGTAAATATCAATTTCTTTTCCAGAAGATTTTAGACTGGGTATAAGAAGGGAGACAATAAAATTTGTCTTTTTCATGCATTTCCAAGGTGGCAAATTGTAAGGAATGAGCACCACTGGCCATATGCTCATATACTATACAAATTTTACTCATTTTCCCGAATGGTGTTGGGTTTTATGTCCTAAAACTCATGTTTGAAAACAATAAAACTTATTCTGAAAATTATATAAGTTGTTATTGAATATATGTATTGCGTATTTCATATTTAGAAATAAATCCAATAAACTAAAAGATCCATGACTATTACATGAGTACTTGAACTTTATGTAGAGACATAAAAGCGGATTAGGTTCGAGTAAATAGTTAAAATGATCTATAGTACTGATGCATTGTAAATGTGATGAAATAATGGTGTATAATTGCGATGATGGTTTATGCGTTGGACATGCAAGTTTTCCTAGTAAAACCCAAGTATAAATCTTACTAGGTTTTCTGGTAAGTCCAGGGTCAAACACATGGACTACTGAGTTACTATGCGACGGTAAATTTTGATTCTTTTGTGGTGACAAAAAAAAAATGCTTGATGTGTTGTCTAAGTATGTTTCCTATGCGCTGGATTCAAGTAAAGAGTTGATGAAATCGAGAATACAATGAGTATACGATGAACGGGTTGAGAAGGGATTTAGCTAAAACTTCCTAAGATTGCGTTCAAATTATGCGATCATGCTACACACAATAGCATGTCATATCTCAATGCAAATGTCATAGTTCCTGTTTCTTGGACGCATGTGATGTATACGATAATGTCGATAGGACTTATGTCTAAGCCTCTATTCTTGCCTATGCGATGATGAATGATACATACATACACAAGGTGACTGCATACTATCATATCCTATTTCTAGGGTGCATGCGATGCATAATAGCAAACAGAACTTATATCTAAGTTTTTATCTCTTACTTATGCGGTTCTAATCTGACTCTCTCAAGCCTAGATTCTAACTTGACTCTCTCAAGTCTAGGTTCTTTTTTTAGACTACTCTCTCAAGTATCTTTAAAGGTGACTAACGTATACATAAGACAAAATGATCGCATAAAGTGAAGATTTTAGATCATGCTAGCTAAGTACTTCTCAACCCATTTGGAAATTTAGCTACTCATGCGAAATGTGAAGAGATTGAATAGATGTTGAGATGAGAATTCCATTTTATAAATAAAGTCAGAATACAAAACAACAATGGAAAGTAGGGATAAGAAGCCCGGTAGCAATGTCTTATTTCTCGTGTCTTTTACACTATCTTTTTGCTCTACTCTGTTCAGAAGAATATCCTTGCTTTCGCAAGTGTCCGCCCTCTCTCTTTTTACAACGCTTCGCGACAGTCTTTCGAGCTAACTAGAAGCGATCTCTCGACGTCTTCTTTTCTTTGCTCGCCTCCGCCTTCTAAGTATATGAACAACTACAGACTAACGACTATCTATTTGTATATGATCTATCTTCTATATGTGGCAAACTGTGTCGAACTCCTTTAACGATGGTGGCCTTCGGTATTTATAGAGATTCAAGGTGAAGAAGCTTTTCTTTCTAATGATTACAATGATGGGAGGTCATTAAATCTTCTGTCTGATGCGCCGATTAATGGTCACAAGTTGAATGTACTTGCTATAGTGTGTCGTTAATGGCTTGTCAACTAAATTCGAATTCGACCGTCATCATCATGATTTATTATGCTTTCCCCTTGATGTACCGTCTTTAGGCGGCCACCTGATTTAGCAAATTCTCGCGAGCACATACGATCGCATGGGTTTACGGCCGCAATCTTTCAATGCGCGCGGACGCCGAATTCCTTGGATCGTAATTTCATTTGCACCAACGCATTTCCCTGCACAAAATAAGTAAATTACTACTTTAATGCGATAAGCGCATGCGATCGCAATATTCTCAGTTTAATGCTTTTGGACACGATTTTGAATATTTTTGCCATCGTAATCCCACATTTTTTTTATATCTTTACGCTGTAATAACGTGCATTTCTGCCCGTTATCACACCCTCAAATTTAAAACAATTTTTATCCTCAAGCACAAACTAAAGATTTCCTTTAGAGAGTCGGTCGCCTTCTCCTTATCTAGATTTCTCAAGGTGCCTTATTCAAATCTTATGAATCAATCTTCTTAATTTCTATCCTGGTCTCTTCCTAAAATATTTCTAAAACTTAGGGACCGCAAGTTTAACCTTAAAAAAGACTTTACTTGTTTCCAGGACATCGCACGATTTATTTCAAAACTTTTTTTCAACCGAGGTGTTTCTAAATAATTTTTATCCTTGCGCGGTTTAGATATTCTTTTTGTGACCTTGCGCTGATCCAAGTGCCTAGCCTTCGTTTTGGCTTGCTCCCACTGGTGTCATGCGAGCATCCAACTACGAGCAGGGCGTTCTTTCTCAGTCTAAACTTATGGCCATTTGGCAGTGGAGTTGCGATCACTTGATTTATGCGTTGATCACAATTCCTACCTTCGTTTTGGCTTACCCCCCACGACTGTCATGCGGACATCCAACTACAAGTAGGATCCGATCTCAACGTTATGATGATTTTTTCTTAATGTCTAAAAATAACAAGGTTGAAAATAAATACTAACACCCCCAAATTTAAACACAGCGATGTCCCCATTGCTGATAGACTGAAATGAGTCATGCGATGCTCTTAGGAAGTTTTGTCAAAATAATTTTGAAAGAAAGTTGGTGGACCACTAACTTCTAGAAATATTTCATGAACTGACTATCCTAAAATTAAGTTGATTCTAGTACATTCGATGAGAAATAAAGGCATGAGTTTCATCATTGAAATCATTATTGGTAAGGAAAATATTGCAGTGACCAAATAAAGTAATCAAAATTTAATGATTGCGCCCAACAAAAAGGATGCGATGATAAAATTGTCAATGTTAAAAATGAGATGCGAGAATGAAAAATTTGGAACAAGTAAAAGAAAGATACAACCCCCAAATTTTCTCTGTTGCCTGCATCATCGTGATTGCATCCTTCATTGCGGCGGCGGGTTGATTTTTCGATTGTGATGGACTGAACGAACTGGTCACGTTTTTTGGTTATCACGTAGCTCCTCCGCAATCGTTTACCATGATCGTTGCTAACAAAATTGAGAAGGTCAAAAATATGAAAGATAGAATTGAATATATATATATATATATATATATATATATATATATATTAGATGAGATGTTTGTACGAAAAAAAAAAGAAAGCGTAGAGTAAGTTCATGAAATAAAGATATAAAAAGGATACTTCAAAAGAATTGCATCCCTGATGAGTTTGTATCGCATACTATCGTAGGGACTGCTCATTTCTTCTTCAGTCAGGAATTCCTCAGGTCCACGGAGGTTTTTTCGCGATGCAAGTCTCCTCCGTGATATATCTTAACTCTTTGCCCGTTGACCTTGAATGCGTTGGTCCCTTCTTCATTGGTTAACTCAACCACACCATGCGGGAATACCTCTTTGATATAAATGGTCTGGACCAATGTGACTTTAATTTTCCGGGAAAAAGTCGTAGACGAGAATTGTATAACAAGACCTTCTATCCAACCTGGAGATTCTTTTCGCATATTCGTTTGTCATGCCAATGTTTTGCGCGCTCCTTGTAGATCTTGGCATTCTCATATGCTTGAATTCTTCATTCGTCTAGCTCAATCAACTGAAGTTTTCTTGCTTCCCCTGCAGTTTTCAAATCAAAATTGAGCTTCTTTACTACCCACAGTGCTTTGTGCTCCAATTCAAGCGATAAGTGGCATGCTTTCCCAAACACCAGCACATATGAGGACATGCCTATAGGTGTTTTATAAGCATTCTTATATGCCTACAAGGCATCGTCCAACTTCATGGCCCAATCTTTGCGTGAATATGAAACCTGGATTTCCATTATTCCTACTTAAGTAGGTAGTTAAGGAAATTAACTAAGTAAAAGTTAAATCTCATGTTGAGGTGAAGGAAAATTTCTAGGTGTTGAATAGATTTTCCTTGAGTAGTTTTAAGTTAAGCTTAAATTGATGAAAAATTGACTAAGTGTCGGACTAGACATTGCCATGCGTTGGCCATAAGATCTTGGAGAGGTTATTTGGGCCAAGGGAGAAATTGAAGTGGGAGTGACGCATGCCTTGGAGGTTAGACCAACGCATTAGGCTGGATGGATGTGTTGGATGTATTGGATGATGGATGCGTTGGATGATGGATGTGTTGGATGCTTTGGATGATGGTGCGTTAGATGCGTTAGATGCATTGGTGAAGGAAGGAAAATGGAAGGATGCATTGAAGGGTGGCAGATGGTTGAAGGATGGCAGCCGAGGATGAGGCATTAGGATGGCACAAGGGCTGGAGGGTGCCATGTGTCGAGTAGGCTCGGCCAAACTGCCCGGCCATATGTCGAAGCGCCTCGGCCAAGCTGTCGTACCAAGCGATGCGTCAATGGAAGCACCCATGCGTCAAGCGGCTGAGCGAACGATGCGTCTGTAGCAGTGCCCATGCATCGAGTGGACGAGCAAGCCCTACCGAGCGATGCATTGATGCCAAGCTGCCAGCCAAGCGCCCCTGCCCATGCGTCGAGCGCCCTGCCGAGCGACCATGCATCAAGCAACCCTGTAATGCGTTAAACGCCCTACCAAACGCCCATACGACCGAGCAAGCCATGCGTCGGTGGCCAGAACCTAAGCCACATGCCCATGCGTCGAGCGGCTAGCGCTTATGCCAAGCACCATGCGCCCATGCCAAGCAAACCTTGCAGTGATACCGAGTGAGCCATGCATCAAGGATGAGTGGCCATCCTATGCGTTGGTGATGGTTGGCTTTTGTGATGGCCAAGTTAAATTGCGATGGTAGTGAGTTGGCTTGCTATGCGTTGAACATCCAAGGGTTTGTGGACGCATAGGAAGAATGAGCTCATATACGGAGGACGTCATCCGAACATGTGGCTTGTTAGGAGGAATTCTTAAACCTTAAGCAAATTAGGTGGATTCATAAGAAGACATGTAAAGGATGAGGGCTATGCTTTGGTGAAAGGAGAAGAAGACACTTTGGCCTGCGCTGATGTAAGAATGCGTTGATGGTGTAAAGAAAAGACACTTGGACATGCAGCCAAGTAGGAGGTGTCGGCCGTGGAGCAATCTTGGACGCCAATAAATAAGGCCAAGAACTTCAGATGAGAACTCAAATTCTCTTCAAAGGACATAAATAAAAGTGTGTGAGGACTAAGTGGGAGAAGACCATGCGTTGGTAGCAAGACCGTGCGTTGGTCAAGAAGTTCCAAGAGGAGAGATGCTGTCCGACAGAAAAGACAGAAAGTAGCATCAATTTGGAACGAGGAGTTCTCCCAGAATACTCGTGCGTTTGGAGTAATTCTAAAGCCATCTGAAAGCTAAAAGAGTCTAGTTTTCAGATGGGGCTTTTGAAGAAGAAGCTCCAAGGAATCGGGCTGGAAGTTGAGAAAAAGACAGAAGGTTCAGGCTGTCGGGTATGATGGATCAGTATTGATGTTTTAAAGATTCCGGCTAAACCACGAGGAGTTCTAAGCTAATATTTTATGGTAAGCTTCCTGAGACATTTTAGAACATGTTTTCAGAAGGAAGTATCTTAAAATAAGTCTGGAACTATGAGTAATATAAGCTGATATTTGAATCTGGAATTTAGGGTTCAAAAGGGAACCTCCCCTAGCGATCAATGATTTCCATGTTGAATTCTTGAAGGAGGAGAATCCATCGAATTAACCTCGACTTTGCATCTTTCTTGGTCATTAAATATTTGATTGCCAAGTGGTCGGTGTGAATGATCACTTTGGATCCCAGCAAGTAAGCTCTAAATTTCTCCAGCGCAAAGATCGTCGCAAGAAGTTCTTTTTCAATGATAGTGTAATTCGCTTGGGAAGAGTTCAAGGTTCTACTCACATATGCAATAGGGTGTAGCATTGTTTTCTTCTTTTATGCTAGCATCGCCCCCATCGCATAACCGCTAGCGTCGCACATCAGCTCAAATGGCTGTGTCCAGTCAGGTGCGATCAACATAGGTGCGGTTATCAATGCGTTCTTCAGTATCTTGAATGTGGTGAGGCACTGTGTATCAAAGTCAAATGTTCTATCGGCCTCCAGCAACACACTCACTGGTCGAGCAATCTTCGAAAATTCCTTCACAAAACGACGATAAAATCCTTCATGTCCCAGGAAACTCTTGACAGTCTTCACATGTGCTGGAGGAGGAAGATTTTCAATGGCCTCAATCTTCGCCTTATCCACTTCCAGCCCTTCCTTGGAAACTTTGTGCCCGAGCACAATATCTTTATTCACCATGAAGTGGCACTTCTCCCAGTTCAGCATAAGATTTGTCTCTTCACGTCTCCTTAGTATCTTCTTCAAATTGTTCAGACAGACTTCATATGTTTGCCCGTAAACCGAGAAGTCGTCCATAAAAATTTCCATTGAATCTTCAAGATACTCAGAGAAGATGGCCATCATGCACCTCTGGAATGCACTCGACGCATTACATAATTCGAACGACATGTGTCAAAAAGAAAACATTCCGTAGGGGTAGGTGAATGTGGTTTTCTTTTGGTCTTCAAGAGCAATCATTATTTGGTTGTAGCCCGCATACCCATCCAGAAAATAGAAGAAATCGTTTCCTACTAGGAGGTCTAGCATCTGGTCAATAAAAGGCAAGGGGAAATTATCCTTCTTCGTCGTCGCATTGAGTTTGTGGTAGTCCATGCAGATCCGCCAACCAGTGACAGTCCTCATTGGTATTAATTCATTATTTGCATTTGGAACTACCGTCATTCCTTTTTTTTTGGGCACACATTGCACAGGGCTAATCCATGTGCTGTCGACGACTGGATAAATAATGCCTGCGTCCAACCATTTGATTATCTCATTTTTCAAGTCTCCCTTCGTCGCAGGGTTCAGTCTGCGTTGAGGTTCGATAGACTTTTTTTGGTTTTCTTCGAGACGTATCCTGTGCATGCAATATGTGTGGCTGATTCCTCTTATGTCTGTTAGCATCCATCCTATTGCTTTTATGTACTTCTTCAGGATGCTTAGCAGTGCATTTTCTTGTTCTTCTTGAAGCGCAGAGGAAATTATTACTGGCAGAGTTTCATTTTGCCCTAAGAAAACATACTTCAAATGGTTTGGCAAGGTTTTTAATTCTATGGTAGGTGGTTGTTCCAAGGATGGTTGTTGTGCTTTTCTTTCTTCATTTAATGTTAATTTTTCTTCTTTGTTTTTTGTTTCCATGATCGCATTGCAGGTCGCTACGGATGTGGTCGCATCTTCTCTTTCATTTTCATCTTTAGACTCTTCTTTTTCATTACAATTAGGTTCATTGTCGAAATCGGATAGGTCTTCTTCTTCCGGATACTTCATGGCTTTAATAATGTCAAACCTGAGCTTCTTTCCATTCACATTCAGCGTGATCTCTCTCTTGTACACATCAATTTGAGCGCGACCCATAGATAAAAATGGTCGTCCCAATATGATGGGTACATCTTTATCCGCTTCTAGTCGAGAATGATGAAGTCTGCTGGTAAAATAAATTTATCAATTGAGACCAGGACATCCTTCACCTTCCCCTCTGGATGAACTAGGGACCTGTCCGCCAACTGGAGAGTCACTGTCGTGGGTGCCAGCTGCCCCACATTCAATTGTTTGAAAATTTAAAGGGGCATTAAGTTTATACTGGCCCGAAGATCGTAAAGTGCTTAACCTATATATATCCCGCCAATTGAGCAGGGTATTGCGAAACATTCGGGGTCACGCATTTTCGGTGGAATTATGGTGTTTGACTTTTGCGTTAACGCCACCGTTGCGAACTTCCCCTGTGCTTCTTTTCTTTGTCACAAGGTGACTGCATACTATCATATCCTATTTTTAGGGTGAATGCGATGCATAAAAGCAAATAGAACTTATGTCTAAGTTTCTATCTCTTGCTTATACGGTTCTAATCTGACTCTCTCAAGCCTAGATTCTAACCTGACTCTCTCAAGTCTAGGTTCTTGCCTAGATTCTAACCTAACTCTCTCAAGTCTAGGTTCTTTCTTTAGACTACTCTTTCAAGTATTTATAAAGGTGATTGATACATACATAAGATAAGATGATCGCATAAAGTGAAGATCTTAGGTCATGCTAGCTAAGTACTTCTCAACCCATTTGGAAATGTAGGTACTTATGCGAAATGTGAAGAGATTGAACAGATGTTGAGATGAGAATTCTATTTTATAAATAAAGTCAAAATACAAAACAACAATGGAAAGTAGGGATAAGAAACTTGATAACAATGTCTTGCTTCCCGTGGCTTTTACACGGTCTTTTTGCTCTACTCTGTCCAGAAGAATATCCTTGCTTTCGCAAGTATCGACCCTCTCTCATTTTACAACGCTTCCCGGTAGTCTTTCGAGCTAACCAGGAGTGATCTTTCAGCGTCTTCTTCTCTTCACTCGCCTCCGCCTTCTAAGTATATGGACAACTACATACTAATGGCTATCTATTTGTATATGATCTATCTTTTACATGTGGAAAACTGTGTCGAACTACTATAACGATGGTGGCCTTCGGTATTTATAGAGATTCAAGGTGAAGAAGCTTTTCTTTCTAATGATTGCAATGATGGGAGTTCATTAAATCTTCTGTCTGATGCGTTGATTAATGGTCACCAAAAAGTTGAATGTACTTGCTACAGTGTGACGTTAACGGCTTGTCAACTAAATTTGGATTCGACCGTCATCAGCTTTTCGTCCCATCATGATTATTATGCTTTCACCTTGATGCGCCGTCTTTATGCGGCCACCTGCTTCAGAAAATTCTCGCGAGCACATACGATCGCATGGCTTTGCAGTCGCAATCTTTCAATGCGCACGGATGCCGAATTCTTTGGATCGCAATTTCATTTACACCAACGCATTTTCCTGCATAAAATAAGTAAATTAGCTGCTTTAATGCGACGGGCTCATGCGATCGCAATATTCTCAGTTTAATGCTTTTGGACACGATTTTGCATATTTTTACCGTCGCATTCTCACATTGTTTTATATCTTTGCGCTGTAATAACATGCATTTCTGCCTGTTATCAAGTATATGAATAAGGTTGGGTGCTTTATTCTAGTAATACTATTGGATGCGGCTCACTCTGTAGTTGTTACAAGGAGTTGTAAAATGCTACAGACGATATGATCCTAATTCATACGTGTTTTGTCATGAGGAGTGGGTCGTCCTATGCAATGGGTTTGTACAAGATCGAACCACGAAAAAAAGTCACTTTTACTTTATAACATTGTTTATTGTTTAAGACTAACTATTTCAAAGCGATACCTAGGTAACTTGACCTTAATCCTTAGCTAACTATGAACTCCTATTTATTCGGGATTATCCTTAGATTTGCATAGGTGAGGGTTGGCTCAACAGCACCAGCTCAATAAACCTCCACTTCAAGGGTAAGACCGGGTAGATAGCTGGAGACATAGGGTGCAAGATAGAATTCACTCCTACCCGCTTTTAGAGATAGTAGAGAGGTTGTTCCCTTAAGTGCTAACTCCGGGTCTTGAACAAGGGGCCCCACTCTCTCATTGGCCCGAGAGGACTTGATTTGTTGATCGGATCACAAATCAATTGTTCATTAGAGGATCAGTGAGACTTAAGGAACAAGAGGTAATCTCGGGGGTAAAACAGACATTTGATCCAACCATTATTACGAACAACTTGTGAAGGGTTAACTTACTACTTATGGTTATATCGAGTGGACATAATATATCTACAGTGAAGGGAGTACAACTATGGACTTTAGTGGAGTGACCCATTAGCTAATGAATGGAGGTTAATTCGATGTAAAGAGTTAGTCAATTAATCCGGATCGTTGGAGCCTATGATCTATAGGTTCACAAGGCCCCCCTACTAGCTCGTAAATGGATTAGCTTTAGAGTAGCGTGATAAGTTAATTTGAAATGTTCAAATTAGAATTAAGGGAATTAGTAATTATATGTGATATAATTACGCGTTTAATTTTATATTTAAACGGAATTGGAGAATTAATTAATATTTAAATATGATTTAAATATTAAATTCATAAAGGTGATATTTTTGTAAAATTAATTTAACATTTGATATTAAATTAATTAGAATTAATTAATTATTTGTTATTAATTATAGAATTAATTTTTTAAATTAATTTTTTAAAATTAATAAAGTTTTTCAATTTTTAAAATCAAATTGATTTTGGAAAATCAAATTGTAATTGGAAAAGATTGGAAAAACACAAAAAATAAATATAGGATTTCTCCACTCATCTAACCAAGGAGCTCACACCAAACCCACTTGACTTTAGCTTCAATACTCCAAGCATGAGCTGCATCTCATGCAGCATCTCTTTTGCATGATAGTCCTGCAATATATAAAGAAGATTGAAGTGGAAAAAGACATGCAACAGTTGAATTTTTACAGAAAAATTTGAGTTGAAGAAGGTGTTCTTCAAATGGGTAAAGTAGTGTGTTTTTCTCCAAATTCCCTCAATTCTAACTTATTTTGAGTCCCACAACTCAATCTATAGCTCCAAGAGAATAGTAAGGAAGAGCTTGAGGTGGTTCACAAGAAGAATTGGAGAAGATTTGTAGCTAGATTCGAGATTCTAAAGGTTCTACAAAGGTATGACTTGAAACACTCTTATTATTGTATGAGCATGCTTCATTTATAGCCAAAATTGAGGAATTAGAATCCTTATTGATCGTTGTTGTTTCCGCTGCATGCTGATATATTCCTACAATTGGTATCAGAGCATCATTTAAGCATTCAATTTGGTTTAATTTTGGTGTGGTAGGTATTTTTTTTAAGATATATGAAAATGGTGCACTGATATGGTTTTCTAATATTTGGCATTTATTTTATCTTTGATTCCTTGATTTGGCAGATTTCAAATCGTGAGCTTCTGCTCAAGTAGCATTGCAACGCTACCCCTGAGTGTTGCAATGCTGCTCATGATTCCAACGAGAGCGAGATTTTCATCAGGTAGCGTTGTGACGCTGCCCTTAAGCGTTGCAATGCTACTCATAATTTTAGCGAGATTTAGTTATCGAGCAACGAGATTTAATCAAGTTTTAAGCTGGATTTTGTTTCGAGTGAGATTTCGAGTTCAAGCGAGATTTTGAATCGAGTTTGAGTGAGATTCTAATGGAATTTCGAGCAAGAGATCGAGTTCGAGTGAGATTTTGAATCAAGTTTAAGCGAGAGATCAAGTTTGAGTGAGATTCTGGAAACAGTTTTCAGCGAGAGATCGAGCATGAGTGAGATTTGAGCCACTTCGACTAGTGCTCTTCTTGTTCGATCCGGTTCAGCTTCAAAAGGGTTTTGGCTGGTTCGGTTCAGGTGGTTCACATCCAGTTCAAGTTGTTTGGGTCCAGTTTGGGGAGGTTCGAGCAGTCCAAAAGTAATTTGGAGTTGTTTTCTTGCTATTTTTGTAATTAGTAGGCTTTTATTTTGCTTGTTTATACCAAAACTAAAATTGTATCAGTATGTGTTTAATTGTTTATGCATGTGATGTATGTTATAATTAAATAAATCTTGGCATACAGTATGCCATGTAGATTTAAAATTCCACCATAGGAAGCATGTTACATGCATTGAAAATATGTTATAAAATGTTATAATATATAGTATACATGTTTAGGATTTCTTTTATTTAATATAAATTTTATATTAAATATTAATGCCTTTGATGTATGTTGTGGATGTTTAGATGTCTAAAATTTTGTAAACTGTTATAAAATTGGGTTAAACATTTAAAATCCTTAACAAAGAACAATTGTTAAACTTGTAAAACTCGGATTACAAACTCAATCGGTATATAATCCTGTCTAAGGCTGGAAGTATTTAAGTTGACAGTCTACGAAACACCTCCTACCTAGGGATTATGGCCGAATTATTGAGCGTTGTTAATCGGTTTTATGAGAAATACGTGAGCAATGTGCGGTTTTAAAACTGGTTTATCACCTCGACATCGTAAGTTTAAACGTTATACTTGGATAAACACCTAGACTTAGGTTGTTTAATTAGCCGAAACAAGCTTAAGAAACGAATACCCCATTTAGTCGTTAGAACACTTCAGTGGGAGTTTAATAACATATACAATATGCTATTAGAACACTTTAGTGAAAATCAAATAATGTATATGATATGATTATTTTTAGCTCTCACGTCTCTAAGAGTTCATGTAACACTCTGCACATTTTTATAAAATAATGTAATTTTAGTAACGTTATATTTTGGTAATTCAATTATTGCTTAGTCGGAGGGTCTTTTTGGAATTTTGGATCTCAAGTATAAATGCGGGAATTTAAGTTGGCGGAAAATTATTCAATTTTGAATTTCAATGTGAAAATTAATGACATGAATTAATTTCCTTTTTGAAATGGAAAGAAATTAATTATAATTTTGTTTTCCTTTTTAGTTATTATATTTATTACTATTTATATTATTATTATTATTATTATTATTATTATTATTATTATTATTATTATTATTATTATTATTATTATTATTATTATTATTATTATTATTATTATTACTATTACTATTACTATTATATTAAATCAACCATTTCCTTCCTTCTTCCTCGCACGACACACCCTTCCCCAATTTCTTTCTCCTCTTCTTCCTCCCGACCTAGCCGATCTCCTCCTCGCTCGCCCAAGCTTTTTCGGTCGTTCAGTCGTCGCTCGCGGCCAATCTCGCCGCGCAACCCTCTCCTATAACCTCCGTTGACCGTCGCCTCCCTTCACTGCCCAGATCTGAACGCCGCTGCACCACCCCTTCACTTGTCTGGACCACGAAGCAGTCGCTGCCTCTTGATTCACGCTCAGCCGCGCCTTTGATCGTTGAATCCCGATGGTATCGCTCGCCAACCCGCACTGCTCTCCGTGGGTTGCAGGTCGATGCCCAGAATTTCGAGTTTGACAGTCACGCAAGGGTGCTTCGGATCAGTCATTTCTTATCGTTTGTACTGCCAACAGTAAGGGTCGTCAGAACTTGTGGATTTGGAGTAAGATTGTGCTATTTTAATTGGATTTATTGGCTAATGGTGTTCTGCTTCAACCTATTGACACATATTTGTTTGGGTTTTAAAAATCAAGTTTTGGAGAAGCTTTGAAGTTAAAAGGGTGTGGTCAAGAGGATTTTTGTTGTGGTTTCAACAAGCTTTTGGGTAAGATTATTGGGAATTATTTGGTTAATTTGGTTGCTGGAACTAAGCTGTTTTTATTAATTGTAAATTTGGATTATGTTTAGGCCTAATTCAAGATCCATCTAAGCTAAGATTAATTTGCTTGTCACTTAGACATAATTTTTGACTTCGAGGTAAGTAATCTTACCACTGAACTGCCCACGGGCCAGGCTTTAGTTGTATGCTAGCATGATAAGTGTATGTTATGGTAAATGTTAGCATGTTGATTGACAGTATGACCTGAATCAAAGTATGTTCTGGCATGAGTTCTGTTTTGTTTAAAGATACACCTAAGTACTTGATCGTTAGTACGTGATGGTATGTGTTTTCATATGTTGATATCTGATCTGCTGGTGTTGAGACATACTTGCATGCTGTGGAATTATGATGTAAGGTATACATGAATGTAGTATGATATGTTGTTAATAATCATGTGTATGTGATGGAGCCATGGTATCAAGGATTTTCATGTATGTTCTAGAATTGTACAATGTTGATTCTTAGAACGTTGAAACTGTGTGAATATCCCCATTGATTAGTTAGATGCTCACCAGTTTGTGTTTCCTTCGGGATTCACCAGTTTTGTGTTTCCTTTGGGATTCACCGGTTTGTGTTTCCTTCGGGATTCACCAATTTTTTGTTTCCTTCGGGATTCACCAGTTTATGTTTCCTTCGGGATTCACCAGTTTGTGTTTCCTTCGAGATTCACCAGTTTTGTGTTTCCTTCGGGATTCACCAGTTTGTGTTTCCTTCGGGATTCACCAGTTTTGTGTTCTCTTCGGGGTTCACCAGTTTTGTGGGCATACTTAACTACAATAGGATATGACTCAGTCTCTTGGTTGTTCCATATGTTTATGTGTCATATGTGGGTATCTAGTGGACATAAATGCCTAGCCTGACCCCAGTGGTGGGGTTACTTACTGAGTATTTCATACTCATTCTTTCTTATGTTGATGTTTCAGGTAAGGGTAGAGATGCACCGGCGATGGCGCTGCGGAATTCATGATCGAGCCACTGGGACTAGTTTTTTTTCGCTTCCGCATCATGACATTTAGAGTCCTTATTTTTTCTTAATGTTTAGTTTTACTGTCTTAAACTTATTATTAAGGATTATTTCTTTTATATACTTTTAATAGTCTTTACGAATTATGAGTACCCTATTAACTGTTTTAACAATCGCATTTAATAAACGTCTTTTGAACTTCTCTTATTTAATTAGCATTTATTTCAAATAACTGAGCGTCGTTTTTAAATTCTGTACATGCATTTATTTTAGTAACGGCCTTACCTAAGTCCTAGGGGGTCGAGTCGTTACAGTTCATGATCGAAATTCATGTGACACTTCGTGTCAATTATACCTCGACTACTTCATTTGGAAAGTGTTTACATGGATTGAGATTTTGGTGAATGGGGAAGTTGTTCATTTTAAAATCAATTGTGATGTTTTGATTTTAAAATTTTCACGTTCTCAAGATGTTCACACTGAAAGGTTCATACGGCACTTCGTGTCGATTATACCTTGACTGCTCCATTCGGAAAGTGTTTGCGTGAATTGATCAAGGTGAATAGGGGAAGTTGTTTAATGAAAAATCAAATATACGATATATTGATTTCAATTCTCACGTCCCTACAGAAATTCCCACCATGAGATCCGTGTAGCACTTCGTGTCGATTATACCTCGACTGCTCCATTCGGAAAGTGTTTGTCATGAGATCAAGACCAAAGTGAATGGGGGAAGTAGTTCATAGTAAGTGGGTGAAGGATATGTGTCAACATATTGTACAGTCTCTTCTGTTGGTTTGAACCGTGAGATTCCTATGTGGCACATGTTTATCGTCTTTAAGTCGGCCTCGCTAGTTGTTTAACGATGGCTATCCCCTCGGAGGGTTTTAACATAGGATTCAGAACAACTCAAACTCTAGAAATGGATAGGGTTTCTAAAGTCGGTTTAACTTTGACTTTCCAACTTCGAGAGCATCGTTGGGTTTAGACTTCCTAGGTCTGAAAATAGAGGGTTACACTTACAGAATTACTAAAGAGTTAGTAATTTCTGACGAAAAACGATAGCTA
Source organism: Benincasa hispida (assembly GCF_027475165.1). Classification (NCBI taxonomy): domain Eukaryota; kingdom Viridiplantae; phylum Streptophyta; class Magnoliopsida; order Cucurbitales; family Cucurbitaceae; genus Benincasa; species Benincasa hispida. Next base: position 25,160,543 of record NC_143478.1, read on the forward strand.
AATGACTATTGAATATGAGTTATTCTGGAGATAGTATTTAGTCAAGAATGTCTTGTTGTAGTATCGTTGCAATAATAATCTTGGATATATTATTACTTTGCTAAAACTTGATTGGGTTTAAAAAACAATTTGCTTATAAAATTTGTTTATATTTTTTAGAATGACAAGTTTACTATTACAATTGTTGGCATCTGATAAACTGATTGGGGATAATTACAAAACCTGAAAATCAAATCTGAATACTATACTGGTGATAGACAATTTACGGTTCGTATTAACAGAGGGTTGTCCTCCCATTCTAAGCTCTAACACAAACTGAACTGTTCAGAATGCGTACGATAGATGGATCAGGGCGAATGACAAAGCCCGTGTCTATATCCTCGCCAACATATCTGATGTTTTGGCAAAGAAATATGAAGTTATAGGTACTGCCGAAGAGATTATGGAATCTCTACAAGGGATGTTCGGACAACTGTTCTTCTCCCTAAGGCATGATGCTATTAAGTACGTTTACAACTGTCGCATGAAAGAGATGGCCTCTGTTCGTGAATATGTCCTGGACATGATTGTCCACTTCAATGTGGCGAAAGTAAATGGTACTATCGTTGACGAGAGAAGTCAAGTCGGTTTTATTCTAGAATCTCTTCCAAAGAGTTTTCTGCAGTTTTGTACGAACACATTAATGAATAAAATTGAATACATCTTGACTACTCTTCTAAATGAGCTATAGGCTTACCAGACAATGATGAGAGCTAAAGGTCTAAAACCGAAAGTATACGTTACTACCACTGAGAAGAGAGGAACGTCTTCCAAAAAGCCTGATGTTGCTTTGCCTTCACAAAGTAAGAGTATTCCTGTTAAGAAGAGTAAAGGGAAAGGGAAAAGAAAATCGCTGGGAGAAAAGGCAAGGCTAACGCTGTAGACAAAGAAAAGTGTTTCCACTGCAACGAGGAGAGCACTAGAAGAAGAACTTCCCTCAATACCTTGCTGAGAAGAGAGTAGAGAAAACAAAATAGGCAAACTAGTTCTTGAAAATTGCAAGCTGTCCTCAGATTGACCAGTGAGAGATGTTGCTATTTGATGCTAATCTTATATGCTTTTATTATCATATACAGAACAAATTGTATATATTTTGTTGTAAATGAAGTGTTCATTTTCGAAAATTATGTTTTTTCTATCGCATAGCAACTTCTATTAAAAAACCAACCTAGTTAAAAGTCATTTGCAAATATTCAGATATTTAAAACGGCTAGAAATCAATTAAGGCAAATAGTTATTTAACCTAAATGATAAGTTTAGAATACTTGAAATGTTCAAAGTTTACAAAAATTGTTAGGTAAAATAAAACCGAAATACTTTGATTAGATCAAAAGTATAGAAAGTTTAAAGATTTCTAGATCTATTTGCCAGTGACAAACTTTCTTGTTGCCTTAGATTGTTTTCTCAACATCATTCCAATTATTGGAATATTGTTCCATATCACCTTGTATTATTTATTTCAAATAAAAATTTGCATAAATCAATAAAGAGTTATTGAATTAAACATTATAAACAAGAGTTGTTTAAACAAGTTAGATGCTTCTTACTCAAAAGTTGAGAGTACCTCGATGTAGTGGGAGAAAAGTATGACTTCCTAGCCAATATTGAGAAAAAAGTGTTGTGAGAATAAGATGCATTCCCCATATAGTTTAATAAGAAGTCTATTATACACTTACATGTTTACAAGAATTCTCTCGGGTAAAGTGTTAGAGAATCACCTAGTAATACTAGGAAGACCAGGTTACTAACCTAGGGCAAGTGGGAGAAAAATAGGGTATGGGATACCGAATGGTAAACCATGGGTATGGGATGCCCTAGTTTATTGTATTTCTCTGTAGAACTCATAAACTTAGTTTTATATATTCAGATATATAAGTTACCACTGGAGTTTTAGTCCAAGTGGGAGTTTGTTGGGTTTTATGTCTTAAAACTCGTGGTTTGTAAACAATAAAACTTATTCTGAAAATTCAATAAGTTGTTATTGAATATATGTATTGCTTATTTCGTTTTTAGAAATAAATCCAATAAACTAAAATATCCATAACTATTACATGAGGACTTGAACTTTATCTGGAGACATAAAAGTGGATCAGGCTCGAATAAATAGTCAAAATAATATATAATACATGAATAAGGTTGGGTATCTTATTCTGGTAACACTATTAGATGTGGCCCACTCTGTAGTTGTTACAAGGAGCTGTAAAGTGCTACAGACGATATGATCCTAATTCGTACATGTTTTGTCATGAGAAGTGGGGGCGTCATGTGCAATAGGTTTGTACAAGATCGAACCACGAAAAAAGTCACCCTTACTTTATAACGTTGTTTACTATTTAAGATCTACTATTTCAAAGCAATGACCTAGGTAACATCATTTTAATCTTGAGCTAACTATGAACTTCTTTTTATTCGAGATTATCCTTAGATTTTCTTAGGTGAGGGTTGACTCAACAGCGACGGCTCAAGAAACCTCCATTTCAGGGGTAAGACCGGGTAGATAACTGGGGACATAGGGTGCAAGATGGAATTCACTCCTACCCGCTTTTAGGGATAGTAGATAGGTTATTCCCTTAAGAGTTGATTTCGGGTCTTAAACAAGGGGCCCCACCCTCTCATTGGCCCGAGAGGGACTCAGTTTATTGACCGGATCACAAATCAATTGTTCATTAGAGGATCAGTAAGACTTAAGGAACAAAAGGTAATCTAAAGGGTAAAACAGACATTTGACCCAACCATTATTACGAACAACCTGTGAAGGGTTAACTTACTAATTATGGATATCGAGTGGACATAGTATATCTACAGTGAGAGGAGTACAATTATGGGTTTTAGTGGAGTGACCCATTAGTAAACGAATTGGGGTTAATTCGGTGTAAAAAGTTTAACCAATTAATCTCAGATCGTTGGAGCCCATGATCTGTAAGTCCACAAGGTCCCCCTACTAGCTCGTAAATGGATTAGCTTTAGAGCAGCGTGATAAGTTAATTTGAAATATTCAAATTAGAATTAAGGGAATTAGTAATTACATGTAATATAATTAAGCATTTAATTTTAGAATTAAACGGAATTGGAGAATTAATTAATACTTAAATATGACTTAAATATTAAATTCATAAAAGTGAAATTTATATAAAATTAATTTAATATTTGATAGTAAATTAATTAGAATTAATTAAATTGTTTAATTATTTATTTATTATTTATTAGAAAATTAATTTTATAAAATTAATAAAGTTTTTCAATTTTTGAAGTCAAATTGATTTTGAAAAATCAAATTGTAATTGGAAAAGATTGGAAAAATGCAAAAAAGAAATATGGGATTTCTCCACTCACCTAACCAAGGAGCTCATACCAAACCCACTTGACTCTAGCTTCAATATCACAAGCATGAGTTGCATCTCATGCAGGCTTTTCCTTGGCATGATAGTCCTACAATATGTAAAGAAGATTGAATTTTTACAGAAAAATTTGAGTGGAAGAAGGTGTTCTTCAATTGAGTGTAGTCGTGTGTTCTTCTCTAAATTCTCTCCATTCTAACTTATTTTGAGTCCCACAACTCAATTTATAGCCCCAAGAGAATAGTAGGGAAGATTTGAGGTGGTTCACAAGAAGAATTGGAGAAGATTTGCAGCTGAATTCGAGATTTTAAAGGTTCTACAAAGGTATGACTTGAAACTCTCTTATTATATATGAGCATGCTTCATTTATAGCCAAAATTGATGAATTAGAATGCTTATTAGTCCTTGTTACTTCTGCTGCATGTTGATATATTCCTACATTGAAACCATCTAAAGCTAGTCCTAAACGAACATTTCGTGAGTCTGAAGCAAATTGAGGAAACTCACGATCAAAATGCTTCCACCCTTCAGCATCAACTGGATGTCGCAACACTCCATTAGTTTCAACACGTTTATCTTTATGCCACCTTATTTCAGGTGCAATATGTTTAGATGTAAATAATCGCTTCAATCTTGGTATTAAAGGAAAATGTCGTAAAATTTTTATGTGGAATCTTTTTACTTTTTCCAAGTTCAACTTTGTACCAAGATTCACCACATACTGGACACTGTTACAAATCGGCAAATTCTTTCCAATATAGGATGCAATCGTATTTGCAAGTATGAATAGACTCATAACATAGTCCTAAGTCACATAATTTTCTTTTAGTTTCATAAAATGAACTAGATATAGTTGCTCCAATGGGAAATGCTTCTTTTAACAATTCAAGTAACAAATCAAACGACTTGTTAGTCTAACCGTTAAGAACCTTAATATGCATCAACTTCACAAAGAACAACAATGAAGAGAAATTTGTGCAACCAGGGTATAACTGGTTGTGTGCTTCATTTATTAAATTTTCAAATAAGCTTGAATTGTTATTTCTTTCTTGGGCATTGGTGTGCATCTCATCCTCGTTTTCTTCTTTATTTACATTGGCAATTGGACATTGTAGATCATTTATAATATTCAAAATTTATTTTTTTTCATCTATATCATTCATCTCTGTTGTACTTAATCCATCATCATGTGTCGATTGAGATGCACGACTCTCGTATCCCCTAGACAAGTCGACTCGATCTCCATGATATACCCATTGACGATACAATGGAGAAATTCTATTAATGAATAAATTTCGTTCTAACTCCATCTATTGGCTCCCACCTTGCATTCATATATTTTCTACATGGACATCTTGTTTTTCCCGGGTTATTAACATGAAGTTTTGCAATTTCAATGAATCGATATACTCCTTCTGCATACTGAGTTGATAACTTGTTCCTAATCTTAATCCTTTCTTTATCCATTCTTAATAACATATGCGATAAGTTGAACCAATATGATTTAAATAATAAGCTGTAATTTTAATAATATAATACAAAAAAAAAAAAAAAACAAAACAAAAGGTCTATGAAACCTAAAAACTTCTTATTTTATGTCTTTCAACCCCACTAGAGGAAATTTTAGGATAGTGAACCCTTTAATGGAGGGTAGGTTGTGTGCCAACAACTAGATTGTAGTTTCTAAACTAATTGAAACTATTAAATTTTCTTCCTAATTTTGCCCCCAAATTTTCAAAATTTGAAGACGATAGGTTTTAGAATTTGGAATGTACAATTTTACACCTCCCCCAATGAAATTTTGTGGTACTGCCCATATCATTCACATTCAAATGCTAATAATGTGTAATTTTCCATTCGTGTCAAACACATTTTGACATATTGAGCTTGAAGCCATAAACGTTAGAATTTTGCAATAACTCTAGAAATCAAAATCTCAAAACAAATATATGAGTCATCTAAGAAACATAGATACAGTAACAAATCAATTTTTACAAATCCAAGACACATACATGACAATGACATGTTTATTACAATATTTTGGACAAATATTGATTTATATTCCAAAATTTTGGGGTTAAATAAAATAATAATAGGAATAATTTTATTATTAAAAAAAGAAAAAAAAAAGCCAAAACTAATAATTGTATACATTTAAACCATAAGTGCATCATTTTAGACTTTTTTTGGCAGCTATTTTTACTAGATTCTATTTATAATCAACTCAAAATCACCTAAATAAAAAGTTAAACTATAATGTTAAATTAAAAATGAAACAAAATAACTCATGCCACATTTTATATTGAACCAACATGTCTTAAGTATAATTCAAATGGTCAAGATATTATAGATTATTTTGTTGTTAAAAAGACTGTTTTGTTGTTTTCTTTTTTTAGTTGAACGATCTTGAAGTAGGGGATCAAATCATCCATTTTTAAGATGGTAATGGATGCATTTTTATATATAGAATAGAGTGAAAGTTATTTTACATGTTGATAATTTGACTTCAAATACGTGTATTAATGCATTTATATGCATTACAATAACCATACGTATTAAAAAACAAATTAAAAAAGAAAAAGAAAAAGAAAAGAAAACCCATATGTACTATAGACAAGGTGGGTATTTATGTAGATAAAAATTAATGGCAAAATTATTTACTTTTAAATCAAAGATTCAAGTCAAATAAATAATATTACCAAAACAAGTCAAACAAAGTATATGTTAAATTTCTTTGGTCACTGAAGTAAAAAAGAAAAAAAAAACTTTTTCTGTTTTTTACCACGGAATCTATAAAAGCTTTGTTGTTTATAAATTGGCTGATTTTATAAACTTTTCTTCATTATCTTTTACAAGTTTCTTAATATATTTATTATCACTTTTCAAAACCTATCTCTAAGATTGGATATGCGTTGAGAAGATGTTGTAACCTAACAGCAGCTTGTAGTTAACATCATTTTAGTTTAACATTTTTTTCTTCCATCTAACGCCTCAAAACCTCAAAATTACCACAAATTTACCCAGAACAAACAAATAACTAAAACTCTGACCACTTTGCATCCATCTAACGCCTCAAAACCTCAAGACTACAAACTGAAATTGACCTAGAACAAGCAAATATAAAGTCAGAAATCTAAGTATAAGAGTATAAATATGTTACCAACGAAAAAGAAAAAGGGGCGAAGGGGGATATGTTACCAAAATCGGACGGCGAGCAGACGGTGAGCGAAGGAGAAGAAATTGGACGCCTGTGGGTTTCGGAGATGAAAGAACGAAGGAGAGAAGAGAAAAATGGAAGAAGGAAAAGAAGAAATTGTGGGCGAGGGTTTTTAACGAACTTCTTCCGACGGTTGTTTCGTAAACCGTCAAGATAAAGGCCCATATCCCTGACGGTAAATCGAACACCCTCGATCAAAATTCCGAACTCCCGACGGTGACATGCGTCCCGTCGGGCTAACACAACCTTATCCCGACAGTATTCTGACACCACCATCGGGATAATTTCACAACTTCCCACCTAGTTTCTAATTTAATATCCATCGGTCGACGGTCGATCAACCACCGTCTGCCAAAATACAAACTCCTGATGGTATGCGGATAACTCAACCAAATCCCAACAGTCTTCTTACACCATTGTCGGCTTAACTTCACAATTTTTCATAAATTTTTTATTGTAATAATGATCACCCGACAGTCGCTCAAATACCGTCGGTCGAAATACAAACTCCTGACGGTCGTTCAAATACCGTCAGGAAAACGCAATATTGTCCCCAAGGTTTCTTGCATACCATCGGTCAAAACTTGACAATTTTTCATAAATTTTTTTATTTATATTTCTTTTTTAAAAAAAAATATAAAACTACTCCCGACAGTCGCTCGAGCACCGTTGGGAGAATTTGATAATTTCCTATAACTTTTTTTAATTTTCTATTTTGCAACCTCCTGATGGTCCGGAATCGTCGGGCAAAGGGACTTCACACCGACAGTGTTTCTCCGACGATCGAGAGAACATAAAACTATAGTTTCCCCATTTTTTTAAAGACTAAACATCTCCCGATGATCCTGGGCCCATCGGGATAGTTCAACAAGCCCGACGGTTGGTTTGTAGACCGTCGGGATACATTGGTTATCCCGACACTAGTAAATGATCCGTTGGGATTGAGTTTTCTCCCGACTCCGCCATTGTACCGTCGGGGGAAATGAGATGAACCGGCGCTTTTTCTTGCATCGGAAAAAGTTTCATCAGGAAAAATCAAAATTCTTGTAGTGATTATATAAAAAAATTGATGCATGCATGATTTATAACATCAGTTGTGACATTTATGATATCATAAACATGATAAGAACAAATAAAAGAATCTACCTTCTAGCAAAGGAATAAAGCTATAACATATTACACACATTGAATGTTATCCCAATAAAAGCATTGATAAAATATGGATATGCAAGTCATCGACAAAACTATGATATCAGTGCCTAACAAAAGTGCTACAAATGTCTCTTGCAGTATTTACTAAAAATCAAATTGAATTTAAAAAGGCGGAGATTGAAAATACGATGAGGATGTCTACAATTATATGTATACAAACAGTTGGTAAAATAACAAATTGAATTGAGGATATAATTCAGTGTACTTGGAAATGCATTGTGTGCATATGATATATATTAGAGAGAGGTCTACACAACAACTCATAAGTTTTGTCTAAATCTCTTACCTACAAAATCCCATCTCTTTTAATTTCCTAACTCAATTGCATAATAAGCAACTAAAGATTAATTATAATCTCAAAGTGGGAAAAAAAGCTGAAAACTCGCATGTACTTTAAGACACAAGTTTGGACTCATGCATAAGGATTTTAGTTTCAATGCTCACATACTACTCATATCAAGTTTACAATTTGATCTAATCAAATGTAAAATCTAATATCAAATATATCTTAACAATCAATTCACAAACACATAAATAACATATGTGGTTTAAATAGAGTACTCATTCACCTTCTTTGAACTTTAGTTTTAAATACTTCAATAATATGTAGGATTTTTATCGTTCTTGGTATTCTAATGAATCAACTCAAATATTAGCAAAATCTCCCAAGTGGTAGACTCATGTTGATAACGTTTGATGAAATAAGAAGAATATGAACAATAAAATAACAATGAAAGCAAGACGAGAGAAAAGTAGAAGAGAAAAAGTAGAGAGTTAATATGAACTCAATTGTGGTACCCTCTACAAAGACACCTTATAACCCTATCTAGAGTATATGTTACAAGGTAAAAGTTAATGGGGGAGGTTATGAGATTGGATAACCTATGAAGGTTATAGATTTGTCGTAACATAAATAAGTTATGGATATCTATAATATTACATTTACAATAAAAAGTACGTAAATTAAAATTAAACATTTAAAAGTATACGGACTAAAATTGAACAAACGGTAAATAGAACAAAACGATATAAAGAGAACAAAACGGTCTTCAATAAATAAAACTCTAAGGGGTGTTTGAAAAATGGGTATGAGTTGAGTTGAGTGGGTATTTATTACCCATGTTTGTTAAGCCCATAAAGAAAACCTATGGGTTATTAAAATCCCCTTTTTTACCCACCCAAAACTCTCCTTTTTTATCTCCTCAAAACTAGGACTTTTTTATATTAATATAGTTGTTTTCAAAACTTATTATATTAGAGAAATATTAGACCTTTTATATTAGAGAAATATTTTTGTTTTGCTAGAAGTCGAGGGTTAAGAATTGGATTAATGTAGAGGTCGAACATTGAGAACTCGACAAACAAAGAAAAACTTGGAAACAATATGTATATTAGGGTTGTCCTAGGTTGAAGTTTCGACATACATAACTCGAAAAACAAAGAAAAACTTGGAAACAATATGTATAAAGGGTTGTACATAAGTCAATACTTCAACCCTGGACAAGTGAAATCTCGCTAATTTTGTGATGAGGATCTCGCTCTAGAAGGAAACCTCGCTAGAAATGTGGGTTGAATCTCGCTAATTTTGTGATGAGGATCTCGCTCTGGAAGGAAATCTCGCTAGAAATGTGGGCTGAATCTCGCTAATTTTGTGATGAAGATCTCGCTCTGGAAGGAAATCTCGCTAGAAATGTGGGCTGAATCTCGCTAATTTTATGATGAGGATCTCACTCTAGAAGGAAATCTCGCTAGAAATGTGGGCTGAATCTCGCTAATTTTGTGATGAGGATCTCACTTTAGAAGGAAATCTCGCTAGAAATGTGGGCTGAATCTCGCTAATTGTGTGATGAGGATCTCGCTCTGGAAGGAAATCTCGCTAGAAATGTGGGTTGAATCTCTCTAATTCTGTGATGAGGATCTCGCTCTAGAAGGAAATCTCGCTAGAAATGTAGGTTAAATCTCGCTAATTTTGTGATGAGGATCTCGCTCTAGAAGGAAATCTCGCTAGAATGTAGGCTGAATCTCGCTAATTTTGTGATGAGGATCTTGCTCTAGAAGGAAATCTCGCTAAAAATGTGGGCCGAATCTCGTTAATTTTGTGATGAGGATCTCGCTCTAGAAGGAAATCTCGCTAGAAATGTGGGCCGAATCTCACTAATTTTGTGATGAGGATCTCGCTCATGAAGATCCTCATGAGCGAGATTCTCATTGTTTTTTTTTTTTTTTTATGGAAATATGTTAATTCTATTTACTTGACTTTACTATTTGTATTTACTTTTTACTACCAACGTGACTGCTACTTACTTTCAACTAATACTCAAATTAAATTCACTCTTTAATTAATGAGGTTAAATTAATTTCACTCTTTAATAAATGCACATAACTCTCTCCAACAACCACTTCTTTCTCCCTCTTTTATTTATAGATGACTTCTCACTCATACATTTTATATTTCCACTGTATTTTTCCACGTTTCATATTTTCACTGTCTTTCTCCACTAAAAAATGTATGCTTTTGTTGGTTACTCTTTAGTTCAATTTATTTTTTTTGTTGGTTACTTCTTAGTTCAATTTTTTTTATTTTATTTCTAATCTAACTATCATTATTTTGTGTTTCTTGTGGGGTCCAAACTAATTGCACAAATCATTTCTAATTAGTTTGAGGAGGTTTGTTATTTTGAGAATTAGAGTATCTCCCTTCTTTTTAGGACTTATTTTTTTTTTATTTTTTTTTTTATAGAAATATGTTATATGTTAATTATTAGTCGCATTTTTTTTGAAATACTAGTTCATAAATTTTTTTCTTAATGGTTGGCGACATTATATTTTTTAATCTGATACTTCTCAATTTTTTTATGAATTATGGGTGAAATAGTACTATTATGTAATTTTTTTTATCTAATAATAAGTTCATTTCAATGGGTGAAAAACAATGAGGATCTCGCTCATGAGGAGGATCTCGCTCCCTCATTGTTTTTTACCTCCTCTGATACTTCTCAAATTTTTTATGAATTATGGGTGAAATAGTACTGTTATGTAATTTTATTTATCTAATAATACGTTCATTTTAATGGGTGAAAAACAATGAGGATCTCGCTCATGAGAAGGATCTCGCTATCCTTATTGTTTTTCACCTCCTCTGATACTTCTCAAATTTTTGATGAATTATGGGTGAAATAGTACTATCATGTAATTTTTTTTATCTAATAATACGTTCATTTCAATTCTTTTTTTTTTTTTTTTCAGCTTCAATGAAATCATATTCTATACATTTTGGTGTGTTATTATCAAGCTAGTTTCAGGATTAATTTTAGTATGTCTTACTATCGTTTCACAATCAAAATTGATTTTTTTTTTTTAAATTATGTAATTTTAATGAAACGATGGTATTAATATTATAACCAATGTTTAATTTTTAAAAAATATAGTTTCCAATAGGTGACATAAGAATTAAAAAAATATTGCACACCAATATTCATACAATCGGTTCACCAAGTTTTGAAAATATGGAAAAATGCATATTTTTTCTATATACATCGTTTTAACACATCTTTTGGTGAAAATTTGTTATACTAGGAACTAGGATTATGACAAGTTTAGATTATTATAGGTACATTGGGCCCTTAAAAAAAAAAAAAAAAAACCCACTAGGCCCTTAAAAAGACTTAACTAAAATACCCTCAACCCTATCCTTAGGAAAAAAAAAACCCACTAAACCCTTGAAAACATGTATTTTTAGATTATTATAGGTACATTGGGAAATAACACCATAAATCTAAACTATAACCCAATATGCCCAATACCGACGCTTGACATCGTTTGCTATTCTTTCTTAATCATGAAACATAATCCGCCAAATACCTTACCCTTTCAGGAACAACTTGTGTATCCCTTTCCCTATAAAGATGGATACTGTTGAAGACCTCTTTTCGATCATGAGAATTATTTCGCACTCTCAAATACAGTTTTTCATAGCACTAACCACGTTATTGAACAACTACCGAAGGATAGAGAGACAACCGACATATGCTAGGCACTGTATTAGGCAGTTGACCTTCTTTCGCCTAATTTACGAAAGTGACTTGGCATGTCATGAAAGCACCCGAATGGATAGACGTACCTTTACGATTCTATGTAATATGCTACAGTTGATTGGTTGTTTGGAACCAACAAGATGTATGGACGTCGAAGAGATGGTTGTGATATTCCTACACATTCTTGCACACGATGTCAAGAATCGAGTGGTACGCAGAAACTTTTCGAGGTCTGGTGTGACAGTTTCGAGATATTTCAACGCAGTTCTTAGGGCAGTCTTACAACTTCACACTGTTTTGTTAAGAAAACCAGAACCGATCACAAATACATGCACCGATGGAAGATGGAAGTGGTTTCAGGTACAAAAAGTACTCAGTTTTTTATATGAATACGTAATAAATATGCATGCAATGATAGATTTTTTTTTAATTCATTCTGATCACTTGAGAGAAACAGAATTGTCTAGGTGCGTTAGACGGTACATACATTAAAGTGAATGTTAGTGTCGTCGATCGACCTCGATATAGGACGAGAAAGGGAGAGATTGCCACAAACGTTCTTGCGGTGTGTGATCAAAATGGGGAGTCCGTCTTCGTTTTGCCAGGGTGGGAAGGGTCTACAGCTGATTCAAGGGTTCTTAGGGATGCAGTTTCGTGATTGTACGGATTGAGGGTTCTAAAGGGTATTATAATAACTGTATACGTTATTTAAACATGCGTACCTGCCACAACAATGTGCATGACATTTCGAAACATGTACAAGATACTATTACCTATGTGATGCTGGATACCCCAATGCTGAAGGATTCTTGGCGCCGTACAGAGGGGAACGATACCATCTCTCCGATTAACGTGGAGCAGGAAACACACCGACAACTGCAAGAGAATTTTTCAACATGAAATATTCTTCAGCAAGGAACGTTATCGAGCGAGCGTTTGGGTTGTTAAAGGGGCGGTGGGCTATTCTTAGGGGAAATCATTCTACCAAATACAAGTCCAATGTCGAACAATAACTGCATGTTGCCTTATTCATAACTTGATCACAAGGGAGATGGGAATCGGTGCAATGCTTGAAGTGCCCGATGAGGAGAATTCTGCATCAGTTGGTCTTGATGAGGATCATATTGAATTTATTGAATCATTAGAGGAATGGACCAAGTTCAGGGATGACTTAGCGGTCAAAATGTTTATTCAATGGCAAAGAGCCTGATTATTCAATGTTCATTGCTTACTTTTCTTTTACTACTGAATGAAATTTAATTATGGAACATTCCAAGTATGTCGTGAAAATGTTTTGTGCCAAGACTCTGTGTGAACAAGTTAAATTAGAACATATAATTTCAGCAGTTTATCCTTTGTTTGTGCATGTGTTTAATTTATAGCATCTTTTCATTCAACAAACATATGCATGCAGCATAATGGCAGGTAATGGTAAGAGGTCTAAACACGTATGGTCGAAGGTGGAGGGCGCTAAGTTGGTGGAAGCTCTATTGTATTTGGTGGAGACCGATTGGAGGTCCGATAATGGGACGTTTCGACCAGGATACCTACAACACTTGGAGCGAATTCTGCATGAGAAAGTACCCGAGTGCGCACTGAATCAGAATACCATTGAGTGCAAGGTGAGAAGTCTGAAGAAACAATACAACGCAGTATCAGAGATGCTAAGTCAGTCGGGGTTCGGCTGGAATGAGGAGTTCAAATGTGTCCAAGTCGAGAGGGAGATTTTCGATCTTTGGGTTCCGGTAAGATTCTAGAAAAAAAAAATGTACGGATACGTGTTATAATATAAATATTAATAATGTGTATGTGTATCAATGCAGAGTCATCCCAATGCGAAGGGGATTTGGAACAAGCCATTTCCACATTACGATGACCTCTCCACCGTATTTGGGAAAGACAGAGCAGTAGGGCAATCAAGTGAGGATCCATACGTGATGGCGACGAATGCATTCAGAGAGTTTGAAGATGAGATTCGACTTGGATCACAGGACTGTCACACCCCTGAGGTTCGCCAAACAGAATCACCATTAAATCAAGATGAAATAGATGAAGAGCCAGCAGAGCAATCTACAGGTAGAGCGAGTGTACCTGCCGAGTCATCTCGAGGCAGTAAGAGGAAGAGGTCATCATTCCAAGTTGAAATGATCGACATCATGAGATTGACTGTTGAAATGCAGAGCACACACATGGTAGACTTGCATCGTGGCAAAAGGAGAAGTATGAGCTGGAGTTCGGGCGTCGGAAGGAAGTAGTAAATGCCATATACAACATTGATGGCCTGGATGAGGATGATCAGGTCACCCTTATTGACCTCGTTGTCACAGACATTCAGAAGACAGATTGCTTCTTTGCAGTACCAGAACACGCACGGAAGAGGTACTGCCTCCATATATTAGGAAGAAACATGTAGACTGACCACACCCCTACATTTTGTTTATAGTTCTTTTAGATAACAGCAAATGGACAATGGACTGTCATGTCGAAAAAAATGATAACTTTTGCATACTTGAAAGCATGTACTTTTTATGTTTGTAAATATAACTAATATTATAAGTATCGAAAAGAACATATATTTTGTGAATTTTTTTTGGATATACATACATACAAACATTCAATATGAAATATATATACCTTCAATATATATACATACAATATACAATATGCCAATTAATTGAGCAGCAATATGAAATATATTTTGTTGGTATGTTTTACCGATCGAAGAGAATTAGAATTATTACAGTTTTTGAAAAGAATATATGAAAAATAATCTATTATGTTCTACAAATTGAGAAAAAAATTGAGATTGTCCAGTTTATGTCATAAATGATTTGAGAAAATACGTGTATATTTGAAAATTAATCAACAATAGCAAAACATAAAACTAAAAAAATAAAAGAATGAAATAAAAAACAAACAGAAAAAAATAGAACTAATCTCATTCACAAAAAAACTGCATAAGATTCTTCAACTCAACTCTGCACAACAAACACAGACAATAATTACCAACTCAACTCAACTCTGCACAACAAACACAGACAATAATTACCAACTCAACTCAACTCTGCACAACAAACACAGACAATAATTACCAACTCAACTCAACTCTACACAACAAACACAAACAATTTAACTCTCCAGATAATAATTACCAAACCAACTCAACTCAACTCTCAACTTTTATCACATACCAAACACCCCCTAAAATAACGTTATAAAGACTAATTGCACGAACCCTCCTATATTTATTTAGGTATACGTACACAACTATAATATATTTGCAAATTGGCCCCTACACTCACGTAAACTCCATTTTGACAAGAAGTTCCAAAAGGATAAAGATGAAGACTTTTTCATTATTATTATTATTATTTTATTAGAAAGGTAAAAAGACAAAATAAATCTGTACTTCTTTTCATGGCACAATTTTCACGTTCTAAATCACACCAAATAGCCAAGACGGTGTCGTATCATGTCAAGTCAATATCATCATTCGTCAGGTAAAATCCGGAGGCGGAAAAAAGAATAAGAAAAAGAAAACAATAGATGCCCCTCCAAAATTTAAAGGAAAAAAACAAATAAATAAATGCCCCTTCACATTAAATAAATAAACAAACGCCCCTTCAAATTTAAATAAATAAATAAATAAATGTCACCTTCAAATAAAATTGGAAAATAACAAACAAAATAGAATAAATAATTAAAAAAGAAAAAGAAAACCCCGCCACGAAGCGCGTGGGGTCAATAGTACGTGGTTGACATTAAAAGTGACAGTCACGTACTGTTTCCGCGCGTGGGGTATGTTTTCCCTTTATTATTGAATCGTTCAATAATCGAAGGCGCGAAGCCAAGTAAAAGTCCATAAAAGAAAAATCAATAAATAAAAAATAATTATTGGAAAAAAAAAAGATTTTAAAAAGAAGAGAGAGAGAGAGCGACCACAAACTTGGCAGATAGAAGAAGGAAGTGAAAGAAGAAGAAGAAGGAGGAGAATGAGAGTTGGGAAGTATGAGTTGGGGAAAACTCTTGGAGAAGGCAATTTCGGCAAGGTGAAGTTGGCCGCCGATATCCGTACCGGCCGTCGTTACGCCGTCAAGATCCTTGACAAGACCAAGATTCTCCATCTCAACTTCTCCGATCAGGTTTCGTTTCATTTCATTTCATTCGTTTCGCTTCTTGTTCTTGTTATTATTCAGCGAATCGAACTGATGCAATCGGTATCGGAATCGGAATTGATTGTAGATTAAGCGTGAAATAAGTACTCTAAAGCTCCTTAGGCATCCGAATGTTGTGAGACTTTATGAGGTTTGTATATTCGAATAAGCGTGATTCTGTTGGATTTCATGAAGAAAAGACTGTTTTGATTTTTTTTTCTTTTTGTTGTATGGATGCTGTAGGTTTTAGCTAGTAAGACGAAGATTTATATGGTTCTGGAGTGCGCCTCTGGTGGAGAATTGTTTGATAGAATTGTAAGCGTGTTTTCTGATGTTGATTTGGTGTGGTTATCAGTTGAATTCCTGTTGGATATAGTATAGAATATTGGGGAGTTTGAGTTAGAGATTACTGTGTGCGTGTTTTAGGAATCGAAAGGTAAGATGGATGAAGTTGAAGGTCGGAGGCTCTTCCAGCAGCTTATTGATGGTCTTAGCTACTGCCATGACAAAGGAGTTTACCATAGGGATCTCAAGGTATTTACATGGAGTTTCTGTTTCATTTCGTTGAACAATCACTCTTCGTAGCGTTTTTATTTGATATTTCTTGTCGGTTGATCCGTGTAGTTGGAAAACGTGCTTGTTGATGCTAAGGGAAATATTAAGATTTCTGATTTTGGCCTCAGTGCTTTACCACAGAATTGCAGGGTAATCTTCTATAGATATTTACTTTTGAGATCATCTGCATAAAGATCTAGGCTACTTAATCCGTAGTTGAAGAACTAGAATTGATGGATAGTTTATGACATTAGGAAGATGGTTTGCTGCACACCACCTGTGGAAGTCCCAACTATGTTGCTCCAGAGGTTCTTGCTAATAGAGGATACAATGGAGCCGCCTCTGATATATGGTCATGTGGGGTTATCTTGTATGTTATTCTTACGGCTTGTCTTCCTTTCGATGAGACCAATCTGGCTTTACTTTATAAAAAGGTACTTAAAGCTGACTGCAAGAGGGGGGAAAAATGAATAAACTAACGTATATCTCTTGTATTGTTTAGATCCATGTCTCTCTCTCTCTCTCTCTCTCCTTTAGAAAATATATTTATATGCATCAACGTTCGTTGTAGACTTTGAGGGGGGATTTTCAGATACCCAAATGGTTATCAGCAGGTGCCAGAAATTTGATAAGGAGAACTCTTGACCCCAATCCCAATACTCGGATTACCATGGCAGGAATTAAAGAGAATGAGTGGTTCAAGACTGACTACAGTCCTGCTTCTCCTTGTTATGATGATGATGAGGAGGGTTCACTTACTGATCAGGATGATGCCATCTCAACGTCTGATGAGGTATATGGAGAGAGAGAGAGAGTGAGAGAGAGACAAGCAATATTTGTTTCTTCTTGTTTTTCCTCTCACCCCTCCTTATCTGTGTTATTCTGTCTTCTTAACTTTTGTCTTCTTAACTTTTGGATTTTGGATTTTACCTTTGGCGTAGCCATCTGACGTTGAAAACAGCCCAGAATCTCCTTCTATTATAAATGCGTTTGAGTTAATTGGGATGTCTTCAAGTTTGGATCTGTCTGGCTTCTTTGAGCAAGAGGTGAGAGTTCAAGTGCAGGACCATCAGACTATGCAATCTATGGTTGGCATGCTTGTTCATTTTAGAATGTCACTTGATTACTTAACGTTCTAATCTTAATAATCAAAGGATGTTTCCGAGAGGAAGATCAGATTTACATCCAACCATTCTGCCAAAGACTTGCTTGAGAGAATTGAGGTTATCGCAACGGATATGGGATTTCGAGTTCAAAAGAAAAGTGGAAAGGTAGGTACTCAATTCTTAGCATTGAAAGAATCTGGTAGATGTCATTATCGTTAACCCCTCCGTGGAAATGGATCAGTTGAAGCTTGTGGCCATCGTTGTCTGCAAGTTTATATGAAAAACGACCCCCATAATTTGGGGCCGTTTGCCATTAGTTACAAAGTAACATATCATTTCTCTTTCTTACAACATGACTCTAACATAGCTTTCTTTTTCTGCATCTTTAGTTGAAATTGATTCAAGAGATAAGAAGTCAAAGAAGCCTTAATCTATCGTTTGTAGCAGAGGTAAAACTTTCATTAGAGAGTTACGTGTTAAATTTTCATGAAACCTAATGCTAACAATTGCTCCCATTACCAAATCTGGTGAATTCTGCTCTCAGGTCTTTGAGATAAGCCCATTGCTTCAGGTAGTTGAACTGAAAAAATCTTTTGGAGATTCATCAGCTTACAGACAGGTAAACATTTGGTAGTATGATAGGAGGGGCTGGCTTGGAATGACGTTTTAAATGCTTGAAAATACTTTTTTCCTCTTAAAAACACTTTTTTTAACATGACGAAGTACTAAATTTCGAAAACTCTTGCCAACATTTTCCCCCCAACTTCTAACATTCTATTCAATTCAAATCCTGCAGTTGTGCAAAAGGCTGTCAAATGATTTGGGCACAAACCCAGAACTCGAACGGCAAAATTCAAGCTCATTCGCATTAAACAGTACATGTTAGAAGAAAGTGATACCCTAGTTATAGGATTTTCATTACGATTATTATTATTATTATTAGTTTACAATTTGGGTTGATATCAAGCAAGGCCTTTGATTGGTGCGTGGGTTAAATGTAGATAATAGATAGAGCCAAATATTACATGGCAGGAAGCTTCCTTTCTATCTCCCTTTGTATGTAACACTGAATTTCAAATGTAAAAAGAACAGAAGCTTGAGAATATGATCATAAATTTCTCCTCTTCTATAACTTACACAAATCTTCTAAACAAATTTGATATATTACCATCTTATTTGGTATCTTTCCATATATAGATTACATTTTCTGATGAAAATATGAGACTGCTGCACAGGAATTGGCTTGCTTTTCAACATTATAAACAATTTATTCACAATAATGGGGCTAAATACGTAGCTCAAAATAAACTTAATTTCCTACCTGGTTGAGATAAATGGGGGTCTGAGACCGAGACTATGTGGCAAGTCGATTGCCAAGCTCTTCACTATAGACCTGTATTAAACCACTGTCGTCATTTTGGAGTTTATGGTTGAGGATGGCCTTGTATTGATCGTCTCTGTTCTCCAAGCTGCGTATGAATTCGACCTAAGAACAAACAGAATGTTGTTAAAATAATTAGGTTTGTCAGATAAGGATTCTCCATTTTCAAGTTGCATTTATAATCTAAACATGCAATATTAATTACTCAGGGAAAAGAATATGCAGGCTGGAGAAGGCGTTGTGGTGAAGATAAAATGACTGAATATTAAAATATAAATAAAAGATTATTGTATCAAAATATGAGGTTTTCGTCGACACAAGCATAGCTCTAGGGGTACATGGGTTGAGTTAGGTTGGGTTGGGTTAAAGGTGTTTCTTGAACCAACCTGAAAATTTGGATTGGTTGGACTCACCCAAAAGATCTGAACAAAATCTCCAACCAAACCTAACCTTTAAAATTCGGTTTGGGTTGGGTTAAGTTGTCGAGTTATAATTTATTTTTCCTTCTTAATTTAAAGTATGCTAGTAACTAAAATCTCATAAAATTTAAAAAAAAAAAAAATTCCTTTTCGAGGCAATACAATTCAAAGGTCAAATACCAAATATCTATAATCTTTATTACAAACTTTAAACAAGGACAAAAACATTATAACAATTTTGAAAGAAAAATATATCATCAAAAGATAATTGAAAGAAAAATATATCATCAAAAGATAATCAAACTTTAAACAAAGAGAAACATATATATATATATATATATATTTCGGGTTGGGATGGATCAACCTGAAATTGTTTTTAGTCAACATGAGACTCAACTCAATTCGACAAAAATAGAAAAAGTTTAACCTAATAGAACCCTTATAGTTGGATTGGATAGTTTGGGATGTTCGGATTACAGGTCATTTAAACACCCTACATGACTCAACTAGGCATAAGCTTATGCTATCAACCTCGATGCTAGAGTTTCAATTTTTACACCCCAAATATATTAAAAAAAATAGCGCTTGGTATGGTATTAATATGAATGTATAAATTAACCATAACTTATCAACCTAAGCTTTGGGTTTACTTGTGATTTAACACTTATTATTATAAAACATCATTTCATTCTATGCCCAAATAGTGAAACATTGGTCATAAACATCACAAAGCAGAGGTAACATGTTAACTAACAAGTTTCACATAAAAAAACGAACATGTTTTCTGGAAATGATGTGCCTACGAATCTAAATATGCAACCATCATTACCTTAGGATCTTGAAACACAGGGAGGGGGCAAACATTTACCTGTTTTTGAAAAAAGTCAAATTCATCGGAGCTAAGAGAGCCATCACTATTTGAATCCAGAAGTTGCATCATCTCTCGTGCATCTTCTCCAGGTGCTCCAACACCAAGGTCTTCCATGACGTCGACAAGTTCCTCTATGCTTATTCTACCATCTCCATTCTTGTCAAGAAGGCCAAATACTCGACCTTTTTGGTCGGTATGTATACCTTTATAGTTAGAGGATGGGAAATCTTTAAGACGTAGAGCAGCAAGTTCAGCTGCAGCCAACATTTTGGCCTTGAGCCGCTTTGCCTAAAGCATCGACAAATAACCACATCAATCTCAAACTTAACAAGCTTGTGCAAATGTCATAGAAGAAGACTACTAATTTAAGTGTATTAAACCATTAAAATGAATACTAACTTCTTCTGGATCTGTGAGACCGCCCTTGTATAATGAATGTGATGCTGTTCCACCAGCTGCCAATTTGTCCATCTCCTTAGTTCGTATTTGTATTTCCATTAACGGCTTTGTCTCGCTTTCGTCACTCACATCCACAGCCATGTGTAAGCTCTTATAACCATTGGGTTTTGGCCTTGCAATATAGTCTTTAGTCCTATTGGGTATTTCCTTCCATTGTGACTTTATAATTTCACGTGCCTGGTAGCAAGCTCTCTCACCCAATTCTGATGTTTCTGTCCCAGCCTTAGGTTTCAATATGACGCGTAATCCTAGAATATCGTTAACTTCTTCAAGTTTTCGACCATCTTTCAGGAGTTTCTTCATGGTGCTAGATCGGCTTTTATAGCGACCTTTGACAGAAATATCTTCCACCATGTCTGCTAATTCAGGATCATTCTTTAAGGACTGTGTCAGCTGATCCTTATATGTTTCAATCAAAGACTTACTTCCTGACTCGTGGCTTCGCAACCATGAATCCACGTAGAAGTAAGAGCAAGGAAACAAGTAACGGAAAGAGAGATCCTCCAACTGAAGTGATAAGAAGTTGGCTCCAACTGCAAATGCTAATGGTGCATGTATCTTCAAAACCTCAAGAGAAAGCATCTGCTGCTGGTATCTTGGCAATGATTGGAGATTCCTCATCATATCAAGCTTCAGAGCCAGGTCTAAAATCAAGGCCCTAATATCATAATACGTAAGACAGAACCTTCTTAAAGCAGCCGAACTATCATCGTCAAAAATATCGACCCTTGAAGGAATATGCTTCACACGTAGGCTCTCGTGCAGTAAATGAGCAGTACTTATACCCATCTGATTTCTAACTTCCTGAATAGATATCCCCCCAGCCTCCATAACCTCTCTAAGAATACCAGCGGATATAACTTCTGCATCCATCTGTGATAATGGTTTGTTCTAAAATCTATCAGTAACTGAAAGTCTCAAATCAATCAAAGTGCAGATTGAAATTCACAGAAAGCGCAGTTGAGCAGTATAGCTTCCATTAAGAATAACGGCTACTGCGATAGTAAAGCAAAAACAAGCAACAGAAAGCATTCAGTTCCATTTCTTCAATGACTAGTTTCTACATCCCCCAAGAATCTAACATCAAATCTCTTCCACAACTAAAAATGTATATGGCAGTTGAACCTGCAACTAGTGAGCTTTCCTGATGACAATTACACCTAGTTAGAAAACATTGGCGCTTGTCAAGCCATGTTAAAAATTGGATTTGGAATTAGAACTGATTGAACCAAATAGGACCAAACTATTCACTCATACTTCAATTCAACACATGGAAATTATGTCATCATAGAAGAACATGGATATCTGAGAAGAACAAGAAAAAGAAGAAGAAGTAGAAGACAATTGTTAATTCAACAAAACAGTGGAAACCCCATCAACCGAATACACTATGTGGGAATTATAGGATAAGCCCCTGATTTTTAAGATAACTTTTAACAATATATAATTATACCTTTTAGCAGAAAGATGTGTAATCTCCTCTAACCATAAGCCCCAAAAGTTTCTGAGCTTGATAAAGAAGGAAAGGAAATATTAAGCTGAAAGCTGAGGAGTTGCAGAGAACCCATAGCAAAAAGCAGGCAAATGAGATTTAAACAACCAAACTCCGAAATCAACTCTACTATACATTGAATAATAGTTAAATTAAGGCTGAGAATCCACCAATCAATAACAATCAAGACAGTAAGCACAAAGAATCGAAGAGAGAGCAACTTAATTAGCAACAATAGCAACAGAAGCACCATTTGAATGTGCAAGAGAACCTGGAGATCGGCGAGAATAAGCGCCACAGACAAGGCCTTGGAGAGAGGAGACCGGCCATCCGGCAGCAGAGGCAAACTCTGCAAGATAGGGATAGAGAGCTTGAGAGTAACGAAGAGGATCACAGACGAACTAGTGGAATTGAGGTTCATCCTATCAGTGAGCTCATTGAAGGCTCCTATGAGTTCCACAACTAATTTTCCGCCGGCATGCTCCGGTACGGTGGCGGGAAGATCCGGGACACCGGAGGCGGAGGAAGCTCGCAAATGCAGAAGGCGGTACGGAGAGAGAGAGTTGAGTGGGCGGCGACGGTGACGGAGGAGAAGATGGGGAGGGGGAATGTGATGAGTGTCAGTGAGAGAACGGAGGGAGTGGAAATGGAGGTCTGGGGAAGGATTAATGGCGGAGAAGAGCTCCATTGTTGTGGGTCAGAAGCTCAATCTGGAAGGAGCGGAGCCATTATTGAGTTAAAAAGGAGCTTCAGCCACTACCACACGAATTCAAAGGGAAAATTGCTCAAAAAGTCAAAATGAACTAAAATCCAAAAACTTCTAGGAAATGTTAGAGAATTGACAAAATTTGCAAAGTAGCCCCTCCAAGTTTCTTGGTTTTGGATAAAAGTCCCTTTTTAAAAAATTAAAGATTTTTTAGATTATTTGACATTTACGTAGTATAAAAATACAATTCTGTCTTTCATTACTTGGGGCTTTCTCCAAGGATGACCCAAGTGGAAAAGAAACAATGAGATTTATCTCGCTTTTTGAAAATGAGATTTTTTTTTTACTCTTTGCTAACATCAAATTGACTCTCTCTTTCTCTCGCTCTCCTCTCTCACTAATCGCCCTCCTCTCTCCCTTTTTCTCACAATCTCATTCCCCTCTCTCCTTTCTTGTTGATCCCACTCTTTGGTCATGCTCTCCACTCTCTTTTTTCGTTCGAACTCGCTTTTGGTCTTGCTTTACGAAGCTCAACTCAACACAAACTGAAACGAGAGAGAAGAAGACGACTTGTCGGATCTAGTGGAGCTCTCAAAGTCCAAACTCCCTTTTCTTTCATTTGACCTTAGAATTTTTTTTCATGATCTTTCTTCTTTTATTCTTGAAATTATTTAATCTTCACTCTTTAATTTAATTTAAATGGTTGAATTTGAAAGTTTTAGAGGTAAAATTTGAAGGAATCTTGACATGAGGAGATCTTTGAGTGGAAGTGGATCATCGAAATTCCATAATTATTGAATATAAAATTTACAGTAAGCATACAATAGATATGTATTTAAAGTAAATTACGACATGTTTTTACAAAGAAAACGAGTTTCAAGAAACCTCATATTTGAAGAACTTTTCTTCAAGTAATCCCTCGTACGAGCCATGAACATAAGTCTTTCCTCGCAAATCTCCTTCTTCATGCACAGACACTACCAGTCGAGAACTCTCTGTATTTTCTTTTGGGATTGAAGACTCAAGCAGGAGTTGTGGGCTTTGCTTGAGTCCTAGGAAGAGGGAAGGAGAAGGAGAGGATGAGAATGAAGTTTTCTTCAGAGAATTTTTCTCTTTCAAATTGTGAATCGATGTGAGAATTCTTAGAAGAAGATAACCTCAACTTCTTTTATCACAAGTTAATTATTGAGAAAATAATGGGAGGGAGTTATAACTCCTTCCCTTTTATTAATTTCAAATAAATTAATAAAATAGAATATATAATAACTACTTTATTATATATATACACTATATGTTATATCAAATATAACATAAAGCCTATAGTTTTATATTGCATCAAATACAACATAAACTATAGATTTTATTCTCTCTCAACTATACATGATATTTAATATAAAACATATTTATATTAAATCCATTTATATGAATCTCATCCATATAAATGATATTTGGATCATATCCAAATATTTTATTCCTCTCAATATAAATCATATTTATATTTAATTACATGAATCTGTTTTTTCAAACTATTGATAAAAATGGGGTATATGGGAAAGTATTTTTAAAAATAGGTGGGAATGGAAATTATTGACGAAAGTAGGGTAGTGAAATCGTGTACGGGGTACACGATTAGCATTTGTAAGAAGTACACCATTAACATTTAATTCAATCAGCACCATGTCGGTTGACTTGGTTGACCGATCGCATGGAGAGTCGTGGACCGGGTCCACGATTGCCATAATCGTTGACTCGATCCATGATTTTTTTTTTAAATAGATTGACTAATTATTTTTTTTAATCGGAGATGTACAACAATATTAAGACTTTAGGACTAGGTCCATAAATTCCTTCATTATTAAACTTAATTATATATTTAATCTACAATGAAAACATAATTATTCTACACTCATATTAAAAAAAATGTCATTATATTAAAGAAGATTTACAATTAGTTCTTTAATTTAAAAATAGAAGTTTACATGAAATTTAAAGACGACCCCCTGGCCCTTACTCTATATGGGAGTTGTCTTCGTGTGCCTCTAAATTAGGTTCACCCTACTGTCATTTTCGTCTACGACGAATACGTCTTCGATCGGTGTCAGCAACATTGAGTCGTCTTGTTTATTGAATAATACTTTCTATGTTGACCAATATTTGATGACACATTGAACCCAACTCTAGTAAGTTGTGTTGCACTGAATATTGTTATACATCTCTGATAAAATTATTCTGTACGATGAAAAAAATAAATATTAAACAATATTCATATCATATATATGAAAAATGTCTGATTTTAAGTCTCTTACCATGCAGTAATAGTAAACGTCGTCAGGTGTGATAAATCGCCTCGTGATTGAATCGTACCAGGAAAAGTAGTCATATGATACAACTGGCCCATTAGTTATTTCTCCCTATGCACAACGATCATGTCGTCCATGCCAGGATATATATTCCGCGTGGATTCGACACTAGTCTTGGTCGTGCTTACCTCTCAAATCAATTTGGTGTAGTGCTGGGAGTATATAGGACAACAAAGGTATCATTTATCGCAGACCAAACTGTCTCAACACACGATCTGGATGATGTCACTCTACTATATGGAAGCATATAAGAGGGCTAATGATCAATCAAATGTCTTCACCATCACGGTAGTAATCAGGTAGTGATGACCAAATCTCTTGTGTGTATGACGTCCAATTAATCTAACAAAAAAAAGAAGATAAGTATACATAAAAAATGTTTTAAATATTCATTTATATATACATTTGTTACCTGATTGTGCATCAGTCTGTCAAATATTTTTCGGTATAATACCAACATATTTGCTGATTGGTCAAAGGTAGCTAATACATCACTCCATCTAAAATTATAAAAAATACAATTAATTTATATTCTTACATAAAATGATAATGAAATAAATATATAAATGAAATAATACTTGACACTAAGTGGACGATGATCTGGGGTCTGTAACTGGACTTATGATGCTATAATTAGAAATCTATCATAAGCCCATACTTATAGTAGTATCAGTGGCCTTGCTATTTCCAACGCTTGTGTATTGGTAGCCCGAAAAAGTTCTCTATACAACCATGCAAGACATGCACCACCCTACGAGTACGTACCAGCATGCTCGAAATCAGACAGTAGCGGGAGAAACATGAGATGTAATAGAGTATTTGACTTGTCAGCGAACAAAAATCCTCCAATAAGCTGCATAATATATGCTCGTGCATACCTACGTACGCTGATGTCCTCGGCATCAAGAGGTAATTCTAGACACTGGGACGCCAACTAGGGGATACTCAATCTTGAACCTTTCAGATCATCTGGTAGAATGCCTAAGAGCTCTTCACAAACATTCTTCCAATAATATTGTAGTGAACCTGTCAATGATTGCCCATCCACTCGTAACCCAAACTGTATGGCAACATCCTACAGCAAAATTGTATATTCCCTACAAGGCAGGTAAAATATGTGGGTTTTTGGTCTCCAACGCTCAACTAGAGCAATAATGATGTGCCAATCAAGTTGGATAAATCTGATTTGTGCAACCCCAAGAAAACTTGTTCAACATAGGGAATAATACATTGATCAAATGGGATAGTATGTTATGCAGATGTCTCCCTTCTCTGACAACTCAAAACTACGATAGAAGAACTATCCCATATCGATTGACTCCATTACCTAAGAAGTTCAAATTACATTACATAATAAAATCCATCACATAGAAGATATATAAAAAGTACATAAAAAGATACAATTACATGAAAAATAAATTCAGTATATAAAAAGTACAATTACATAAAATGAAACTATTACATAGAAAATATAAGTACATAAAAGATACAATTACATGAAAAATACAAGTACATAAAATATACAATTACATAAAAAATATAAGTACATAAAAGATACACCTAATGACCCGAAGACGAAGCACCTAATGTACGTTGTGGACAAGTACGTCTATTATGTCCTTCTCTCTTGTAAATTGTACGTTGAACTTTTTGGCTTACCTCTCTCCAATCCATTCCATTATGAATGCGCATACTTTTTAGCCGACCCTGTTCTCTTAGTAAGTCCGCATTCGGACGAACTTTTGTAAATGATAATTCTGGCCAATAATCTGGGTGTTCTATTGGATGGAAGCGACCTTCATAACATCGCTTGAAATTGGACAATTTGTAGCATTCATCAATAAGTGGTATGTTTGTCAAACGCATGTAATTACAAACTGCAATTACATGAGAGCATGAAATCTTGAATGACTGCCACTTATTACAAGAACAAGTTCCTTCTTTCAAGCTCAAAACTTGTGTGTGTTGTTCTTTATAGGGAGAAATCATACTTATGCCAGTTTGTGGTGACATATTATGAATTCTAATCTTCTTATGATCTTATGTCATACAACGCATGGATGAATGATGAACTTTATTTTCTTTATGCGATACTACTTCTAGATATGCGTTATCAATGAATGTTCTTGTAGTATGCTGTGCGTTGTCACAAGTTTCCTTGCGTTGGAACCAAGTATAATTCCACCGCAAGTTTCTCGGTGTGATCCGAGGTCGAACACAGGGATTGTTTTAGGTTAATTGTGTTACAATTGTGATATATGCGACCGGGGATTTTTCAGTTAAATAAAAAATGTGGTTTGTATATGCAATAAAGTAAATTGTGTAGTAAAGTAAAGGTAAGTGATAAAAATGCGATAATGAAGTAAATTATGATAAAAGTAATGCGCGATAAAATAAACCTAAGCTATGATGATACAAGATACAGGTTACATGACACAAGATATCAAGGTTGAGATTGACTGTGAAGATTATACAAAGGTCGTGTTATGCGGTGGCAAGGCTTATGTGCGAAGCAAAAAGAGAAAGGATAATTAATATAAACATCGCAAGTTCCTTAATTGCGTTAAAGATATAAGTACGGTTCCGCTTTCCCTTGGCGTACACCTCTAGGTGATCAACCACGTTTCCCCACATCTCTGTGGTGAAACAGGGACAAACGTAGTGAACGCAAGGTTGCTTTCATCTCTGGAAGTACTTCTTGCTTTAGTTAACGCATTCTTCTAACCTTCTCTCGACAGATCAGAATGGCATCTTCACTTCTGCTCTCACAGGTGAAGATGTCGTCTAGCATGCTTTAGCTAAACATCCTTATTTCTTTAGCACAGATTAAATTACTTGCTTAATTCATATTAATCACCAAGGGATTAAGAAAACCTCGTGGAGAAAGCGATTTATGAAGGAACGAAAATAGATAGAAATGTGGAAATGAAAATGATCATGACAATTAATTATAAAATCAAGCATTTGATACATGGTTGTGAATGATTTAGACTAAGAAGATGAAGTACAATTGATGAATAAGAGTTAGAAACAGATACAGAAGAGTGTCAACGTCTTGACACAGATCTGGATGGAGAAACTGCTTGCCGGTGTATGGAGTGAATGGAAAGATGAGCTTCCCTCTCAGGCTTGCTCAACCGGTAGAGTTGATCTCAGTACAGAGCTTCACGACGGGGATTTGGAATGATTCGCCCTGAGACTCACCTCTCGACCTTGCCTCTTTTCTTCTCGGATCTTCTCCGATTAGCACTCAGATCAGCCTTTCTCTCAATAGCCTCGTATTAATTATCCCCCGTATCAAGTATATTTTTCAGTGAATTCTCTGAAGATATTTATAGATGAATGCTCTGACTCTCTGCTGTGTGGTCCCTACTTTATTGTTATGGAAATTCCGAGAATGGTGGAATAAATATTCCTTCTGTTATGCAATCAATCTGTCAAAAATGCACAACGGTTAGTTGTACACGTGTCAAAATCCTCCGTGATTGCGTTGCTCATTTGCCTCTTTTGATCTGTGCCCGCATGCGGTGTTGGTTTTGATTACCGCATGCTGTTGAAGTTGCGTTGATTGCAAATCTCTTGATCGATTGTCGCATGCACCCATTGCGTTGATCGTCTATTCATTCCTGAATGATAGGCGCAATGCGACGTAGATGCGTTAATCTTTTTCTCTTGAGCCATGGGTGCATACGGTGACTTGATATCCTGCAAAACAGACTTGAAATATTCTTTTCTACCATCGCAATGGTGTTCGTGGGTACATTGACGACAAATTATAATTCTTGTATTTCTTAGCTAATTTCCATACAATTGATGCAACTTTCTTCTCTTTTGGCCGCAATATCTAAATAAAGCAGCATAAATACTTGTATTTCTACAAGTTATCAGTTTGTACTTCAAAAGTTTAACTTTCCCTGTCAATAGATGTCACTATATGCACAGATGCTCGTTTTTCCCACCTCTTAAGTTTTCTCAGGGCATATTCTGTATACATGTCCCCACAATCAAGTGCTTCACTGATTTCTTGTCTTCGACGTTCAAAATACAGTATTGTGTGATAAAATGTTAGCCTAACCAAAGAAGTAATTGGTAACATTCTAGCACCTTTGAAAACACCATGCATGCATTCAACTGCATTGCTTGTCATCCACCCATAGCGGTACCCACCATCATGTGATTGGGTCCATTTTTCCAAGTCAATATCTGAAAAATATTCAAGGCATTCAGGGTTCAATTGTTTGAATTCTTTCATGCACCGAATGAACTTGCGCTTTTGGTGTTGATTTCCTGCCTTAAACACCAAATCTTTTAGTTGCTTTGATTTATATTTCGTATTGAAATTACTGGAAACATGGCGAAGTTAATATCGATGGTACGCTTTAGGTTCACTCCAACTAATTTCCTCATTATTAATTGCAGCAAGAATGCCTTATGTCTATTAGAAATTGATGGCGGGAAATTAGAAGTCAATTTTACTCGACAACCAAATTCCCTTAGATGCGGTATGCGATGCATGTTCCTAAAATATGCATTGATAGTCATGCGTCGATGGTCATGCATTGGAATGAGAATGCGTTAACGAATGTATGTGATGACCAAGCGTCCTGGCACAAGTTTTCTTGCGCTGGAACCAAGTATAATTCCAACGCAAGTTTCTCGAGTAATCCGAGGTCGAACATAGGGACTTGTAACTATAAGATTGCGGTGATGTGCATGTGCGGTTTGAATAAAAAAATGGAGGGGATGTTGCTAAGTTAATTCTACTCCTACTCTTATCTAACAGACAACGCAATGAGAGTATGCATGAAAGATAGAGATATGACAAACCTTGACATGAAATAAATGTATGGGAAAATAGATAAAATGCGGCAATGTTTTCATTGCAACCCTTAAGAGTGATTGCGAGGGCAACCCTAGTCAACGCAAGCCAATGCGATCATGAAACACACATACAATAGTAAACCACCTCTCGGTGTGAATGCTACGGCTTCTAATGTTAGAACGCATGCGATATATGCGATAAGTCTACAATGCCTACATATAAGCCTCTATCCCTATTTATGCGATGACAAAATGACATCCACACAAATATGCGACCACATAATATCATTCCTATTCCTAGGGTGCATGCGATGCAGGTTGAGAAACAGAGCTTATCTTTAAGTCCCTATCTCTTGCTTATGCCGATCTAATCCCGCTCTCTCGAGTCTAGATTCTAACCTAGCTCTCTCGAGTCATTAGGTTCTTTCTTTAGACCCTCTCTCGAGTAGCTCTAAAGGGGTATTGAGCATAACATAAAACAAGACAAACGCATGAACTTGATTGACGCAAGATTACTCTTATCTCTAGTGAACAACACATGCATTTCTTAATGCGTCCAGCCACTTACCCTCTCGGGCAGTTGATTGTTGCTGAATTTACTCATATACAAGCAATGCGTTAGCCTATAGACAGGTGTTGTAGCAGCTTCACACTAAACAAATAAGATTACTCACACAATGCACACCTCTCGGTGGGTTGCTACATGCTTCATATCCCTAATCCACATGACTAAGTATGCAATACCCAAGCAATCCCACTAAGTGTTGCAATGAAAGTAAAGATGCTAAGCAAAGAAGATGGAGATGGAGTCAAAGGAACAGAGAAATGCATTGAAAATAGATTGTATTAATTCCTTAATTCCAAAATGTCATATAATACAATATGAGAAAAGAAAGAAAAAGGAAATGACCAGCTGGAAGCAGCAGATGTGTGTTAAGGCTGCCGGTGGTGCCATGGATGGGCGAAGGAGCTGACTCTCTCGAGATCTAGCTCTGGTTGAAGGCTCCGGTTGTCACTCGGGATGGATGAAGAAGGTGAAAAACTCTCAGCGTTTTCTCACGCATTTTTTTCTGGATCGCAAGGATCCGCCCTAGGCGAACCTTAGGAGAAAACCTTCGATTAAATGAATTTTAGCTCATTGGCTTATATTTATAGAGCTTGGATCACCGACAGCATTATTGGACTGCTTGAGTCTGACGTTCGGCGCGTTTGTCCTTTCTGAACCTCTACCACTAACGATGTGGTAGGTGAAATGTCAATATCATCTTTGGATTTTCTCGAGGTAGATGCGTTGATGTGTTCATTCCACCTACCTTGCGTTGATCCCATTAGTTTGCGTTGTCGCGCTCGCAATCATTCAATGACCGCATTCGCTTAATACCGCAACTCTACACGATGACCGCAATCGCTTGATAAGCGCAACTCCCATGCGATGGATGCATACGGTTGATTACCACAACATTCATATGTTGATCGATGCGTTTACCTTTGTGATGTAGTGTTTCTTCGCATGCGGTCATCTATGTGGTGGTCCGGTTTCCACATTTGCGTTTATTTCCTGCATTAGCTACAAAGATAGAACATTGAATGCACAATTAACGCAAAATATCTGGTTAGCTGAGATTCGACATGCTGATCGACGCAAGCTCATATTCTCATGAATTCCTATCATGATCGACGCATATTCTGCCTAACAACCTTCATAATTCTAAGTAAAAGGCTTAAGATGACATGAATTTCTGCATGTCATCAGAAATCAAGCAAATACCATCTCTTTGGGTAACATATTCACGTAATGCCCACAAAAACCATGACCAACTGGACGAATTTTCACCTTCAACAATAGCAATAGCAAAGGGAAATATATGCCCGTTTGCATCAATAGATAAGGCGGTCAATAATTTCCCTTTATACTTTCCGTAGAGATGAGTTCCATCGATCTGGATTAATGGCCTACAATGTTTGAACCCTTCTCAGGATCGAAGGACCAAAAAACTCAACCAAAAATAGTCATACCTGGCACATCGGACAGAAGGAAATACCAATCTGATCGTGTTTTTGGATTGTAATGATCAAGAGCACTCAAACAATACGGAAGCTCTGAATATGATTTCTCCCAATCACCAAACACAACAATCAGTGCTTTTCTCTTGGCTTGCCACACCCGCCTATAGTTAACATTATAGCCATATTGTTTTTTAATTGCTTCTTGGAGTAGGGCCACAGGAACCCTAGGATCAGCTCTAACCAAATTTTGGATTTCGATACTCATAAAATTTGAATCAAGTTGTGAATGATCCTATATCAATTCTGAAAATAAACATGAGTGTTCCCTTTGTTGATTTTGAACATCCCATGAGTTTTACGCCGACATGCCCGTAACCTCCAATCACAACCATCCTTCCATGATTTACATCTGACATACCGAAAATCTTGATTTGATTCCACTACAATAATCTTGTAGTGTTCTGTTACACAATATTGATTTACAGCAAGCTGTAAATCTTCTTTAGTATTAAACATCATTTCTTTCTGTATTAAACTACAATTATTACACATATACTCTTTTCCTCCAAAGTTGACCCTAGTTCACATGTTGGATTTGTAATTTCCCAATCTATTTGGGCAATCATATCCGATGGTACCAATTCAAGATCATGTTCCACACTACTATCGTTTCTAAATAATTCATCAACTTCAACATCAATATCACTGTCTCCATCATTTGCAATTTCAAGAATAACTCAATCTTCAGGAAGCATTGACATATTTATTATGATTTTTTCAACTGTTATAGTTGACAAAAAATATGTTAATATGTCAACGCAACAAAATCCGATTTCTAGGTTCAACATATAAGATCTAAATATTATACATTTAAATCAACCCAAATCTAAGTTCCATAAACTATACATTTAAAACCAGTCCAAATAAAAATAAAATAGTATATCCATGAATCATATGTTTATTCAACCCAAATGCAAACAAAATAATATATATATGAAGCAATCTTCATTTTTATAAACATATACATATATTTTCTTAAATTAACCCAACAAATAGGTCAACATAATCATCTAAAAAAAAGCCCAACAAAAACAGCCCAACAAAATCTAATTTCTAAATTTAACATATATCCAAAAATAAATCATGGATCCATAAACTACATTTAGTTCAATCCAAATGCAAACAAAATGATATATATATATATATATATATATATATATATATATATATATGAAGATTATACATTTAAATCATAGATCCATAAATTATACATTTTCGAACTTGATCCTCATTTTTATAAACAAATACATATATTGGGAAAAATTAAAGAAAAAATTTACCTTAGTCAAAGAAAACGCTTCAGATGAAGAAAACCCTTCGGTAGATCGACTTACGGTGGCAACAACAAGAAAAAAAGAAACACCGCGGAGGTTTTCATATGATGTTTGGATGGAGGAAGAAGGATTCGGATGAAGGAAGAAGGATAGACATCACGGTTTAATGGAGAATGAAGTCGTGTACCCAGTACATGACTTAAGGTAATTGTGTACCGGATACACGATTACCTCAGTCAATGCTGCATGACTGTCACATTGGCAGTCTGCGTGTGTTAGATCACAGGCATCGTGTACCGGGTACACGATTTAGGTGTAATCGTGTACCGAGTACACAATTAAAAAACCAATTTTTGTCAATCTTTTCAGCCCTACCCTATTTTTGTTAATATATATTAAAATAACATTATTTTAAAAAAGAATTATGAATCCCATTCATATAATTGGTATTTGAATCATATTCAAATTCCTCTCATAATGTATCAAATACATTATAATTAATTATATCATATATAATTAATTTCCTCAATTAATTTCAACACTTCAAATTAATCCAAAGATTAAATCCATATTGAGCTACAGTGGGACCTTAAGGACATGTAGATTGAAACTCCAACGATACTCAAATAATTAATTAAAATCTTTAATTAAATTACCCAACATTCGTTAACTGCTGGTCACTCCACTAAAAATCGACAACTGCACTCTTTGCACTATAGATATATTTCTTGTCCATTGGATATAACCAATCAACAGGGCGATGACCCTTAACAAATTGCTCGTAAGTACAGTTGGACCAAAATACCGTTGTGCCCCTGTAGTTACATCTAACTCCTTTAGTACCACTGATTCCTCTCATGAACAATAAGTCATAGTCCCACTATGACCAATTTCTCTCGAGCCAGGAGAGGGTGTGGCCACTATGTTCAAAACTCGGAATCAGCCCTTAAGGGAGAAATTTATCTACTTGCCCCTGCATTGGGGAAGAAGTAAATTTCATCTTGTGTAGTTGAGTTCCCAGCTTTCCAATCAGACGAATCCCCAAAATGGTAGGCTTGTTGAGTTGGCAATTTGACCACTCTCACCCATACAAATCAAAGGATCACCTTCATGAGCAGGAGTTCACAACTCACTCAGGATTCAGGTCAAGTCACCTATAGTCATCCTAGTGAAATGTAAGTCTCTATTATTAACAGCGTTATATAAAGAGACTAATCATTTCGTGGTCCAGTCTTACTCTTTGTATAGGATACCTCCGCTCGCATGTCATGATCAGGATTAGATCATTTGTAGCACTTTACAACACTTGTAACACCTACAAAGTGGGTCGTATCCGTAGTGTCACCAAGATAAGGTACCCAAACTCATCCATCTACTAGAGACCATTTAGGTTATTATTTAAACAAGATCTACTTGTATGTCTCTACATACTTGTTTAAATTACATAAAATAACATCGGATCTTAGTTTATTAGATTGAATATATGCTTATAAAATAACACTTATTTTATTAACAACAATATGTTTATACAGAGTTTATAAACTACGAGATTACAAGGAGACTTATGACACCATTCCAAACAATTAAGGTTAAAAACCATTTTTAGTCCCTAAACTTTCATAGTAGTAATAATTTAGTCCTTCAACTTTAGTATAGAACGATTTAATCCCTATATTTTAAATTTTGTAACAATTTAGTCTCTAAATTTTATCGTATAGTAATTTTGTCCTTACACTTTAAAATTTGAAATGATTTAGTCCCCATGGTAGAAATTATTGTTAAGGTTTGATGAGATTTCTTACAACAAATCGATAAACCAATTAGGGATTCAATATTTTTATAAAATACAAAGTCTACTTCATAGAATAATAAAATTAATATCTAATTTTGATGAATTATTTACATTAGGAACTAAATTATGGAAAATTTGAAAGTATAAGGACTAAATTGTTACGTACTAAAGTTCAGAGACTTAATTGTTATACAATTGAAAGTACAAGGACTCATGCTTATTTTGGGGTTGCTTTAACTTTTGAAATAATTGCTGACAACTGTACTTTTAGAAAAATCAGTTGTTAAATGAAGTAAATTGATATTTCGTAAATTTCCACTTAAACCTGAAAAAGTAGGTTATAGTGTTTAATAAATAAATACAAAAATATTATATTTTAAATAGAATAACTAAAATAGACTTATAAATAACCTTTTTTATTTTTTTACTTTTTAATTTTAAATAATTTTTTAGAATGATATATTTTATTTTGTATAGATTAATTTTTAAATATTAAGAGAAATAGCTTTATTTAAAAAAAAAATCAACATAGTATATTTTTTTAAAAAAATTTGATGCATTTAAACCATGAAAATTAGAAAATAGATTTGATTAGGTAAAAAATCGATAGATATATAAAGTAAATCTCATTAAAGTATAAAATTGAAAACTAAATATTCATTATAAACTCTACCAAATTTTAGAAGAATCTCAAAGTTAATATTGCTTTTAAAATAGGCGTGAAATTAACGTGTTTTAAAAGTGATTTTGAACATATTTAATTTAAATCTGTTGTACCAAACGCAAAAAACGGTTAAGATTTTTCAGTAATCGTTTTATCTCTCCCAAAAGAAATTCCAAATACGTGCTAAATCATTACAAGCTAAAGTTCAGGGACTAAATTCTAATTCATTCCGTGTACTTCAAAATTTGAAATGATTTAATTTATTTGGTAGAAATTACTAATTAGTGTTAAGTTTAACGAGACTTCTTACATAAATAAATCGATCAATCAATTGTTTCATATTTTAAAATACAAGAACTATACTATATAGTAAAGTTCAGAAATTAAATTGTTATGAAATTAAAAGTACAAGAACTAGATTGTTACACATTAAAATCGAAGGACTAAATTATTATTTTTATGAAAATTTAGTGTTCTCTTAACCAACCATTGGAAAGGGAAGAATTTGTTTTTTAAAAAATGATTTGACTACATGGGGGTGAATACAAGATTTTATTGCATTTTGAGGTAGATGAGAGATGAGCTTTTGGAGAGAAAACACACACAAAAGACAGCTAAAATAAAATAGGAGAAGTGACAAAATACACCTTTGATGTCATTGATTTGGTCACGGGTTATAAAAAAGATATTTTATACCATAAACTTTGAAAAGTGGTATTAACCTCATTTCATTGTTTGTTGAACTAACATTATTCCAATTAACTTTGAAGGACTAAAAATAATTGGAGCATTTGGAAAACAACAGTAATCAATTTTAAAGATTTTGTTTGATAATCATTTCATTTTTTGTTTTTGGAAATTAAGTCTAATACATTTTTTCTAACAATAGTTTGCATCTTGAGCTAGATTTCAAATTTCAAAAATAAATTTTTAATAACTATTTTTTTTTTAATTTTTTCAATTTTCAAAAATTTACTTGATTATTAAAACATTGGTAAAAAGCATATAATAATGTAAGGAATTTATAGGTGGAAAGAGGGTTAATAGACATAATTTAAAAAAAAAATTAAAAAGATAAAAAAAACAAATTGTTACTAAACGGACAGAATGAGATTAGTTAATAACTATACTATAATCAATTTAGATGTGGTAATAATGTATATGTTTTTAATAGTAGTATCCAATCAATCCATTAAACTTAACATCTATTTGGAATGACAAAGGAAAAAATATTTTTTTTAAATGCATTTTCATTTAAACACTTTTGAGAAAAAAAATACTTAGAATAAAAAACACGTATTTGGCAACTCTTTTTCGAAAATATTTTTATGTAAAAGTTTGTTTTGTTTGTTATATACTAAAAGTGCTTTTATTATTTTCAAATTACTACAAAAAAAATCGGTGGAGGTGATGGCCGGAGTTGATTGATGGTCGTCAGAAGTGGCTGGTAACGATCACTAGAGATGGTGGTCGTTGGAGGTTGCGCGAAAGTGGTGGTTAGAGGTTGGCAAGTGGAGGTCGTTGGAGATGGTGGGCAGAGGTGGCCAACGGCATTCGATAGAGATGATCGTCGGTGGCAATCACCAAAGATGGTGGGCGAAGATTGGCCTGTGGCAGTTTGCGGAGGCGGTAGCCGAAGCTTATCATACAAGTTAGGGAAAGATTAACCATTGAACACTCAAAATTCACTTTTCTAAAAGTTGGTTTCAAATATTATCCTAAACCAACTTATTTTATAAACTCAGTTTTTCAAAATTCATTTTAGATGCTTGCCAAACACATGATTTTTTTTTTTCAAAATAATTTGTTTTTAATTTAATCACTTGAAAATGTATTTCAGACACTCCCAGACTTTTCATATCATAAAATTTCAAAATCTACATGAAGAAACATAAATGATGGTTGAAATTACAAAAGTGCCCTTAAATTTGAAGCTTGTATTTTTATAGTTATTTCACATTTGTATGGTTATTT
Organism: Benincasa hispida; assembly: GCF_027475165.1. Taxonomy (NCBI): domain Eukaryota; kingdom Viridiplantae; phylum Streptophyta; class Magnoliopsida; order Cucurbitales; family Cucurbitaceae; genus Benincasa; species Benincasa hispida. Next base: position 25,198,478 of record NC_143478.1, read on the forward strand.
CACATTTGTAGATGGAACCATACAAATCTTAGATTTTGCCAAAATTGAGCTTAGCTAACTTGACCTTCATCTCCAGATGTCGAAGATTCAATTCCCTATTTTAGTAGTTATTGTACTAAAATGATATGAATAACACAACATGGGAGGTCCAAACGAGTAGCGAGAGAAATAAGCAAGTGCGAAAGAAAGAAAGTTACAAAACTAAAAAAATCGAAAAAGCGAGAGGAGAGAGGAAGAAATGAGATATGCGTTTGCTCCTTAGTTTATCAAACATATTTGTAAGTTAAATAAGTAATTTCACCATAAAGAAATTTCTAATACTAAGGTAGTATGAAAAATTTTCCTACTACCTCAATTTATTACTTGTCACATAAGGAGCTTTTTAGAATGACAAGTTGGAACTACGTGCATTGCATGTGTTCCATGAGTTGAAATAAGAATCTAACACTTTGTAATCATTTTTTCTTTTTATATATATATGGGGGATTTTCAAAAATAGAAAAATAAGGAAAACTATTTACACAAAATAACAAAATTTAATCTTCTTTAATAAAGGCTGATAGAAGTCTATCAGTGATAGAAACTAATAGAAGTCTATCATTGATATTATGTGATAGGCGTTGATAGAAGTCTATCGGTGTCTATTAATGTTCTTTTTTTTTTTTTGCTAGTTCTATAAATAGTTTGACTTTTTTTTTACCTGTGAAAATTCTCTCTCTATCTCTATATATATTTATTTAAAAAAATCATATTACTCAAAAAAAAAAATTTGAATTAATATAATTTTTAAGAGTTTTTTTAAGTATTCGAATTGAATTTTTATTTCTTAATTTAAATTGTTGATAGTAAGAGATAAAACAAACTTAGATGGCGACGTTGAGGATCCGTTGTCTTTTTTTCCTTCCTTTATAGACAATTGAATGGGTAATAGCGAGGAAGCATTAATACTTTGAAGATTCGGTTTCAGATCAATTTTTTAGTTGTCTTTTTTTTTTAATTTTTTTTTTTTACTTTTGGATTTTGTGACTTTCTTCTTCAAATTTCTTTGCCATGTAATGTCTCTGCGTGTGTGATGGTAATGTCTTTGTTGATCTTGTTCAAAATCTTCTTCATAATTCCTTCGCAGGCAATATAAAATGATTGATTCTCATAAATGCATAAAAGACATTATCGAAAGTGCATAAATGATAGATGATGTATTGTATTATTATTCCCCGCCCGTCGCTATCTGGGTTTCACTGAAATCCTTGTTATGGTAGTAGATGGCGACGTTGAGGATTCGTTGTCTTATCTGAAGGCAATGAAGGATGTTGACAGGGATGAATGGGTCAAAGCCATGGATCTCGAAATGGAGTCGATGTACTTGAACTCAGTATGGGATCTTGTAGATCAGCCTGATGGGGTAAGATCTATAGGTTGTAAATGGATCTACAAGTGCAAACGAGGTACTGATGGGAAGATGCAAACCTTCAAGGCTCGACTTGTGGTATAGGGTTATACTCAAGTAGAGGGAGTCGACTATGAGGAGACTTTCTCGCCTGTTGCCATGTTAAAGTCGATCCGCATCCTCCTGTCCATTGCAACTTATTATAATTATGAGATCTGGAAAATAGACGTCAAGACGATATTTCTAAATGGCAATCTTGAGGAGACCATTTACATGGTATAGCCCGAGGGATTCATTGCCTAAGGTCAAGAGCAAAAAGTTTGCAAGCTGAATCGGTCCATTTATGGGCGTAAACAGGCGTCTAGATCTTGGAACATACAGTTTGATACTGCGATCAAGTCATATGGCTTTGACCAGAATGTTGATGAACCTTGTGTCTACAAGAAGATTGTCAACGCTTCAGTGTTGTATGTAGATGATATACTACTCATTGGAAATGATGTAGGTCTACTGACTGCAGTTAAGAACTGGCTAGCGACCCAATTCCAAATGAAAGATTTGGGAGAGGCTCAATTTGTTCTAGGGATCTAGATTTTTCGGGATTGTGAGAACAAAGTGCTAGCACCATCTCAGCATCGTACATTGACAAGATGTTGCTCAAATACTCGATGCAGAACTTCAAGAGGGGCCTACTGCCGTTCAGGCATGGAGTCATTTTGTCTAAGAAAATGTGTCTTAAGACGCCTCAGGAGGTTGAGGAGATGAGACGGGTCCCATAGACGTCTTCCATTGGTAGTTTGATGTACGTGATGCTCTGTACTCGTCCAGACATCTACTACGTTGTAGGCATAGTCAGTAGGTATCAGTCTAACCAAACCAGGGTCACTGGACTGCAGTAAAGAACATCCTTAAGTATCTTCGGAGAACGAGGGACTACATGCTCGTGTATGGTTCGAGGGATTTGATCTTTACAGGATACACAGATTCTGACTTTTAGACTGATAAGGACTCTCGCAAGTTCACATCAGGGTCAGTCTTTCTCTTAATAGAGAAGTTGTAGTGTGGCAAAGCACTAAGCAAGGGTGCATCGTCGACTCCACTATAGAGGTGGAGTACGTAGCGGCTTGCAAAGCTACTAAGGAGTCTGTCTGGCTCAAGAAGTTCTTGATAGACCTGGAAGTTGTTCTAGATATGTCTAGGCCCATTACCCTCTATTATGATAATAGTGGGGCAGTGGCGAACTCTAAGGAGCCAAGGAGTCACCGACGTGGTAAACACATAGAGTGGAAGTATCATCTGATCTGCGAGATAGTGCATCGAGGGGACGTGATCGTCACGCAGATCACTTCAGAGCACAATGTTGCTAACCCGTTTACAAAGGCTTTCACGGCTACAGTGTTTGAGGGTCACCTATGGAGCATGGGTCTACAGGATTGCCCGCGGCGGAACTAGGACAAGTGGGAGATTTTATTATATTGGGCTTTTATATGCTCTAGTTTATTGTTTTATACTAAATTTTTTGTACACTCCACTTCGCTTTAGGACAAGTGAGAGATTGTTGGGGTTGATGCCCTAAAGTCTCGTGTTCCGTAGTTTGTAAACAGTATATACGAACAACTGTGATTGTTAATATATGATATTTACTTCACATCTTGTTGTTTTTCTCATTTACTTGTTTTATTTGCTTTACAACAAACCAATAAACATAAAATCCCTGGTTATCTGTATGTAACTCAAACATGTATGTGGTGACATATAAGTAGATCATGTCTTGAGTGATAACCAAAATGGTCTGTAGTATATGGATAAAGGAGGGAAACCTTATCCTGGTAATGCTACGGACGCGACCTGCTTTGTGGAATGGTCACAAGTGTTGTGACTTGCCACAGATGATCTGATCCTGATCATTCGTGTTAGGGACATGGGAGCGGGGGCATTCTATACAAAAAGTTTGTATAAGACCTGACCACGAAATGTTAATGTCTTGTTATATAACACCGTTCATGACAGAGACTTCACTTCACTAGGATGACCTTAGGTAACGTGGCCAATTTGTCGATTCAAACCTACCATTTTAAGGATTCTTCTGATTTGGGAGCTGGGAACTCAACTACACAAGATGGAATTCACTCCTTCCCCGAGGCAGGGTAAGTAGATAGATGGCTCCCTTAAGTGTTGATTCCAGGGCTTGAACGATGTGGCACCACACACCTTCTCTTGGCCCAAGAGGTGTTCACACATAGTTGGACTATGTTGTATTGTTCATTAGAGAAATCGGTGGTACTTAAGGAGTGAGATGTAACTACAGGGTCAAAACGGTAAATAGGCCCAGCTGTACTTATGAGCATCTGTGAAGGGTCATCGTACTCATGATTGGTTATATCCAATGGACACAGAAATATATCTGTCGTAAGAAGAGTTCGACTGTTGGTCTTTAGTGGAATCACTGACAGTTAACAGATGGTAAATCTCGTGGCTAAAGAGTTTAGTCAGCCATTCACGTACCGTTGGAGCTTCGGGCCACAGGTCCATTAGGTCACCTGGGTAGCTTGGATAAAGTCGAGAACCAGTGTTTGGATTAATTTGAAATGTTCAAATTGACAAGAGGAAGTTCAATTATATATGATATAATTGGACTGGTTAATTATATATGATATAATTGGCTAAATGTATGAGATACATTATTTTGGTGGAAATTAGATATAAATATGATTTATATCAAGTATAGGAAAAATACTTTAGTAGATATATGATATCAAACTATAGGATATAAATATAATATGATTATATTTATTAATTAAATTAATTGATTAATTATTTAATAATTAACCAATTAATTCATATTTGAATGTGGGAACATGGGGCCGTGAAGGTTAAGGTAACCGACGGGTTAAAGTTTGAAAATCGTTTTCATTTTGTAGAAATAATTTAGTTGTGCATTTTTTCACCCGCTCCCTAAAAAGAATTCGTGAAAGTGCGATCGCGAGAGCCTATACGATAGAATCTCATTCGTCTAAACGATCGTCTAGTTCACGCATTCTCTAAACGATCGTATACCTCTTTTCTAAACGATCGTCCAGTTTTTCCTAAACGATCGTGTAGCTCTACTATACGATAAGCATCTCCGCTATACAATAGCAAAGTTCTTCTCGTGCGCGTTTATTGTCTACACGAAATCTTCTCCTCTGTCTTCTATGAAACTCACCAGAGCCCACTCTTTGGGTTTTTGACGCCCAGGATACTCGGATTTCCCTTGTGGTGGTGTTGTTCCTGCGACCTTGTTCGTGTACGTTCGGATCGTGCAATAACAGTCGACAGACTCATCAGGTGCTAGTAGATCGGTGGGAGTTTTCCGCTGCTTTAGGTTCACACATACGAAGACCGTCTTCCTCTGATAGGAACTCTTTTTCTCTATGTTTTATTGTATTCTAAGCATGCCGTTGATGAGTTTAATATGCATAACTGTTAGTATGGAATGTATATCGTTTATGTTTCGGTCACTGTAAAATCGAAGCGATCTAAACCCGCTCATGGAAATCTCGGTATGAGATCCTTCACCTTCTTCGTCGCCGCATTAAGCTTCTGGTAGTCCATACAAATCTGCCAGCTAGTGACGATCCTCATGGGTATTAACTCGTTGTTTGCGTGCGAGACTTCCGTCATTCTGCCTTTTTTGGGAACGCATTGCATGGGGCTAACCCACGTGCTATCGGTGATAGGGTATATGATGTCGGCGTCCAACCATTTAATGATCTATTTTTTAACAACCTTCTTCATCACAGGGTTCAATCTGCGTTGAGGTTCGATAGAGCCTTTCTTGTTTTCTTTGAGCCGAATTCTGTGCATGCAGTATGTTGGGCTAATTCGTTTTATATCCGCAAGCATCCACCCGATTGCTTTTATGTACTTCTTCAAAATGTTGAGCAGTGTATTTTCTTGTTCTTCTGGTAGCGCAGAGGATATTATTACTTGCAAGGTTTCATTTTGACCAAGGAAAACATACTTCAAATGACTTGGCAGAGTTTTCAGCTCCAAGGGAGGTGGTTGCTCTAAGGAAGGTTCTTATGTTTTTCTCTCTTCATTTAAATTCAAATTTTCGTCTTTGTTTACTGTCTCCGTTATTACATGGCAGGTTTTTATGGATGTTGTCGCATCCTCTCCTTCTTCATCTTCTTCAGACTCCAATTCTTCATCGTAACTTTATTCATCATCAGATTCTGATAGGCTTTCATCTTCTGGATACTTCATTGCTTTGACAATATTAAACTTGAGCTTCTTTCCATTGATGCTCATCGTGATCTCTCCTTTGTGCACATCTATTTAGGCACGACCAGTAGACAGGAATGGTTGTCCTAATATGATAGGCATATCTTTGTCCGCCTCATAGTCTAGAATGATGAAGTCTGCTGGTAGAATGAATTTGTCGATTGTGACCAAAACATCCTTCAACTTTCCTTCAGGGTGAACTAGGGACCTGTCTGCAAGCTGGAGAGTTACCGTCGTGGGCGTCAGCTGTCCCACATTCAACTGTTTGGAGATTGAAAGGGGCATTAAATTTATGCTAGCCCCAAGATTGTATAGTGCGTGATCGATGTAGATCCCACCAATTGAGTAGGGTATCGTAAAACTGCCTGGGTCGCGCATCTTCAGTGGGATTATAGTGTTTGACTCTTGCATTACTGCCACCATAGCGAATTTTCCTGTGCTTCTTTTCTTTGACACCATATCCTTAAAAAACTTGGCATATTTCGGCATTTGCTCTATCGCTTCTATAAATGGAATGTTGATGTGTAGTTGTTTTAATATTTCCATGAAGCGATGATACTGACCTTCATCGTTTTGCTTCTTTTTCAGTCTTTGCGGGAATGGTGGTAACTGTACTTTCACTGTTTTGTGGTCTAGAGGCTGAAAGGTGGTCGAAACTTCAGGTTCCATCATTTTGGGCTCTTTTGATTCATTTTGCATCAACGGTTTCTTTGCTTCCCTTGCATTCGAATTGGTCTTGCTAGACTTCTTTCTTTCTTCCACCGTCATCTTTCCACTTCGCAGGGTGACTACTTGGTAGTGCTCTTTCCTTGCGTTCCCCGGATTGCGTTTCCTAGGTCTTAGAAATATTTCAGAGGAGACTTGAATAAGACTTAAGGAAATTTTGGTGTATAAGATTTGAATGAAGTATCCTTGAGAAATCTAGGAAAAGAGAATTGCGGTCGACTTGCTAAAGGAAATCTTTAGCTTATGCTTGAGGACAAACATTGTTTATATTCAAGGGTGAAAAAAAAGAAAAAAAAAAGAAAAAAAAGGGATTGCTTTGATAAAATATTACTAAGTTCTTGAACAATGCTGGCTTGCGTTGATAAAATATATTAGATTACGTCCAAAAGCATTGAGTTTATAACATTGCGGTCGCATCTGTTCATCGCATAGAAACAGTTGATTTTTATATTTTTATGCAGAATATGCGTTGACGCAAGGCGAAAAGAGCGATCATAAGAAATCAACGGACAAGCGTAGCATTACCACAAGGCTTTGCAGTGATTTGTATTCGCAAACATCTGCTCAAGAAGGATTTTCGCATAGAGTTGGCGCAACTTAGTGGGTGCATCTAGGTGAAAGGCATAATTAATCACGATGGGACAGAAAGCTAATGACGGTCGAATCCGAATTAAGTTGAAAGTCGCTAATGATAACAAGTACATTTAGCTTTTCGGTGACAAATATTCGGCGCATCGGTCAGGGAATTAAAGCCATCCCATCTGTGCAATCATAAGGGAGAAGCCGCCTTCACCCCGAAGCTCTAAAAATACCAAAGGTATCCTTCAGAATGGGGGTTAACCAGTTCACCTATTTACCGATTTAAGAGCTCTAGCCTTGTTCATAGTTTTCTTTTATTTTTAAGGCGGAGCAAGGGAAGAGTAGAGACACCGGAAGATTGCTCAAGGAAACTCGAGAGAGAACCCAGAGGCATAGAAGCAGAGAGCGGGCTGACCCTCGCGAGAGTGAGATTATCTTTTGAACACGAGTAGAAAAGACAGTGTAAAAGCCTGGGAAGCAAGAGATTGCTATCAGGCTCTTTATTCTATTCTTGCATTGTTATTTTGTACTTCATCTTTATATTTATACAATGAAAGTTCTTATTCTACATTTGTTCACTCTCTTAGCATGCATGAGTAGCTAAACTTGTCGAATGGGTTGAGAAGAACTAAGCTAACATGACCTAGGATGTTCATTGCTTGCGATTATCTTATGTTATGCTGTGCCAAACATCCCTTTAGAGCTATTCGAGAGAGAGTCTAAAGAAAGAATCGAAGACTTGAGAGAGCTAGGTTAGAATCTAAACTTGAGAGAGCAAGATTAGAACTGCATAAACAAGAGTAAGGACTTAGAGATAAGCTCTGTTTGCCAACCTGCATCGCATGCATCCTAGAGATAGGTATGATATTATGTGGTTGCCTTATTTGTGTGTGTGTGTCATTTTGTCATCACATAAATAAGAATAGAGGCTTATGTGTAGGTCCTATAGACTTATCGCATATATCGCATGTGTTCTAGCATTAGAAGCCATAGCATTCGCATCGAGAGATTGTTTAATATTGTACATGTGTTGCATGATCGCAAAACATGAACGCATCCTAGGAAGTGTTAGCCTAAACCCTTTTCAATCCGTTCACCGCATACTCATCGTATCTTCCGTTTTACCAACTCTTTTCGAACTCCGCTGCATTTGTTTATTTTCATTACTGCAACAAACAAAACCAACAACTATTTGAGTTACCGGTTACCGCAAGGTTTACCTGAAAATTACCACCGAAACTTGTTTTCCTAAGTCCCTGAGTTCGACCCTGGACTTACCAGGAAACTCAGTGGGGTTTACACTGAGAAAACTTGAGTGCTCAATGCATTTTCATCATCGCATTTCATCCACAATTCCACATCTTAAAATAACGCATCAAGTTTTTGGTGCCGTTACCGCGGACTTCGGCAAAATAGTGTGCTAACGGTAATTTTTTTGATTTCTTTGCAGACTCTCAATGTCTGGCAAATTACGACCCGAAGATTGAGAGGACGTTCAGACGGAGATTAAGAGAACGCCAACAACAACAGTCAGATAAAGAAGAGATGGCAGAGCAGCCTGGAAACGGAGCACCAAACAAAAATAACGTCATGACGAATCTAATCCTTCTGGCTAACGATCGCAATAGGCCCATTAGGGACTATGCATCGTCAAACCTCTATGATTTCTCTCCAGGAATCATGAGGCCTACCCTCGACGGAAGCAAATTCGATATGAAGCCGGTGATGCTGCAGATGATCCAGGCTATAGGACAATTCGGAGGATGGTGTGGCAAGGACCCGCACGCTCACCTCCGTAACTTTATAGAAATCTACAATACTTTTGTGTTCCCAAACATCTCTGCCAAAGAAGTTCGACTAACTTTGTTTCTATTTTCTTTATGTGATCATGCCAGAAAATGGGTGTATTCCTTCGAGCCGAGAGATATCACTTCATGGGAACAGGTCGTAGAGAAATTTATGAAGAAATATTTTCCGCCTACTGAGAATGCTAGACGAAGGAAACTCATACCTAATTTTGAACAAGACATGGACGAATCACTCAGTGATGCCTGGGCGAGATTTAAGAGGTTGGTCAGGGACTGTCCACACAACGGATTGCCAGACTGTCTTCAGATGGAGATCTTTTATCATGGTTTAAATCCCACTTCGCAGACCGCTACCAATGTGGCAGCCGCTGGTGGTCTGCTTGACAAAACGTATGATGAGGCTAAGAACATATTGGATCACATCTCCAAAAACCACGAGGATTAGAGGGAGAGTGATCAGAGACTGAGAATCAAGGATACGACGCAAGTAATGGTGCTATTGCTTCACTCCAGAATCAAATGACCACAATGATGAACTTAATTCAGGGAATTGCGATCAGCAGCCCAACACTGCAAAATGGGCAAGTAAACGCAATAAGTCAAAACACCGCAAGGTGTGTGACTTACGGTGATGGGCACGCAATGGAAGACTGCCCACAGAATCCACAAACTGTTTACTTTGTGAAAAATAATCCATTTTCGAATACCTACAACCCCGGGTGGAGAAACCACCATAATTTTGCATGGAAGAATCAACAGCAAAATTTCCAATCTGTGGTGCAGAAAGAAGGGCCACCTGGATTCTTCCCGCACAATAACGGTCAGACAAGCAATCAAGCAAGTAGCTCGAAACCGCCGCAATCCTCCTCCCTGGAAAGCCTATTGAAGCAATATATAAAGAAAAACGAAATTGTGCTTCAAAGTTAGGCTACGTCCATCCGCAACCTCGAATTACAAATGGGCTAGATTGTAAGTGAGCTCAAGAGCAGACTGCAAGAGGCTCTGCCGAGTTCAACAGAACTCCCACGCAAATCGGGGGGATCAGGTAAAGAGCAATGTTCGGTTGTGACATTGTGGAGTGGAAAAACTGTGGAGGGAGAAAGAAAGGAGTCGAGCCGTACTGCTCCCATTGCGTTGGAACCTGAAATTGTAGTGACACAAGAAGAAGAAGGAGAAAAAGAAGCAATAGTGTCAGAAGTTGCATCCACCTCAAAGCCAACAGAGAAGAGACCATGAGAGTGCAGTTACCACCTTTCCTGCAGAGCCTAAGAAAGAAAGAAAATGAAGAGGTACAGTACCAACGCTTCCTATCTATGTTAAAACAATTATATGTTAATATTCCATTCAGTGAAGTGATTGAGGAGATGCCTGCCTACGCGAAGTTTCTGAAGGATATGGTAACCAAGAAGAGGGGAGCTGGTAAGTTTGCCACGGTGGCTTTAACACAGAGTTTAAAATCAATAATTCCACCGAAGATGAGCGATCCTGGGAGCTTTAATATACCTTGCTCCATTGGAGGACTGTACATCGGGGAGGCATTATGTAACCTTGGAGCCACCATCAATTTGATGCCTCTGTCGATCTTTAAGTAGTTGAATGTGGGGCAACTTGTGCCCATGATCGTGACTCTCCAACTTGCAAATAGATCTCTGGTGCATTCAGAGGGGAAGGTGAAGGACGTGCTGATCACCATCGACAAATTTATCCTACCAGCCGACTTCATCATCTTAGATTACGAAGCCGACAAAGATGTGCCCATCATCTTGAGGCGACCATTTCTATCAACAGGTTGTGCCCAGATTAATGTGCATAAAGGGGAGATTACTTTGAGCATAAATGGACAGAAGCCCAAGTTCAACATCATCCATGCCATGAAGTTTCCTGACGAAGAAGACCTGCCTGACTCAGACGATGACCAGAATTTGATTGAAGAAGAAAAGCATGACGAAGAGAATGAAGAAGAGGATGCAAGCGCATCCATTGCTGCCTGTAATGCAATCATAAAAATAACAAACAAGGAAGTTGAAATGATCGCATCTCAAGAAGAAGAGCCAATAGAAAAAGAAGAAAGAAAAAAAAATGCAACCGTCCTTAGTAGAACCACCAACAATGGAATTAAAGACCTTGCTGAACCACCTAAAGTATGCATTTTTGGGGCAGAATGAGAAGTTGCCAGTAATAATTTTCTCGAAACTTAATGAAAACTAGGAGAATGCGTTGATGAGCATTCTGAGGAAACATGTGCGAGCAATTGGCTGGACTCTCGCCGACATTCGAGGAATTAGCCCAACCTACTGTATACACCGAATTTGTCTCGAAGAAGACCACAAAGCAACAATCGAACATCAACGCAAACTCAACCCTGCGATGAAAGAGGTCATTAAAAAGGAGATCATTAAATGGTTAGATGCATGCATTATTTATCCGATAGCAGATAGCACGTGGGTCAACCCCGTGCAGTGTGTGCCTAAAAAGGGTGGCATGACGGTAGTCCCGAACGAAAATAATGAGCTGATACCGTAAAGGACCATCACAGGGTGGCACATTTGCATGGACTACCGCAAGCTGAATGCGGCCACGAAGGAAGATCATTTCCTCTACCGTTTATTGATCAAATGCTAGACCGTCTAGCTTGAAATGACTTCTACTGCTTTCTGGATGGCTATGCCGTGTATAACCAGATTATGATTGCTTCAGAAGATCAGGATAAGACCATATTCACCTGCCCATATGGGACTTTTGCTTTTCACCGCATGCCGTTCGGCCTCTGCAATGTGCCGAGCACGTTTCAAAAGTACATGATGGCCATCTTTTCAGACTATCTTGAGGACTCTGTTGAAATCTTCATGGATGACTTCTCTGTTTATGGGCATATATACGAAGTTTGTCTTGCCAACCTGGAGAAGATACTGAAAAGATGCGAAGAGACGAATCTTGTTCTTAATTGGGAAAAATGCCATTTTATGGTAAATGAGAGCATCATGTTGGGGCACAAAGATTCTCGGGATGGGTTGGCGGTGGATAAAGCAAAAATAGAAGTAATTGAAAAACTTCGACCTCTAACAAGTGTGAAGGCTGTACGAAGTTTCCTGGGGCATGCTGGATTCTATAGATGCTTTGTCAAGGACTTTTCAAAAATAACACGACCATGGAGTGCGTTGTTAGAGGCTGACAGAAAATTTGACTTTGACAACAATTGCCTTAATGCATTCAGAATTGTGAAGGATGCGCTAATGACCGCACTCATGTTACTCGCACCTGATTAGACACTTCCTTTTGAATTGATGTGCGATGCAAGCGGGTATGCGATGGGGGCAGCTTTGGCATAGAAGAGAAAAACAATATTACATCCTATCGCATATGCGAGTAAGACGTTAAATCCTGCTCAGACCAATTATACCACCATAGAGAAAGAGCTACTTGTGGTAATTTTTGCGTTGGAAAAATTTAGAGCATATCTGCTGGGAACAAAGGTACTGATCCATACTGATCATTCGGCGATAAAGTACTTAATGACAAAGAAGGACCCAAAGTCGAGGTTGATCAGATGGGTTCTCCTCCTTCAAGAATTTAACATAGAAATAATTGATCGAAAGGGGATAGAGAACCAAGTTGCAGATCACTTGTCTAGATTGGAAAACCCTGAGGTTGACCCCAATGAGTCAGAGGTGAGTGCGGTGTTTCTAGATGAGCAGCTGCTCCATATTGAAGAATTGCCTTGGTATGCTGACATAGTCAACTATCTTGTTTGCGAGCAATTTCTAGAGGATTAAACTGACCACTAGAAGATGAGGCTCAAGCACGAATGCATATCATATTTCTGGGATGAGCCGAATCTGTACAAAAGGGGGGCAGATTAGATTCTACGACTATGCGTACCAAATGCTGTTCAACAACACATATTATTGCAATGTCATGACTCACCATATGGTGGGCACTTTGGAGGACAACGCACTGCAACTAAGGTTTTACAGAGTGATTCTTTTGGCCAACACTGTTTAAGGATGCAGCTGACTACGTGATGAAGTGTGATCGGTGCCAACGCACAGGTAACATTTCATAGAAACATGCAATGCCGATGAACATCATCTTAGAGCTTGAGTTGTTCAACGTATGGGGTATTGACTTCATGGGACCATTCCCTCCCTCGAATGGTAAACATTATATTTTATTAGCCATCGACTATGTATCCAAGTGGGTAGTGGCAGTGGTATGTGTCGCAAGCGATGCAGCGGTAGTCTCTCAATTCTTGAAGAACAACATTTTCGCTTGTTTTGGCACTCCACATTTCATAATAAGTGATGAAGGGTCCCACTTTGTCAATCATACTGTCAAGGAGCTGCTGTGCAAATATAACATTCTCACCAAAATGGCCACCGCATACCATCCGCAGATGGATGGTCAGGCTGAGGTGTCCAATCGAGAGATCAAGCTGATACTTAAGAAGGTGGTAAGGCATTCGCGAAAAGATTGGGCAACAAAGCTTGACGATGCATTGTGGGCATACCGGACTACATTTAAAACACCCATAGGTATGTCCCCATATGCGTTGTATTTGGTAAGACGTGTCATTTGCCTCTGGAGCTGGAATACAAGGCATTGTGGGTGGTAAAGAAGTTGAAATTTGATTTGAAGAAAGTAGGAAAAGCAAGGAAACTTCAACTGGTCGAGCTGGAGGAATGGAGGATCAATGCATATGAGAATGCAAAGATTTATAAGGAGCACACCAAGCGCTGGCACGACAAACACATATGCGGCAAGAACTCCAAGTCGGGCAGAGGGTCTTACTATTCAACTCATAACTACGGCTCTTCCCTGGAAAACTAAAGTCACATTGGTCCGGACCATTCATAGTTAGACATGTATTTCCACATGGCGCGGTTGAATTATCAAATGATGATGAAACCAACATATTCAAAGTTAATGGACAGCAAGTAAAAGCGTATCACGGAGAAGGCTGGCATCACCAAGTCAAGTCCATGGAACTGAGAAACTTTGAATAAAGGAGGAAATAGGTGGTCCCTGCTTTATCAGACGATCAGAATTCATCAGGGACACAAGTGTGGAGTCATGGAATATTCAACTTTTCTCTACTACTCAGAACTTTCACTATATCTTTTCAGTCTGTATTTATTCTAAAAAAAAAATAATAGAGATTGGGGTAAAATAATTTTGTTTTGTTTAAAATTATTTGACCCTCTGATGACATACAGAAATACATGTCATTTGAGGCCTTTTACTTAGAATTATGAAGGTTGTTAGGCAGAATATGGGTCGATCATGATAGAAAATCACAAGAATATAAGCTTGCGTCGATCGGCATGTCGAATCTCAGCTAACCCGTTATTTTGCGTTTGTTTTTTTTCCTCTTTCTCTATCCCCATCCCGCGGGTACAGTGTTTGAATCAATAGAGAACCTTTATGCGTTCAATGTTCTATCTTTATAGCTAATGCAGGAAATGAACGCAAACACAGAAATTGGACCACCGCATAGACGACCGTATACGGAGAAACACTCAATCGCAAAGATAAACGCATCGATCAACGTATGGATGTTGCGGTAATCAGCCGTATGCATCCATCGCATGGGAGTTGCGCTTGTCAAGAGAATGCGGTCATCATGTATAGTTGCAGTATTAAGCGAATGCGGTCATTGAATGATTATGCCTGCACGACAATGCAACTAATGGGATCAACGCAAGGTAGGTGAATGAACGCATCAACACATCTACCTCAAGAAAATCCAAAGATGATGTTGACATTTCACCTACCATATCGTTAGTGGCTGAGGTTCAGAAAGGACAACCGCGTCGAATGTCAGACTCAGAGCAGTCAAATTAATGTTGTCGGTAACCCAAGCTCTATAAATAGAGGCCGAAGAGCTGAAATTTAATCATCCGGAGATTATCCCTCAATCGGGGATTTTTCCCGTGATCCAGACAAACTGCGTGAGAAGATGGCTAAAAGTTCTTCACCTCCTTCATCCATTCCGAGTGACGACTGAAGTCTTCGATTGGAGCTAGATGTCGAAAGAGTTAGCTCCTCCACCCATCCATGGCACAACCGGCAGCCTTGACGCACATCCGCTAGAAGCAAAGTTTTGCTTCCAGCCGGTCATTTCTTTTTCCTTTCTTTTCCTATATTGTATTGTATGAAATTTTGAATTACGAAATTAATATAATGTGTTTTCAATGCATTTTTCTATTCCTTCGACTCCATCTCCATCTTCGTGCTTAGCATCTTTACTTTCATTGCAACACTTAGTGAGATTGCTTGGGTATTGCATACTTAGTCATGTGGATTAGGAATATGAAGCATGTAGCAATCCACCGAGAGGAGTGCGTTGTGCGAGTATGTGAGTAATCTTATTTGCTTAGTGTGAAGTTGCTGCAACGCCTGTCTATGGGATAATGCATTACTTGTCTATGAGTGAAGTCAGCAACAATCAACTGCCCGAGAGGGTAAGTGGTTAGATGCATTAAGCAAGGTATGCATTGTTCACTAGGGATAGTAACAATCTTAGGTCAGCGAAGTTTATGCAATTGTCTTGTATTATGTATGCTTCATTCGTCCATTAGGGATACTTGGGAGGGTAGTCTAAGGACAGGATCTAGGCTTGGAAAGGTTAGGTCAGAATCTAGGCTTAAGAGAGCCAGATTAGAACTCATAATACAAGAGATAGGCACTTAGGAATGAACACTATTTGTTATTAACGTATCACATGCATCCTAGAGATAGGATAGATTGAATGCGATCACCTTTCCTTCATGCATTTTGCATCATCGCATAGGACAAGAGTAGAGACTTAGGAATAAGCTCTATAGACACTTTACGTTCAACACATGCATCCTAGAATTAGGAGCACTGCATTTCCATTGGAAAATGACTTGTCGTGTATGGTTATAGCATGATTGCATGGATTGCGTTGACTAGGGTTACCCTTGCGATCACTCTTAAGTTTTGCAATGAAAACATCTCCGCATTTTATCTATTTTCCCACACATTTATTTCATGTCAAGGTTGTCGCATCTCTATCTTTCATGCATGTTCTCATTGCGTTGTCTGTTAGATAAGAGTAGGAGTAGAATTAACATAGCAACATCCCCTTCATTCTTTTATTTATACCGTCGCATGCACATCACCGCAAACATAGTTACAAGCCCCTGTGTTCGACCTCGGATTACCCGAGAAACTTGCGTTCATGTTATACTTGGCGTGAATGCAAGAAAACTTGTGGCATGACGCATGGTCATCGCATACATTCGTTAATGCAATTTTCATTCCAATGCATGACCATCGACGCATGACTATCAACGCATATCTTAGGAACATGCATCGCATAATGCGTCCATGGGATTTTGGTTGTCGAGTAAAAATTGACTTCCAATTTCCGCCCATCAAATTTTTGGCACCGTTGTCGGGGACTTGGCAACTAAATGTTTGTTAAGTTTTGTGTCTCTGCGAGCAAACTTTTTACCTTGGGTGTATTGCAGCTTGTGCGACCAGGTTGCAAACAATATTGAAGTGTAGGCGACGCGCTGAAAGCCAATTTTGACCCCAAGGTAGAAGGGCAATCAGTCGCAAAAGAACTGAAGGCAGTTCTAAGCTCATGATGGCCAACATGCGCCCAAAAATTGCCAGAAGTTCCAATGGTCAGGGCAACTTGACCCAAGCAGTTGAGAGCCATCTCCTGCATGGAAGACTCCTCGCGGTGACAACACTCCTATTTTTCCAAGGACGTCTTCTGTTCTATCTTTACTTTGCTTTGTTAGTATAGGTTATTTATTTTATTTTTATTGTTATTTTGGATATATGGCTGCTTCCTTGGTTGTGGTACGTGTGCTCTTGTAGGTGCAACAATAAGTCTCCTCGGTCCGTAGTTCAACGGAAGAATTCTTTTCACTCTTCAACGCATGGATTCCAATGCATGAGCCCATGCATTGTTCCGCCTAAGGTCTTTTCTTGTTATCTTGTATGCCCTATTCTTTTGAAATTCTCTTTTTCCCGATTGCGTTGTTTTGCGATGTTTCTATGATGGTACGTATAATTCACTGCATTTTCTAACTAATCAACACAAGGCATTCTTTACTTTTATTAGCTTCCTCAAATTTTGAAAGTCTTAGGTTTTATTTTGCGCAAACCTTTGTTCAAACATCTATTATCATATTCTTGTAATTTTATTTTTAGCTTTGTGGTGAGAACGCTGCCAACCTCTAATTTTGGGGGTGGCAGCGGTCTCGGAGAATTGTGTTTATTATATTGCAATCATTTGAAAAAAAAAAGTTGAAGTGAGATTTTGGGAATAATAACTTCACTGTCAACGCAATGAGGAAACCCATGTTGATAAGAGTAAGCTGTGAAAGGCACTTACTCGAAGTTGGATGTCCGCATGACACACGTAGGGGCAAGCCAAAACGAAGGCAAGTCGCCAGGATCAACGCATTAGTGCAACTCCTCTGTTCGATGCAAGCCAAAAAAAACAAGACAAGAGTTGAGTTGAATATGGAATGCAACCGAAGTTGGATGCCCGCATGACACACGTGGAAGTAAGCCAAAACGAAGGGCGTAACCAGGTTCAACGCCGCATTTGAATAAGCCATCGCAAATCTTTGAAATATTTTGAATGAACGCAATCTCAAAAAGCTAAACACAAAATTGCGGTGAATGAATACAAATTTTTTAGCAAAGGCTTGCCAGATTTAACCTAGGCAAGATCTTTTTGAAGAAGCAGCCTAAGTGGAGGAGAGCATTGCGATGATGGTTAAAGATGTGTGTAAATTATATTCTAAGAAGCTGGTCATTGCAAAGGAAAGCATGAAGGTGAGTTAGAATTCTTGAGTATAACGCATGCTTGAGGACAAGCATGATTTTAAGTTTGGGGGTGTGATGACATGCAGAAATGCATGTCATCTTAGGCCTTTTACTTAGAATTATGAAGGTTGTTAGGCAGAATATGCATCGATCATGATAGGAATTCACAAGAATATGAGCTTCATCGATTGGCATGTCGAATCTTAGCTAACCCATTATTTTGCGTTAATTATGCGTTCAATGTTCTATCTTTGTAGCTAACGCAGGAAATGAATGCAAATGTGGAAATCAAACCATCGCATAGACGACTGCATGCGGAGAAACACTCCATCACAAAGGCAAACACGTCGATCAATGCATGGATGTTGCGGTAATCAGCTGTATGCGTCCATCGCATGGGAGTTGCACTCGTCTAGCGAATGCGGTCATCGTGTATAGTTGTGGTATTAAGCGAATGCGGTCATTGAATGATTACGGCTGCGTGACAATGCAACTAATGGGATCAACGCAAGGTAGGTGGAATGAACGCATCAACGCATCTACCTCGAGAAAATCCAAAGATGATGTTGACATTTCACCTACCACATCGTTAGTGATAGAGGTTCAGAAAGGACAAACACGCCAAATGTCAGACTCAGAGCAGTCCAATTAACGCTGTCGATAACCCAAGCTCTATAAATAGAGGCCAAAGAGTTGAAATTCAATCATCCGGAGATTATCCCTCAATCGGGGATTTTCCCCGTGATCCAGACAAACTGCGAGAGAAGATGGCTGAGAGTTCTTCACCTCTTTCATCCATTCCGAGTGACGATCGGAGCCTTCGACTGGAGCTAGATCTCAAGAGAGTCAGCTCCTCCACCCATCCATGGCACAACCGGCAGCCTTGACGCACATCCACTGGAAGCAAAGTTTTGCTTCCAGCTGGTCATTTCTTTTTCCTTTCTTTTCCTATGTTGTATTGTATGACATTTTGAATTAAGAAATTAATACAATGTGTTTTCAATGCATTTTTCTATTCCTTCAACTCCATCTCCATCTTCGTGCTTAGCATCTTTACTTCCATTGCAACACTTAGTGAGATTGCTTGGGTATTGCATACTTAGTCATGTGGATTAGGAATATGAAGCATGTAGCAATCCACCGAGAGGAGTGCGTTGTGCGAGTATGTGAGTAATCTTATTTGCTTAGTGTGAAGTTGCTGCAACGCCTGTCTATGGGCTAATGCATTGCTTGTCTATGAGTGAAGTCAGCAACAATCAACTGCCCGAGAGGGTAAGTGGTTAGATGCATTAAGCAAGGTATGCATTGTTCACTAGGGATAGTAACAATCTTAGGTCAGCGAAGTTTATGCAATTGTCTTGTATTATGTATGCTTCATTCGTCCATTAGGGATACTTGGAAGGGTAGTCTAAGGACAGGATCTAGGCTTGGAAAGGTTAGGTCAGAATCTAGGCTTAAGAGAGCCAGATTAGAACTCATAATACAAGAGATAGGCACTTAGGAATGAACACTATTTGTTATTAACGTATCACATGCATCCTAGAGATAGGATAGATTGAATGCGATCACCTTTCCTTCATGCATTTTGCATCATCGCATAGGACAAGAGTAGAGACTTAGGAATAAGCTCTATGGACACTTTGCATTCAACACATGCGTCCTAGAATTAGGAGCACCGCATTTCTATTGGAAAATGACTTGCCGTGTATGGTTGTAGCATGATTGCATGGATTGTGTTGACTAGGGTTGCACTTGCGATCACTCTTAAGTTTTGCAATGAAAACATCTCCGCATTTTATCTATTTTCCCATACATTT
The DNA here is from genome assembly GCF_027475165.1 of Benincasa hispida. Taxonomy (NCBI): domain Eukaryota; kingdom Viridiplantae; phylum Streptophyta; class Magnoliopsida; order Cucurbitales; family Cucurbitaceae; genus Benincasa; species Benincasa hispida. The sequence goes on from NC_143478.1 coordinate 25,217,872, forward strand.
ATTTCATGTCAAGGTTGTCCCATCTCTACCTTTCATGCATGTTCTCATTGCGTTGTCTGTTAGATAGGAGTAGGAGTAGGATTAACATAGCAACATCCCCTTCATTCTTTTATTTATACCACTGCATGCACATCACCGCAAACATATAGTAACAAGTCCCTGTGTTCGACCCCGGATTATCCGAGAAACTTGCGTTCATGTTATACTTGGCATGAACATTGGTTAACGCAATTTTCATTCCAATGCATGACCATCGACGCATGACTATCAATGCATATCTTAGGAACATGCATCGCATAATGCGTCCACAGGATTTTGGTTGTCGAGTAAAAATTGACTTCCAATTTCCGCCCATCACTCTCTCACTGTTTTCTTGCAACGATCGAGGCGCAAGATTATGGAGGTGTTACACGAAGAAGCAACTTATCTTATTCCATCACCGAAATCCAAAGAAGATAGATCGCCGCAAAGAAGGTTGGGGTTGTATTCTTCCTTAACTTTATTTCAAATTTTGCACTTTCGCATTGCATTTTGATTTTGAAAGTTTATCACCGAATCCTCTTTGATTACCACAATCATTTAATATGAATAAATTTAGTAAGTTGCCGCATGAGTTCTTTGCCAATTATAATTTCAATAATGAGACACATGCTTCTATTTTTTCGTATATACTAAAATCAACTTAATCTTAGAAAAGTCACCTCATGAAATATTTCTAGAAGTTAGAGGTCTGTTAGCTTTCTTTTAAACTCTCTTTACGAAGCTTTCCAAGAACATCACATTTCTTTCAATCTTTTGGCAATGAGGCCATTGCCGCATTTTAAATTTGGGGGTGTGGTAATTTATTTTCAACCTTGCTATTTAAAAAAAAAAAAATTTGAATAACAACTCCACTGTCAACGTAATGAGGAAACTCATGTTGATAAGAGTTAAGTTGTGAAGGGCACTTACCCGTAGTTAGATGTCCGCATGACACATGTGGGGGCAAGCCAAAACGAAAGTAAGTCGCCAGGATCAACGCCTAAATGAATGACCGCAACTCTGCTGCCAACTAGGTATGAGTTTAGTCTGAGAAAGAGCGCATTGCTCGTATTGGATGTTCGCATGACACATGTGGGGGCAAGCCAAAATGAAGGCAAGGCACTTGGATCAGCGTAAGGTCAGAAAAAAAAATAATATCAAGAAATATGCAAGGATAAAAATCATTTGACACCTCGAAGGAAAAGTTTTCTTTTTGAAATAAATCAAGTGATGTCCCAGAATTTAGTAAAGTCTTTTTGAAAGTTAAACTTGTGGTTCCTATGTCTTAGAAATATTTTCAGAGGAGACTTGAATAAGACTTAAGAAAATTTTGCTGTATAGGATTTGAATGAAGTATCCTTGAGAAATCTAGGAAAAGAGAATTGCGATCGACTTGCTAAAGGAAATCTTTAGCATATGCTTGAGGACAAGCATTGTTTATATTTAGGGATGAAAAAAAAACAAAAAAAAGGGATTGCGTTGATAAAATATTGCTAAGTTCTTAAACAATGCTGGCTTGCATTGATAAAATATGTTAGATTGCATCCAAAAGCATTGAGTTTATAACAATGCAGTTGTGCATCGCATAGAAACAGTTGATTTTTGTATTTTTTATGCAAAATATGTGTTGACGCAAAGCAAAAAGAGCGATCACAAGAAATCAACGGACGAGCGCAGCATTACCGCAAGTCTTTGCGGTGATTTGTGTTCGAAAACATCTGCTCAAGAAGGATTGCCACATAGAGCCGGCGTAACTTGGTGGGCACATCTGAGTGAAAGGCATAATTAATCACGATGGGACAGAAAGCTGATGACGTCAAATCCGAATTAAGTTGACAGCCGCTAATGATAACAAGCACATTTAGCTTTTCGGTGACAAATATTCGGCGCATCAGTCAGGGAATTAAAGCCATCCCATCTGCGCAATCATAAGGGAGAAGTCGCCTTCACCCCGAAGCTCTATAAATACCAAAGGCATCCTTCAGAATGGGGGTTAACTAGTTAACTTGTTTACCAATTTAAGAGCTTTAGCCTTGTCCATAGTTTTCTTTTATTTTTAAGGCGGAGCAAGGGAAGAGTAGAGACACCGAAAGATTGCTCAGGGCAACTCGAGAGAGAACTCGGAGGCATAGAAGCAGAGAGTGGGCTGACCCTCGCGAGAGCGAGATTATCTTTTGAACACGAGTAGAAAAGACAGTGTAAAAGCCTGGGAAGCAAGAGATTGCTACCAGGCTCTTTATTCTATTCTTGCATTGTTATTTTGTACTTCATCTTTATATTTATACAATGGAAGTTCTTATTCTACATCTGTTCACTCTCTTAGCACGCATGAGTAGCTAAACTTGTCGAATGGGTTGAGAAGAACTAAGCTAACATGACCTAGGATGTTCATTGCTTGTGATTATCTTGTATTATGCTGTGCCAAACATCCCTTTAGAGCTACTCGAGAGAGTGTCTAAAGAAAGAACCTAAGACTTGAGAGAGCTAAGTTAGAATCTAGACTTGAGAGAGCAAGATTAGAACTGCATAAACAAGAGATAGGGACTTAGAGATAAGCTCTGTTTGTTAACCTGCATCACATGCATCCTAGAGATAGATATGATATTATGTGGTCGCCTTATTTGTGTGTGTTTCATTTTGTCATCGCATAAATAAGAATAGAGGCTTATGTGTAGGTCCTATAGAATTATCGCATATATCGCATGTGTTCTAGCATTAGAAGCCGTAGCATTCAGATCGAGAGATGGTTTACTATTGTATGTGTGTTGCATGATCGCAAAGCATGAACGCATCCTAGGAAGTGTTAGCCGAAACTCTTCTCAACCCGTTCACCGCATACTCATCGTATCTTCCATTTTATCAACTCTTTTCGAACTCTGTCGCATTTGTTTATTGTCATTACCGTAACAAACAAAACCAAAAACTATTTGAGTTACCAGTTACCGCAAGGTTTATCTGAAAATTACCATCACAACCTATTTTTCCAAGTCCCTGAGTTCGACCCTGGACTTACCAGGAAACTTAGTGGGGTTTACACTTGGATTCCACTGAGAAAACTTGAGTGCTCAACGTATTTTCATCATCACATTTCATCCACAATTCCACATCTTAAAATAACGCATCAATGACCACATACCACCGTATCCTACTTCTGGACGCATGCAATATCCTATTCGTAAGGTGCATACACTGTGTAATAGCAAACGGAGCTTATCTCTAAGTTCTCCATTCTTGCTTATGAGTTCTAATCCGTTCTTTTGAGTCTTAGATTTGGTTTTTTTAGACTACTCTCCCAAGTATGACTAAATGATGAATGATGAACTCATAAGACAAGGTAATCGCATAAACCTGGCTGACGTAAGATTATTCCTATCTCTAGTGAACACTTGCTTACATTGCTTAATGCGACCAACCACTTACCCTCCCAAGCAGTTAGTTGTTGCTGATTTTACTCATAGACAAGCATTGCGTCCGCTTATAGACAAGCGTTGCTGCAGCTTCATACTAAGCAAATAAGGTTTTCTCACAATACTCGCGCAACGCACACCTTCCGGTGGTTTGGTACATGCTTCATATTCCTTTCTGCATGATTAAGTATGCGATACTCTAACAATCTCACTAAGTGATGCAATGAAAGTAAAGGACATTAAGTAAATGAAGATGGAGATGGAATCAAAGGAAATATAGAAATGCATTGATCACAAAATGTATTAATTCCTTAAGCCAAAATGTAATACAATACAATATAAAGAAAGAAGAGAAATGGAAAGGCTAACTGGAAGCAATGTCTTGTTTCCAGCAGATGTGTGTCAAGACTACCGGTGGTGCCATGGATGGGTGTAACGTTAAATTTATATCTTTAAGCATGTGGACAAATATGAATGTGAATGAATGAACAAGTCCATGTCCCCGGCAACAACACCATAAACTTGTTGACATAAAGATGGAATGTTATGCTGTGCTATCGCTTATGCACACTACTGATGCGATACTACTTCTAAATATATGCATTATTAATGCTATGCTCGTAGTATGCGAGGGAGTAATGCATGTCACAAGTTTCCTTGCGCTGAAACCAAGTATAAATCCAATGCAAGTTTCTCAGAGTAATCTGAGGTCGAACACAGGGATTATTTTCGTTAATGTGTTACTGATGTGGTATATGCGACCGGTTTTTACAATTAATAAAGAATGGTTGTTTATACAGTAATGTAAATTACGATGAAATAAAATTGCATTGATAAAATAAAACTAAACTAATATGATACAAGATACAAGATACGATACTGAGTTCGAGAACTGACTGTGAAGTTGTATAAAGATTCGATGTATGCGATGGCAAGTCTTTATGAATGTAGCAGAAAGGGAAAGAATAAATAGTAAAAACAATGAAAGTTTGTCAATTGCGTTAAGGATGCAACTAAGGTTCCGCTTTATCTTGGCGTACACCTCTCGGTGATCGGCCGCGTTCCCATATCTCTATGGTGAAACAGGGATGAATGTGATGAACGCAAGGTTGCTTCCATCTCTAGAAGTACTTCTTGCTTTAGTTAATGCATTCTTTCAACCTTCTCTTGATTGGCGGAATAATATCTTTACTTCTGCTCTCACAGGTGAAGATGCCATCGAGCATGATTTAGCTAAACTTAATTATTTCCTTAATACAAATTAATTTACTTGCTTAATTCTTGCTAATTACCCAGGTAATTAGGAAAACATCATGGAGAAAATGGATTATGGATGAACGAAAATAGACAGAGAGATTATAATGGTAATGATCATAACATTTAATACTAAGATTAAGCGTTTGATACATGGTGTGAATGAAAGATTAAGAAGATAAATACAAGTGATGAAATAGAGATTAGAAACAAATACAGAAGGAGTGTCAACGTCTTGACAAAGATTCCGAATGGAGGTTTTGCTTGCCGGCGTGTGGAAGTAATGGGAGGAGAGCTTCCCTCTCAGGCTTGCTCTTCTGGTAGAAATGACCTTCGCACAGAGCTTCAACGGCGAGGATTGGAAGGATTCCTTGCTCGAAGACTCACCTCTTAGCTTTGTCTCGTGATTTTCCCGGATCTACTCTATGAGTCACTTCAGACCAGTCTCTCTCTCAGAATCAATATATGCACGTCTCTATGTATTCATGTATATCTCTCAGTGAATTTGCAGAAGCTATTTATAGGTGAAGCTTGGCTCCTTGACTTCGTGGTCCCCACTTTATGGTTATGGTAGTTCCTAAAATGGCGGAGTGAATATTCCTTCTGTTATGCAATCAACCCGTCAGAAATGCACAACTGAAAGCTATACATTTGTCAGAATCCTCCGCAAATGCGTTGCTCCTTACATCTTCGATCGATCGCCGCATGCGGTGTTATTTTTTTTATTATCGCATGCGATTGAAATTGCGTTGATCGCTAAGCTCTTGATCGATTGTCGCATGCGTCGTCATTGCGTTGATCATCTCTTCATTCCTGAATGATGGGCGCAATGCGACGTAGATACGTTGTTTATTTTATCCTTGAGGCATTAACGCATGGGTAACTGATTTCCTGCAAAAAAGAAATTGAAATACTCTATTCTACCATCGCAATGGTGTTAGTGGGTGTATCAACAATAATTTATAATTCTCGCATTCTTAGCCAATTTCTATACTATCGACGCAACTTTTATTTATTTTAGCCGCAATATCTAAACAAAACAGTATAAATAACTTGTATTTCTACAAGTTATCAATGGGCAGTGGAGCAGACTCTCTCGAGCTCTAACTCTGGTGAAGGCTCCGGTCATCACTCGGAATGGTTGAAGGGGATGAAGAATTCTCACGCTATCTTCTCACGTGTTCATCTGGATCACAAGGATCCGCCCTAAGGCAGAAACTTGGATGATCTGAAATTCTGCTTATCGACTTCTATTTATAGAGCTTGATCGCCAACAACATTTATGGACCTGCTCTAAATCTGACAGCCGCGGCGCAATGGTCCTTTTCTGAGTCTCTACTACTCATGGCGTGGTAGGTAGGATGTCAACATCACTTTTTTTATACTCCCAAGATATGCGTTCATGATTGGTTTCCGAAGTACCATTGCGTTCTACCAACCTTGCGATCACCCTTCTATCATGGTTATTCTCTGTAGCCACAACACTCATGCAATCAACGCATGTGACCAGTGGCCGACACCCCCATGCGATGTATACATGCGATCGTCTAGACGATAGCCTTGCTCATAGAATGCGGTAGACCTTGCGATCACCTATCTTCAGCGCATGCGGTTGAATCCTGCGATAGCTACAAAAATAGACAATTGGACGCAAAATAATGCATAATAGTAGGTTAGCTGAGATTCTTATTGCCGATCGACGCAAACTCATTTTCTCATGAATTCCTAACATAATCGCCGCATATTTTGCTTAACATCCCTCATAATTCTAAATAAAAGGCTTATAATAATGTACATTTCTACCCATCATCACACCCCCAAACTTAGAATCATGCTTGTTCTCGAGCATGCGTTATACTTAAGAAATTCACAACTCACCCTCAGGCTTTCCTTTGCGATGACCAGCCTCTTAGAATATAATTTACTCATTCCTCTAACCATGGCTGCAATGCTCTCCTCCACTTCGGTTGCTTCTTCAAAAATATCTTTTCTAAGTTTAAATTCGGCAAGCCTTTGCTAAAAAACTTGATGTGGTATGTTATGCGATGAAATAATGGAGTAGAATGCGATGGTGGAATATGCACCGTGCAAACAAGTTTTCTCAGCAAGACCCAGGTATAAATCCCACTGAGTTACCTGGTAAGCCCAGGGTTGAACACAGGAACTCAGGAAGATAATATATGATCGTAATTTTAGATCAATTTGTGGTAACAATTAAATCAATGGTTTGGTTGGTTTGTTGTTTAAGGTATAAAAAGTATGTGGCGGATTTGTGAAAAGCGTAATTATGCGAAAGATACATTGAGTATGTGGAGGAACGAGTTGAGAAGTCTTTAGCTAGCGTTTCCCGAGAATGCGTTCACGCTATGCGATCATGCTACACTCATACGACAGCAAATCATTTTCCAATGCAAATGTGATAGGTCCTAATTTTAGGACGCATGCGATGAATGCAATAATGTCTATAGAACTTATTCCTAAGTCTCTACTTCTTGCCTATGCGATGACAATGCATATAAGGACAAGGCGACTGCATACAATCATATCCTATCTCTAGGGTGTATGCGATGCGTTAATAGCAAACATAACTTATTCCTAAGCTTCTATCTCTTGATTATGCAGTTCTAATCTGACTCTCCCGAGCCTAGATTCTAATCTGACTTTTCCAAGCCTAGATTCTATCCTTAGACTACCCTCCCGAGTATCTCTAATGGACGAATGACGCATACATAATACAAGATAATCGCATAGAATGAAGATCTTAGGTTATGCTAGCTAAGTGATTCCCAAGCCATTCGACGGATTTAGCTACTCATGCGTAATGTATAGAGAGTGGACAAATATAAAGATGCAATTTCCATTTTATAAATAGGTTCAGAGTACAAAATGACAATGGAAAATAAGGGTAGAGAGCCTGATAGCAATTCCTTACTTCCCAAGCCTTTTACACTGTGTTATCTCTATTCTGCCTAAAAGATGTTCTTGCTTCTGCAAGAGTTGGCCCTCTCTTTGATTTTGACACTTTCCGCACTCTTCCAAGTTCACTGGTACGGTCTCTCGGTGTAATCTCCCTTTACTCACTTCCCCCTTGTAAGTAAAAGAAAAACTATGAACAAGGCTAACTTCTATCTATATGGTGAATTCTATAAGACTGAGCGAACCCCTTCAATGAAGGTGGCCTTCGGTATTTATAGAGCTTTAGGGTGAAAAGCTTCTTCTCTCTTATGATTACACTGATGGGATGACATTAATTCTCTATCTGATGCACTGAATAATTGTCACCGAAAAGTTGAGTGTACTTGCTACAGTAGGTCATTAACGACTTATCAACTTAATACAAAATCGACCGTCATCAGCTTTCTGTCCCATCGTGATTTATTAAGCTTTCACCCAGATGCAGCCACCTTGATGCACCGGCTCTATGCGGCCACCTTCTTGAGTAGATTTTTCACAAGCACAAATGATCGCATATCCTTGCGACTACAATCTCTTATGCGTTCGGACGTTAATTTCTTTGGATCACATTTCCGCCTTGCGTCAACGCATTTTCCTGCATAAAATACATAAGTTAGCTATTTTAATGCGATGGACGCATGTAATCGCAATGTTGTGAACTTAGTGCTTTTGGACGCAATATTGTATATTTTTACCAACGCAATCCTGCATTGTTTTATAACTTAGCATTGTAATAATGTGCATTTCTGCCTGTTATCACACCCCCAAATTTAAACAATGCTTGTCCTCAAGCATAAACTAAAGATTTTCTTTAGAAAGTTGACTGCCTTCTCTCTCCTAGATTTCTCAAGGATGCCTTATTCAAATCCTATGTACTTAAATCTCTTTAATTTTTATCCAGGCTTTTTAAAATATTTCTAAAATTTAGGAACCGCAAGTTTAACCTTAAAAAAAACTTTACTAGATTTCAGGCATCGCATGATTTATTTCATGAAAAAAAAAAACTTTTCCAACTGGGGTATTTTCAAATGATTTTTATCCTTGCGTATTTTAAACATATAGTTATATATATATGTATGTATGTATATGACCTTGCGCTGATCCAAGTGCTTAGCCTTCGTTTTGGCTTCCCCCACGTATGTCATGCAGACATCCAACTATGAGCAAGGCGCTCTTTCTTAGTCTAAACTCATGTTCGTTTGGCAGCGGAGTTGCAATCATTTATTTATGCGTTGATCACGATTCCTACCTTCATTTTGGCTTTCTCCCACGTGTTTCAAGCGAACATCCAACTAAGTAGGATCCGATCGCAACGTTATGATTTTTTTTAACCTAAAAATAGCAAGGTTGAAAATGAATACCATACCTCCAAATTTAAAATGCAGCAATGTCCCCATTGCTGAAAGATTGAAAGAAGTCATGTGATGCTCTTAGAAAGTTTCGTACAAAGTCAGTTTGAAAGAAAGCTAACAGACCACTAACTTCTAGAAATATTTCATGAGTTGACTGTCCTAAAATTAAGTTGACTCTAGTATATACGAAAAAATAGAGGCATGCGTTTCATCATTGAAATCATAATTGGCAAAGAGAAATAATGCGGTGACTTACTAAATTAATCAATGTTAAATGATTGCGCCGACTAAAGAGGATGTGATGCTAAAATGATCAAAGCTAAAATGCGATGCGATAGTGCAAAGTTTGGAATAAATAAAGTCACGGAGAGATACAACCCCTAAATTTGCTCTGTTGCCCGCATTATTTGTGGACGCATCCTGCTTTGCGGCGAACTACTTTCTTTGATTGTAGTGGCGGAATAAGCTAGTTGCGTGTTTCGTGTAGTGTCTTTGCAATCATTCACCTCGATCGTTGCTAAGAAAACATTGAGAGGGTCAAATAAAAAACAAAGTTAACAAAATTGTTTACAACGATTGTTCAATACGATCGCATTCTCCTTTTTTTATATATATAATAAAGATAAATATACGATAACAGCTAAAAGAAAGGTAATGAAAGGATATTACAAAAGGATTGATATAAGAAAGGATATTACAAAAGGATTGCATCCCTGATGAGTTTGAGTCGCATAGTAACGTAGTGGCTGCTTATTTCAATCTGAACTTTTTACGTCCACGGCAACTTTCTCTTCTTTTCTCGGTCTTTTGGGATCTTGATTGCCTTAATCTAGAGCTTTTCCCCATTAACGTTCATCACGATCTCCCCCTTGTGCACATCAATTTGAGCACGACCGGTCGAGAGGACTGGTCGCCCCAATATGATTGGCGCATCTTCGTCCGCTTTATAGTCCAGAATGATGAAGTCTGCCGGCAAGATGAATTTGTCAATTAAGATTGCGGCATCTTTTAACTGTCCCACGGGATCTATTCGAGATCTGTTCGCAAGTAGGAGAGTCTCCGTCGTGGGTGTGAGTTTGCCCATATTCAATCGTTTGAAGATTGATAGTGATATTATGTTTATACTCAACCCAAGATCGCATAGTACTTGACCAATGTTGACCCCTCCAATTGAGCATGGTATCGTGAAGATTCCTAGGTCACACATTTTTGGTGGGATCATGACACTTTGCGTTGTTGCCACTGTCGCGATCTTTTCTTCATCATTTTGTTTTTCATTCAATCCTTGCGGGGATGCTGGTGGTTGGACTTCTTCTGTCTCATGATCTAGAGGCTTTAGGGTGGACGCAACTTCAGAGTTCATTTTCTCGGGCTCTTCTGATTTGTAAGTCAATGGGTCCTCGATTGTCACCGCATTCAAGTTGGTCGTGATGGGTTTCTCCCCTACTTCCCTAGTTATTTTGTCGCTTAGCAAGGAGACTGCTAAGCATTGTTCCTTCTTGGTAACCCCAGCGTTGCAAGGAAGCTCAGTTCGAGGTGAAAGACGGCTTCTTTCTTATGATTGCATAGATGGGATGGCTTTAATTCTCTGAGTGATGTGTCGAATATTTGTCATCGAAAAGCTGAGTGTACATGCTACAGTAGACCGTTAGCGGCTTGTCAACTTAATTCCGACTCGACCGTCATCAACTTTCTGTCCCATCGTGATTAATTATGCTTTTCACTCAGATGTGCCCACCAAGTTGCGCCGGCTCTATGCGGCAATCCTTCTTGAGCAGATGTTTGCGAGCATAAATCATCGCAAATCCTTGTGGTAACGCTGTGCTCGTCCGTTGATTTCTTGTGATCGCGCTTTCTGCCTTGCGTCAACCCATATTCTACATAAAAATACAAAAGTTAACTGTTTTTATGTGATGGACGCATGCGACCGCAATGTTACAAACTTAATGCTTTTTGGACGCAATCTTATATATTCTGTCAATGCAAACTTGCATTGTTTAATAACTTAACACTGTAATAACGTGCATTTCTGCCCGTTATCACACCCCCAAATTTAAACAATGCTTGTCCTCAAGCATAAGTTAAGGATTTTCTTTAGAGAGTCGACCACAATCTCTTTTCCTAGCTTTCTTAAGGATACTTCATTCACATCCTATACACCAAAATTTCGTTAATTCTTATTCAAGTCTCTTCTTAAAATATTTCTAAGACCTAGGGACTGCAAGTTTAACCTTCAAAAGGACTTTACTGGATTCCATGACATCACTGGATTCCATGACATCGCATGATTTATTTCAAAAAAACTTTTTCCCTGGGTGTTAACTGATTTTTATCGTTGCATATTTTTTACATTCTTATTTTTTTTTTGACCTTGCACTGATCTAAGTGCCTCGTCTTCATTTTCGCTTGCCCCACGTGTGTCATGCGAACATCCAACTACGAGCAAGGCGCTCTTTCTCAGACTAAACTCATACCTACTTGGCAGCAGAGTTGCAATCATTTATTTATGCGTTGATCCTGGCGACTTACTTTCGTTTTGGCTTTCCCCCACGTGTGTCATGCGGACATCCATCTACGGGTAAGTGCCCTTCATAACTTAACTCTTATTAACATGGGTTTTCCCATTGCGTTGACAGTGGAGTTGTTATTCTCAAAAATTTCCTCTTTTTTTTTTCATAGAGCTATAGCAAGGTCGAAAATAACTACCTCACCCCCAAATTTAAAATGCGACAATGTCCTCATTGCCAAAAGATTAAAAGAAGTCATGTGATGTTCTTAGGAAGTTTGGTAAAGGGTCTGTTTGAAAGAAAGCTAGCAGACCACTAACTTCTAGAAATATTTCATGAGGTGACTTTTCTAAGATTAAGTTAACTCTAGTGTATATGAAAAAATAGAAGTACGTGTGTTATCATTGAAATCATAATTGGTAAAAAGAAATCATGTGGCGATTTACTAAATTTATATGGTAAATGATAGTGGTAATCAAAGAGGATGTGGTGATAAAATTTTGAAAATTAAAATGCGATGCGATAGTGTAGAATTTGGAATAAAGTCCAGGAAGAATACAACCCCCAAATTTTTGTTGTCGTCTGCATTGTTTGTTGACGAATCCTGCTTTACGATGATCTACCTCCTTTGGATTGCGGTGACGGAATAAAGTAGTTGCATCTTCGTGTAACACCTCCAGAATCGTTCGCCTCAATCGTTGCAAGAAAAACATCGAGAGGGTCAAATATTATAAAAAAAAAACAAAGTTAACAAAATTTCTCACCGCAATCGTTTAGCACGATTGTTTTTTTTTTTTAGATAAAAAAGTAGATATACGATAATAGATAATAACAGAATGATGAAAGTTCATGACATAGTAACTCAGGGACTACTTATTCTAGGCTGGTCTTTTCACGTCCACGGTGGCTTTTTCTTCTTTTCTCGATCTTCCGGAATCTTGACTGCCTTAATCTGAAGCCTTTCCCTATTGATGTTCATTATGATTTCCCCCTTGTGCACATCAATTTGAGCACGACCGGTCGAGAGGAATAGTCGTCCCAATATGATGGGCACATCTTTGTCCGCTTTATAATCCAAAATGATGAAGTCTGCCGGCAGAATGAATTTATCAATTGAGATTGTGGCGTCTTTCAATTCTCCTTCGAGATCTGTCTGCAAGTAGAAGAGTCTCCGTCGTGGGTGTGAGTTTGCCCATATTCAATCGTTTGAATATTGATAGCAACATTACGTTTATACTCAACCCAAGATCGCATAGTACTTGACCAATGTTGACCCCTCCAATTGAGCATGGTATCGTGAAGATTCCTAGGTCACACATTTTTTGTGGGATCATGACACTTTGCGTTGCTGCAACTGTCGCGATCTTTTCTTCATGATTTTGTTTTTCATTCAATTCTTGCGGGGATGCTGGTGGTTGGACTTCTTCTGTCTCATGATCTAGAGGCTTGAGGGTGGACGCAACTTCAGTGTTCATCTTCTCGGGCTCTTCTAATTTGTAAGTCAACGGGTCCTCGGTTGTCACCGCATTCAAGTTGGTCGTGATGGGTTTCTCCCCTAATTCTGCAGTCATTTTGTCGCTTAGCAAGGAGACTGCTAAGCATTGTTCCTTTTCGGTAACCCCAGCATTGCAAGGAAGCTCAGTTGAGCTTGGCAACGCTCCTTGCGGTCTATTTTTCAACTCACCCGCAATTTGTCCCAGCTGAATTTCAAGATTTCAAATGGACGTTGCTTGATTCTAAAGCACTGATTCGTTCTTCTCAATGTACTGCTTCAACAAGCTCTCTAAGGACGAAGATTGCAGTGTCTGCGAGCTGTTAGCTTGGTTATGTGTTGGACTGTTTGTTTGCGAGAAAAATTCGAGTGGCCCTTCTTTTTGCGTCACTGGTTGAAAGCTGTGTTGTTGATTTTTCCATGCAAAATTTGGATGGTTTCTCCATCTTGGGTTGTATGTATCGGAATAGGGATTATTCTTTATGAAGCATACTAACTACGGATTTCCTGGGCATTCTTCCATCGGATGAGCATCTTAGCAGATAAAACAACTTGCAATCGTTTGGGCAATTACGTTGACCTGCCTTTCTTTGCTCCCATGCTATTAATTGCAATGCCTTGTATCAAACTCATTATCGCAGTCATTTGGTTCTGAAGGGATGCGATGGCACCATTGTTTGCTTCATTGTTTCCAATTCTTAATCTTTGATTGCTTTCCCGCCAATTCTCGTGATTTTTGGAAATGCGATCACGTATATTTTTTGCCTCCTCATATGTTTGTCAAGCAGATCACCAGCTACTGCCGCATTGGCAGTGGTCTGCGAAGCAGGATTCAGTCTTTGGTAAAAGATCTCCATCTGCAAGCAACCCAAGATGGAGAATATGCCCATTTTCTTGCTTGATCGCATAAGAAAAGTGGGAACAAAGTGAGTCGAACTTCCTCGGTGGAGATATTTGGGAACACAAAAGTGTTATAGATTTCTATGAAGCTTCGGAGGTGGGCGTGCGGGTCCTTGCCACGCTGTCCTCCAAACTTTCCAGCAGTCTGGATCATACGTAACATTACCGATTTCATTTCAAACCTCGATCCACCTAGCGTCGGCCTCATGATTCCTGGGGAGAAATTGTAAGGGTTGGGCGACGCATAGTCCCAAATGGGTCTATTGCGGTCATTCGCCAGAAGGATGGGGTTGGCCATTATATTGTTTGCGTTTGCGGCTCTTTCTTCCAGTTGTTCCGCCATTCTTGGGGTTCTGTCTTGTTGTTGGCATTGTCTTTTAATCGTCGTCAAAATGTTCTTTCAATCTATGGGTCGTAATTCACCAGAGATTGAGAGCTGCAAAGAAATCAGAAAAATTACCGTTAGCACATTGAATTGCCGAAGTCCCCGGCAACAGTGCCAAAAACTTGATGCGTTATTTTACGAGATGAAATTATGGAATGAAATGCAGTGATGGAAATGTATTGAGCAACAAGTTTTCTCAGTGAAATCCAAGTATAAACCCCACTGAGTTTCCTAGTAAGTCCAGGTCGAACTCAAGGACTAGGGAAAACGGTATGCGGTGGTAATTTCTCAAAAGACTTCGCGGTAACCAGGAAATCAAATAAGTGTTTTGGTTTGTTATTTGCGGTAATAAAATAAATGTATGCGGCAGATTTGAGAAAAGTTTGATTATGTGGTAGATACACTGAGTATGCAGAGGAACGGGTTGAGAAGGTCTTTTGCTAGCGTTTCCTGGGAATGCGTCAAACTATGCGATCATGCTACACTCATGCGACAGCAGATCATTTTCCAATGCAAATGCGGTGCTCCTAGTTCTAGGACGCATGTGTTGAATGCAACAATGTCCATAGAGCTTATTCCTAAGTATCTACTCTTTCCCTATGCGATGATGCAAGATGCACACAATGACAAGGTGACTGCACACAATCATATCCTATCTCTAGGATGCATGCGATGTGTTAATAACAAACAGTGCTTATTCCTAAGCTTCTATCTCTTGATTATGCGTTATAATCTGACTCTCCCGAGCCTAGATTCTAACCTGACTTTTCCAAGCCTAGATCCTCTCCTTAGACTACCCTCCCGAGTATCTCTAATGGACGAATGATGCATACATAATACAAGATAATCGCATAGAATGAAGATCCCCAGTTAAGCTAGCTAAGTGTTTCTCAACCCATTCGACAGATTTAGCTACTCATGCGTAATAAACAGAGAGTGAACAAATATAAAGAAGTAGATTCCATTTCTATAGATAAGTTTAAGTACAAAATGACAGTGGAAGATAAGGATAGAGAGCTTGGTAGCAATCCCTTGCTTCCTAAGGCTTTTACACTGTCAACTTTATTTTGTTCAAAAGATATTCCTGCTTCCGTAGGAGTTGGCTCTCTCTCTGATCTTGAAGCTTCCGGAACTCTCCCAAGTTCACCGAAAGGACCTATCGGCACCATCTCGCTTCTCTCGCTTCCGCCTTGAAATAAAAGAAAATCTAAGAACAAGGCTATTATACCTATGGAGAAAATTATCTAAGTATCCGAACTATCCGAACTTCTTTGTTGAAGGTTTCCTTCCGTATTTATAGAGCTTCGGGGTGAAAGGCGGCTTCTCTCTTACGATTGCACAGATGGGATGGCTTTAATTCTCTAACTGATGCGCCAAATATTTGTAACTGAAAAGCTGAGTGTACTTTCTACAGTAGACCATTAGCAGCTTGTCAACTTAATTTCGACTCGACCGTCATTAGCTTTCTGTCCCATCGTGATTAATTATGCTTTTTACTCAGATGCGCCCACCAAGTTGTGCTGGCTCTATACGACAATCCTTCTTAAGTAGATGTTTGCGAGCACAAATCACCACAAACCTTGCGGTAACACTGCACTAGTTCGTTGATTTCTTGTGATTGCGTTTTCTGCCTTGCGTCAACGCATATTCTGCATAAAAATACAAAAGCTAACTGTTTTTATGTGATGGACGCATGCGACCGCAATGTTACAAACTTAATACTTTTTGGACGCAATCTTATATATTTTATCAACGCAAACCTGCATTGTTTAATAATTTAGCACTGTAATAACGTGCATTTCTACCCATTATCAGTTGTACATATCAGAATAGGGGTTATTCTTTATAAAGCATACTTACTGCAGATTTCTTAGGCATTCTTCCATCGGATGTGCTTCTCCACAGATGACACAACTTGTGGTCGTTTGAGTAATTGCGTTGACCTGCCCTTTTTTGGTTCCCGTGCTATTAATTGCGATGCCTTGTATCAAACTCATCATCGCACTCATTTGTGTTTGTAGGGATGCGATGGCCCCATTGTTCGTGTCACTGTCTTTAATTCTTAATCTTTGATCGCTTTCTTGCCAATTCTCGTGATTTTTGGAAGTGCGATCAAGTATATTTTTTGCCTCATCATATGTTTTATCCAGCAGACCTCCAGCTGCTATTGCATTGTCAGCCGTCTGCGATGCAGGGTTTAATCCGTGGTAAAAAATCTCCATCTGTAAGTAGTCTGGTAAGTCGTTATGCGGGCAATCTCTTACTAGCCTCTTAAATCTCGCCCAAGCGTCGCTGAGCGATTAGTCAATTTCCTGTTCAAAATTCGTAATTAACTTCCTCCTTCTTGCATTCTCCATTGGAGGGAAGTATTTCTTCATGAACTTTTCCACTACTTGTTCCCACAATGTGATCTCTCCTGGTTCGAGAGAATAAGCCCATTTCCTTGCTTGATCGCATAAGGAAAATGGGAACAATGTTGGTCGAACCTCCTCGGTAGAGATATTTAGGAACACAAAAGTATTGCAGATCTCAATGGAACTCCGGAGATGGGCGTGCGGATCCTCGCCACGCCTTCCACTAAACTACCCGACCATTTGAATCATCTGCAACATAATCGATTTCATTTCAAACCTCGATCCGTCTAACACTGGCCTCATGATTCCTGGAGAGAAAACATATAGGTTGGGCGACGCATAGTCCCGAATGGGTCTATTGCAGTCATTCGCCTGGAGGATGGGGTTGGCCGTTATATATTTGCATTTGCGACTCTCTCTTCCGGTTGTCCTGCCATTCTTGGAGTTCTGTCTTGTTGTTGTTGGCGGTTAGTTCTCAATCTTCGCCGGAACGTTCTTTCAATCTCTGGGTCGTAATTCGCCAGAGATTGAAGGTTGCAAAGAAAACAAAAAAAATTACTGTTAGCATAATGTATTGTCGAAGTCCCCAACAATGACGGCAAAAATTAGATGACTAAAATTAGGGTGAACACTGATAACTTGTAGAAATACAAGTTATTTATGCCGTTATATTTAGATTATGCGGCAAAAAGAAGGAAAAGTTGCGTCGACAGTATAGAAATTGGCTTAGAAACACGATTGTAAAGTGTCGTGAACACACCCACTAATCCCATTGCGATGGTGAAATGGAATGTCCAAGTCTTTGTTTTGCAGGAAAAAGGTCACCGAATGCGACAATCTCTCGAGGACAAAAATGAACAATGCATCCACATTGCATGCGACAATCAATCAAGATAGAAAAAGATCAACGCAATTGCAGCGCATGCGACGATCGATCATGGATTCAAGCGATGAACGCATTTCCACCGCATGCGGTAATCGATAAGAGATCAAAACAATTACACTGCATGCGAGGATCGATCAAAGATGAGAAGAGCAATGCATTCGCTGGACTTCTAACAAGTGTACAACTTTTCTGTTGTACGATTCTGACAAATTGATCGTGGAGCAGAGCGGACATTTCCACTATGCCATGGCAGGAATTATCAGATTTACAAAGTGAGACCACTAATACAAGAGCTAAGGTCTATAAATAGCTTCCTCGAATTCAATGTAAAGGAGGATGGTCTGAAGAGACAATCTAGAGAAAATCCGGGAGAACGAAGAGACAAGTGTGAAAGGTAAGTCTCCGAGCAAGAAATTCTTTCCATGAAGAAAAAGCTCTGTGCGAAAGGTCACTTCTACCTGGAAAGCAAGACTGAGAGGGAAGCTTTCCACTCCACTTCATCCAAACGCCGGCAAGCACAACATCTCCGATCGGGATCTGTGTCAAGACATTGACACTCTTTCCATATTTGTTCTTATTTTCCCATTCATCTACTGTGTTCATCTTTCTTTAATCTTTCATTCACGATTTGTAACAAATGTTGATCTCTAGATTTAAATATCATTATCATAATCATTGTCATCTCTTTGTTCTTCTCCACACATTCATCATCCATTTTCTTCATCATGTGTCACTAATCCCCTGGGTAAAGGGAAAGGATTAAGCGAGTGAGTTAATCCTTGTTAAGGAAATCGGCTGAGTTTAGCTAAAGCATGCTCGACGTAAAGATGTTATTCCGCCTATCGAGAGAAGGTTGGAAGAATGCGTTAACTAAAGTGAAAAGTATTTCCAGAGATGGAAACAATCTTGCGTTCATCTCGTTCATCCCTGTTTCACCATAAACATATGGGAACGCGGCCGATCACTGAAAGGTGTAAGCCAAGGAAAAGGGGAACCTTAGTTGCATCCTCAACGAGATTGACGAACTTGCGATGTCCTTTCCCTCAACCCATTCTTTTTCTGATTCATTCCCAAGACTTGCTACCACATTCATTAGATTCTTTTGCACAACTTCATAGCCAGTCCTTACCCTGTATATTAATAGTTTTGTCATTTATTTTATCACCGCAATTTACTTCATCGCAATTTATTTTATCGCAATTTATTTACTATCGCAATTTACCTTTACCGCATTTTACGTTTCTGCACACCAAATTCATTATTCTTTATGTTAAACCGGTCGCATTTACCACATTAGTATCACATTAACAACAACAATCCATGTGTTCGACCTTAGGTCAATCTGAGAAACTTGCATTGAAATTATACTTGGTTCCAACGGAAGAAAACCCGTGACACGCACTACACGAACGCATACTACGAAACATATCATTATCATTGCATACATTTAGAACGTAGGATCGCAATATCTTTATCGCAAAGAAATTTGAGCACATAGAGCATCAACATCATTCATAAGCAACACATTAGATAAAGATACAAATTTTTATTCTTTACAAACTCAATATGCGATCCATGTCTTAGATTATGCGTTGGTTCTCATGCGTTGGTGGTCATGCGTTGGTTGAAAATATGCGTTACTCTTAGATGCAATGACCGTGCGTTCCTGTCACAAGTTTTCTTACGCTCTCGCCAAGTATAATGAGAACGCAAGTTTCTCAGGTGATCCGAGGTCGAACTCAGGGACTTGTAGCTAAAGGTTATGCGATGATGTGTTTGTGGCGAATGAATAAAAGAATGATGGGGGAAATATGCTAAGTACTACTCCTACTTCTAACTAACGAAGCTTATCTCTAAGTTCCCCATTCTTGCTTATGCATTCTAATCCGCTGTTTCGAGTCTTAGATTTGGTTTTTTTAGACTACACTCCCAAGTATGCCTAAATGATGAATGATGCGCTCATAAGACAAGGTAATTGCATAAGCTTGGCTAACGTAAGATTATTCTTATCTCTAGTGAACATTTGCTTACATTGCTTAATGCGACCAACCACTTACCCTCCCAGGCAGTTAGTTGTTGCTGATTTTACTCATAGACAAGCATTGCGTCCACTTATAGACAAGCGTTGCTGCAGCTTCATACTAAGCAAATAAGGTTTTCTCACAACACTCGTGCAACGAATACCTCTCAGTGGTTTGCTACATGCTTCATACTCCTATGCCACATGATTAAGTATGCGATACTCTAACAGTCTCACTAAGTGATGCAATGAAAGTAAATGATATTAAGTAAATGAAGATAGAGATGGAATCGAAGGAAATATAGAAATGCATTGATCACAAAATGTATTAATTCCTTAATCCAAAATATAATACAATACAATATAAGGAAAGAAGAGAAATGGAAAGGCTAGCTGGAAGCAATGTCTTAATTCTAGCAGATGTGTGTCAAGGCTGCTGGTGGTACCATGGATGGGCGGTGGAGCAAACTCTCTCGAGCTCTAACTCCGGCGAAGGCTCCGGTCGTCACTCGGTATTGTTGAAGGGGATGAAGAACTCTCAAGCTATCTTCTCACACGTTCATCTGGATCACAAGGATCCACACTAAGGCAGAAACTTGGATGATCTGAAATTCTACGCATCAGCTTCTATTTATAGAGCTTGATCGTCGACAACATTTATGGACCTGCTCTGAATCTGACACTCGCGGCGCGATGGTTCTTTTCTGAGTCTCTGCTACTCGCGGCGTGGTAGGTAGGATGTCAACATCACCTTTTTGATACTTCCAAGATATGCGTTCATGCTTGGTTTCCGAAGTACCATTGCGTTCTACCAACCTTACAATCACCCTTTTATCATGATTATTCTTCTATAGCCGCAACACTCATGCGATCAACGCATGCGACCAGTGACCGACACCCCCATGCGATAAACGCATGCGATCATCTAGACGATAGCCTGGCTCACCGAATGCGGTAAACCTTTCGATCACCTATCTTCAGCGCATGTGCTTGGATTCTGCGATAGCTATAAAAATAGACAATTGGACACAAAATAACGCATAATAGTAGATTAGCTGAGATTCTTATTACCGATCGATGCAAACTCATTTTCTCATGAATTCCTAACATAATCGCCGCATATTCTGCTTAACAACTCTCATAATTCTATATAAAAGGCTTATAATAACGTACATTTCTACCCGTCATCACCTTATGATTCCTGGGGAGAAATCATACAAGTTAGGTGACGCATAGTCCCGGATGGGTCTATTGTGATCATTCGCCAGGAGGTTAGGATTTGCCATTATATTGTTTGCATTCGCGACTCTTTCTTTCGGTTGTTCCACCATTCTGGGAGTTCTTTCTTGTTGTCAAAGGTTGTTTCTCTATCTTCTTCGGAATATTCTTTCGATCTCTGGGTCGTAGTTGGGCTCAGGAGCATGTCCTTCGCTCATGTGACGCTTGCTCCTTCCTTTACCGAAGGAATGGCAATGAACAGAGGTCAAAAGCTGCAAAGAAAATCAAAGAGGTTTGCTGTTAGCGCAATATATACCATATTCCCTGGCAACGACATAAAAAACTTGATGCCTTTGAATTGTGAAGCGTTATGGTGTGAGTTTATGGTGATATGTTATGCGGTGAACATGCAAGTTTTCCTACAAGACCCAAGTATAAGCCTTCTTAGGTTTCCTGGTAAGTCCAAGGTCGAATACAGGGACTACTAAGTAAATATGCGATAGACTCTTTGATTCTATTGCAGTGACAAATAAATAAAGTGTGTAATGTTTGAGTAAGATTTTTCCTATGAGACGAAGTTGAACGCAGAGTGCTGAAAGCATAGAGTTACAATGAGTATGCGATGAAGGGGTTGAGAAGGGGTTTAGCAAGCATTTCCTAAGATTGTGCACAAGTTATGTGATCATGCTATATACAAATATTAGTACTACATTTCTCAATGCAGAATGCCATTATTCCTATTTCTAGGACGCATGCGATATGTATACGCAAATGTCGATAGGACTTCTTTCTAAGCCTCTACTCTCGTCTATGCGATGATGAATGATGCACACATAAAACAAGGTGACTGCATATAATCATACCTATTTCTAGGGTACATGCGATGTGTTGATAGCAATAGAGCTTATGTCTAAGTCTCTATTTCTTGCTTATGTGGTTTTCATTTGACTCTCTCAAGCCTAAATTCTCTTTTTAGACTACTCTCTCAAGTATATCCAAATGATGAATGATGCATACATAAGACAAGATGATCATATAAAATGTAAATCTTAAGTCATGCTATCTAAGTACTTCTCAACCCATTCATAAATTTAGCTATTCATGTGTGGTATGGAGAAATTAAACATAGATTGAAATGAGATTTTCATTTTCTGTAAATAAAGTACTGAATAACAAATGGATTTGAGAGATAAGAAGCCCGGTAAGCAATGTCTTGCTTCCCGCGGCCTTTTACACTGCTCTTGTTCACTTCAACTCTGTTCAATATGTGTATTCTTGCTCTCGCAAGTGTTGGCCCTCTCTCCTTTGTAACGCTTTTCCAACAGTCTCTCGATTTTTCTGGGAATGATCTCTTGGCTTCCTCGTTTCCTTGCTCTTCTCCGTCCTCTAAATATATGTACGAGTATATGCATGAACAGACTAACTGCTTCTCTACTCCATAGCTCGCCAACCCCTTTTACACTAATGGCGTTCGGTATTTATAGAGCTCAAGGTGAAACAGCCTTCCTTGCGAATGATTGCAATGATGAGTGACATTAATTCCCCTACTTTGATGCGCTGATTAATGGTCACCGAAAGTTGAGTGTACTTGCTACAGTGTGGCTTTTAACGGCTTGTCAACTAAATTCGGATTCGACCGTTATCAACTTTCCGTCCCATCATGATTTATTATGTTATCACCTTGATGCGCAGTCTTTATGCAGCCACCTTTTTAAGAAGCTTCCCACGATTGCATGACTTGTGATCGCAATCTTTAAGTGCACTGACACCTTGTTCCTTAGGATCGCAACTTCTCATGCACCAACGCATTGTCTTGCGATCGCATTGTTCCTTAATATGTATTTATGCACCAACGCATTGTCTTGTGATTGCATTGTTCCTTTGGATCGCAATTTCATATGCGCCATCGCATTGTTCCTGCACAAAATAAGTGTTTTTATGCGATGGGCGCTTGTGATCGCAATTCCTTTTAGTTTAGCGCTTTCGGACATGATATTGCTTATTTTACCATTGCATTCTCTCATTGTTTTACTTATTTGAGCTGTAATAACGTGTACTTCTACCCGTTATCACCTATATCTTTGCAAGTCTTAATGACGTCTTGGCCAAGAAGCATGAGCCCATGGTCTCAGTGCGTGAGATCATGGAGTCCTTGTGGGGGATGGTCTCAGTGCGTGAGATCTGAACGGATTAAGCAAGAGGCTCTAAAATATATATTCAACTCTAAAATAGAGGAAGGCACCTCTGTTCGTGAACATGTGCTTAACATGATGGTCCACTTCAATATGGCGGAATTGAATGGGTCTACTATCGATGAGGGCAGTCAGGTTAGCATAATCCTGTATTCTTTGTCAAAGAGTTTCCTGCATTTTATTAGCAATGTGATTCTTAACAAAGTGAAATACACCCTTACAACTCTCCTCAACGAGTTGCAGACTTACCAATCATTATTGAATAGTAAGGAGAGGAAAAAGGCTAAGGCAAATGTTGCTTCATCCTCAAGGACGTTCCATCAAGGTTCGACCTCAGGAACGAAGTCTGCACCTTTTACTTCTAACTCCACAAAGGGAAAGAAGAAGAAGGGTGGTAAAGGCAAAGGGAAGACGCCTTCTAACCCGCCACCTGTCGCCTTAAGAAGGCATTCGCCACCGGTTGAAATGGGAAAATGTTTTCACTGTAACCAAGAGGGACACTGGATGAGGAACTACCCTTGATAGCTTAAGGAAAGGAAAGGCTACCAAGGTAGATAAATGTAAATATGATTTACTTGTACTTGAAATATGTTTAGTGGAGAATGATGATTCTGCCTTAGGGCGCCACTAATTATGTTTGTTCTTCTTTTTAGAGGATTAGATCCTGGCGACAACTGGAGGCTGGTAAGATGACAATGCGAGTAAGCACCGGGCATATTGTCTCAGCTATGGCAGTGGGAGGGATCCAGTTATCTTTACATAATAGGTTTCTAGTTTTAAATGATGTATATGTTGTTCCTGAACTTAAGAGGAACCTTATTTCTGTAAAGTGTCTGTTGCAATGTAAATATACGTCTGCTTTTAATGTGGATAAAGTGTTTATACATAAAGATGGTGTTAATATTTGTACAGCTTATCTGGAAAGTAACTTTTATGTGCTAAGACCGTTAGCCATAAGTTCCCTCCATAACACAGAATTATTTAAAACTACTGTAACTCAATCTAACGTTAACGAATTTCTCTAAAAGAAAATGCCCAACTTTGGCACCTTCGATTAAGGCACATCAATCTAAAAGGATTGAAAGATTGGTGAAGAATGAACTTCTAAATGAGTTAAAAGAAAAGTATTTACCACTGTGCGAATCTTGCCTTGAGGGTAAAATGACTAAAAGACCTTTTACTAGAAAAGGTTATCGAGCCAAAAAGCCTTTTGATTTAGTACATTCTAACCTTTATGGTCCTATGAATGTACGAGCCCGAGGTGGCTATGAGTTTTTTATCAGTTTTACTGGTGATTACTCTAGGTGTAGGTATATTTATTTTATGCAATGGAAGTCTGAATCCTTTAAAAAGTTCAAAGAGTTCAAGGCTGAAGTTGAAAACGCATTTGATAGATGGATTAAAATACTTCGATCAGATCGAGATGGAGAGTTTTTAGACTCGCCATTCTAGGACTATTTAATAGAATATGGAATCGTTTTCTAACTCTCAGCACTGGGTACACCTCAGCAGAATGGTGTAGCAGAGAAGAGAAGTAGAACCTTGTTGGACATGGTTCATTCAATGATGAGTTACGCTTCCTTACCAGACTCATTTTGGCATTTCAAAATGGAGACTGCGGTATACATACTCAACTGTGTTCCTTCCAAGAGTATTGCAAGAACACCTCTGGAGTTGTTGAACGGGCGTAAAGCTAGTTTACGACACTTTCACATTTAGGGTTGCCCAACACATGTGCTTGAGGCAAATCCCAAGAAGTTGGAACCACGGTCGAGGTTATGCCTCTTTGTAGGCTACCCCAAAGGTACATGAAGGGGTTTTGTTTCCACAAACGCTACTTTCTTGCTTCATGGCTTTTGGTGCATCAATCGAGGGGTGGAAGTATTGTAGACCTATCATATCTGTTGATGGCGTATTTTTGAAGTGTAATTTTGGTGGCATGCTATTAACAACTTCATCAGTAGATGTTGATAACGGGCAGAAATGCACGTTATCATAGTGCTAAGTTATTAAAAAATGTTGGATTGCGTTGATGAAAAATGATAAATTGCGTTCATTAAGCATAAATTCTATAATTTTGCGGTCGCATGCGTCAGCGCATTGGAACTATTGATTTTTGTATTTTTTTTTTATGCAGAATATGCATTAACACAATGCAAAGAATGCGATCATAGGAATACATCGGTCGAGCGCAACTTCACTGCAAGACTTTGCATTGATCGTGCTCGCAAACATCCACCTAAGAAGAATCACCGCAACATGGTGGGCGCATCCGAATGAAAGGACAATTAAGATCGATGGGACAGAAAGTTGACGGCAGTCGGATCCAAATTAAGTTGACAGCCGATAACGGTCACAAAGTACATCCAGCTTTATCGATGACAACTATCCGGCGCATCAGTCAGGAATTAAAGCTGTCCCATTTGTACAACCAGGAGAGAGAAATCGCCTTTCAGCTTTGATGCCCTATAAATACCAAGTGCATTCTTTAGAGAAGAGGTTAAGTAGTCGATTACTCCATCAATTTATAAGTTCACACCTCTGTTCATAGTTTTCTTTTCCATTTCACGGTAGAGCTAGAGAAGAGTGGTGACGTCGAGATCGTCCAAGGTGGCTCGAGAGAGAATCTTGGGGCGTAAGAGCAGAGAGCGGGTTGACTCTCGTGAAAGCGAGAATATCTTTAGAGCACGAGTAGAACAGTGTAACACCTAGGGGCAAGAAATTGCTCTAGGCTCTTTACTATACTCGCATTGTATTTCTGTACTGTACATCAAGTTTTTGGCGCCGTTGCCGGGGACTTCGGCAAAATAGTTGTTAACGGTAATTTTTGTGAATTCTTTGCAGAACTCTCAATCTCTGGCAAACTACGACTCGGAGATTGAGAGAACATTTCGAAGGAGTAAGAAACCACCAACAGTAACCACAATCCGATAAAGAAGAGATGGCGGAGCAGCCTAGGAATGAAGCACCAAACAACAACAATGTCATGGCAAATCTAATTCTGTTGGCCAACGATCACAATAGGCCCATTAGGGACTATGTATAGCCAAACCTCTATGATTTCTCTCTGGGAATCATGAGGCCTGCCTTAGACAGAAGTAGAGTTAAAATGAAACCGGTGATGCTGCATATGATCCAGGCTGTAGGTCAATTCGGAGGAAGGCGTGGCGAGGATCCGCACGCCCACCTCCGAAGTTTTATTGAAATCTGTAATACTTTTGTGTTCCCGAACATCACTGCTGAGGAGGTTCGACTAGCGTTGTCTCTATTTTCTCTCTGTGATCAGGCTAGGAAATAGGCCTACTCGCTCGAACTAGGAGAGATCACTTCTTGGGAGTAGATGGTGGAGAAGTTTATGAAGAAGTATTTCCCACCTACAGAGAATGCCAGACGAAGAAAGCTTATTACTAATTTTGAACAAGATATGGATGAATCACTCAACGATGCATGGGCGAGGTTTAAAAGATTGATCCGAGATTGTCTGCATAATGGGCTGCCAAACTGCCTTCAAATGGAAATTTTGTACCACGGTTTAAATCCTGCTTCGCAGACCACTGCCAATGCGGCAGCAGTTGGTGGTCTACTTGACAAGACTTATGATAAGGTGAAAAATATCCTGGATCGCATCTCCAAGAATCATGAAGACTGGAGGGAGAGCAACCAGAGAATAAGACTCAAAGATTCTGACACAAATAATAATGCCATTGTTTCATTGAAAAACCAAATGACCGCAATGATGAATTTGATTCAAGGAATGACAATCAGCAGCTCAACACTGTAAGGTGGGCAAATCAACGCAATAAGTCAAAACACCGCAAGGTGTGCGACTTACGGTGATGGGCATGCGATGGAAGATTGTCCACAAAACCCACAGTCTGTATATTTTGTAAAGAACAACCCCTTTTCCAATACCTACAACCCCGAGTGGAAAAACCACCCAAACTTTGCTTGGAAAAATCAACAACAAAATTTTCAATCTATGGCACAAAAAGAAGGGCCACCAAGGTTCTTTCAATGCAGCAACGGTCAACAGAGCAACCAAGTAAGTAGCTCACAACAACCACCGCAATCTTCTTCCCTAGAAGGCCTATTGAAGCAATATATAGATAAAAATGAGATGGTGCTTCAAAGTCAGGCTATGTCCATCCACAACCTTGAATTGCAAATGGGCTAGATTGCAAATGAGCTCAAAAGTAGAACGCAAGAGGCGCTGCCAAGTTTAATTGAGCTTCCACGCAACCCAGGGGGTTCAAGTAAGGAGCAATGTTAGGTTGTGACATTGCACAGTGGAAAGACTATGGATGGAGAAAAGAAGGAGCAGAACAAATCAACCTCCATTGCAGCTGAACCTGAGATTGCGGCAACGCAAGAAGAAGAAAAAGAAAATGAAGTAGTAGAACCAGAGGTTGTGTCAACCTCAAAGTCAAATGAAACGGGAATCGTGAAAGTCCAGTTACCACCTTTCCCTCAGAGGCTAAAGAAGAAGAAAAACGAAGAGGTATAGTACCAACGCTTCTTATCTATGTTAAAGCAATTACATGTTAACATTCCTTTCAGTGAAGCGATTAAGGAAATGCCTGCCTATGCCAAGTTTCTGAAGGACATGGTAACCAAGAAAAGAGGCACTGGAAAATTTGCCACAGTGGCACTAACGCAAAGTTCCAAATCTATTATCCCACCGAAGATGTGCGATCCTGGGAGCTTCACTATTCCTTACTCCATAGGAGGACTCTATATTGGGCAAGCCTTGTGTGACTTGGGGGCCAGCATAAATTTGATGCCACTGTCAATCTTTCGACAACTAAATGTGGGGCAACTTGTGCCCACATCCATGACTCTCTAACTGGCCGACAGATCTCTGGTTCATCCAGAGGGTAAGGTGAAGGACGTGCTGATCACGATTGATAAATTTATTTTACCAGGTGACTTCATCATCCTGGATTAAGAGGCCAATAAAGATGTGCCCATCATTTTGGGGTGACCTTTCCTATCAACGGGTTGTGCTCAAATTGATGTGCACAAGGGCGACATCACTTTGAGCATTAATGGACAGAAGCTCAAATTTAATATAATTCGTGTCATGAAATTTCTTGATGAGGAAGACCTGTTAGATTCGAAAGATGACTTGAATTCGATTGAAGAAGAAAAGTCTGATAAAGAGTATGAAGAAGAAAATGCCGACGCATCCGTAGCTACCTGCAATGCGATCATAGCAAAAATAAACAAGGGAGAAGGACCGATCACAACGCAAGAAGAAGAGCCAAAGGAAGAAAGAAAAATAATGCAACCTTCTCTCGTGGAGCCACCAACCCTTGAACTAAAAACCTTACCAACACATCTGAAGTACACATTTCTGGGGCAGAATGAGAAGCTACCAGTAATAATTTCCTCTACGCTTAACTCAAATCAAGAGAATGCGTTGATAAGTATTCTCAAAAAGCATGTGCGAGCAATCGGCTGAACGCTCGCTGATATCAGAGGAATTAGCCCCGTGTACTGCATGCACCACATTCGTCTTGAGGAACACCACAAAGTAACCATTTAAAATCAACACAGACTTAACCTTGCGATGAAAGAGGTTGTCAAAAAGGATATTATCAAGTGGCTGGATGCGGGTATTATCTATCCCATTGCAAATAGCACGTGGGTCAGCCACGTGTAATGTGTGTCGAATAAGGGCGGAATGACAGTAGTCCCCATGAGAACAATGAATTAATACCGCAGAGGACCATCACTAGATGGTGCATCTGTATGGACTACTGCAAATTGAATGCGGCCACAAAGAAAGATCACTTACCTCTGCCATTCATCGATCAAATACTGGATAGATTGGCAGGGAATGATTTTTATTGTTTCTTGGATGGATACGCCGGGTACAACCAGATCATGATAGCTCCTGAAGACCAAGACTAGACCACATTCACCTGCCCATATGGGACTTTCGCTTTCCGCCGCATACCGTTCGGCCTCTGCAATGCGCCAAGCACGTTCCAAAGGTGCATGATGGAAATCTTTTCAGATTATCTCGAGGACTCAGTAGAAATATTTATGGATGACTTCTCCGTTTATGGGAACACTTATGAAGTCTGCTGGCCAATTTGGAGAAAATTCTGAAAAGATGTGAAGAGACGAATCTGGTGCTTAACTGGGAAAAATGTCACTTCATGATGACAGAGGGTATAGTGTTGGGGCACAAGGTCTCTCGAGAAGGGTTTGAGGTGGACAAAGCAAAGATTGACGCAATTGAAAAGCTTCCACCTCCAACCAACGTGAAGGCAATACGAAGCTTCCTGGGGCATGCTATATTCTACAAACGATTCGTTAAAGACTTTTCTAAGATAGCAAGACCATTGAGTGCGTTACTAGAGGCAGGCAGAAAGTTTGAATTTGATAACAATTGCCTCAATGCATTTCGAATTTTAAAGGATGCACTGATTATCGCACCCGTCTTAATTGCGCCGGATTGGACACTGCCGTTCGAAATCATGTGCGATGCAAGTGGGTATGCGATGAAAGCCGTACTAGCGCAAAAGAAGAAAACAATTTTGCAACCCATCGCATATGCGAGTAAAACTCTAAACCATGCTCAAATTAATTATACCACCACTGAAAAAGAGCTCCTGGCTGTGATTTTTGCATTAGAAAAATTCTAGGCATACTTGTTGGGAACTAAGGTACTCATTCATACTGATCACTCGACAATCAAATATTTGATGACAAAGAGGGACGCAAAGACGAGATTGATCAGATGGGTTCTCCTCCTTGTTCAGACTGGACAATCCCGAGGTTGACCGCAATGAATCTGAAGTGAGTGTCATGTTTTCGGATGAGTAGCTATTTCGCCTAGAAGAACTGCCCTGGTATGCGGACATCGTTAATTATTTGTTCTATGAAAAATTTCCTGAAGATTACAACTACCATCATTGGAAGAAGTTCAAGAATGAATGCAGACACTACTATTGGGATGAGCCGAATCTGTATAAAAGAGGTGCAGACCAAATCATTCGATTATGCGTACCAGATGCTGCTCAACAATGCATATTGTCACAGTGCCACGATTCACCTTATGGAGAGCTCTTTGGAGTACAATGTACTGCGGCCAAAGTTTCACAAAGTGGATTCTTCTGGCCTTCATTATTTAAGGATGCTATTGACTACACAATGAAATGTGATCGGTGTCAGCGCACTGACAACATTTCATGGAAGAACGCAATGCCGATGAATACTATCTTGGAGCTGGGACTATTCGACGTATGGGGGATTGATTTCATGGGACCATTCCCTCCTTCAAACGGTAAGCACTATATGTTATTAGCCGCTGACTATGTCTCCAAGTGGGTAGAGGCAGTTGCATGCGCCGCAAGTGATGCGGCAGTAGTCTCCTAGTTCCTGAAGAAAAACATTTTCACACGTTTTGGCACTCCCCGAGCTATCATAAGTGATGAAGGATCACACTTTTTCAACCACAATATAAAGGAACTACTGTGCAAGTACAATATCCTCCACAAAGTGGCCACCGCATACCATCTGCAAATAAATGGCCAAGCTGAAGTGTCCAATCGGGAAATGAAATTGATACTTGAGAAGATAGTCAAACCTTCACGAAAGGATTGGCCAACGAAGCTTGATGATGCGTTATGGGCATACCGGACACATTTAAAACACCTATAGGAATGTCCCCCTATGTGTTGGTATTCGGCAAAGCGTATCACTTGCCCTTGGAGCTGGAATATAAAGCATTATGGGTGGTCAAGAAACTGAATTTCGATTTAAAGAAAGCAGAGGAAGCGCAAAAAATGCAATTGGTCAAGCTAGAAGAATGAAGGAACAACACATATGAAAATGCGAAAATTTATAAGGAGCGCACCAAGCGCTGGCATGATCAACGCATATGCGGCAAGAACCTCCAAGTCGAGCAAAAAGTCTTGCTTTTCAATTCACGTCTACGACTCTTCCTAGGAAAGCTAAAGTCTCGTTGGTCCGGACCGTTCATAATTCAACAAGTACTTCCGCATGGTGTGGTGGAATTATCAAATGACGACGGTACCAACATATTCAAAGTCAATGGGCAGCGAGTAAAGGCATACCATGGAGAAGACTGACATCGCCAAGTCGACTCCATGGAACTAAGAAACTTTGAATAAAGAAGGAAGTAGGTGGTCCCTACATTTTCAAATGATCGCAAATTCTTAGGGATGCAAGTTTTGGAAAACTTCAAGTCTTCAACTCTTTTCTCCACTACTCAGAATCTTCACTATCTTTTCAGCTATCTTTTCAGTTTTCATTTCTACCAAAAAAAAAAAAGAGAAAAAAGAAAAGCCTTTTCTTTTGGTTAAAATAATTTTACCTTCTCTTTGTTTTCCTTACAACGATCGAGGCACTGGATTGCGGGAACGTACGCAAAGCAACACTGATCTTTTCCCATCACTGCAACCCAACGAAGAATAATCGCCACAAGGTGGATGCGTCAATACGGGCGACAGCGCTAAATTTGAGGGTGTACCTTTCCTTATCTTTATTTCAAATTTTGCGCTATCACATTGCATTTCACTTTTCGAAGTTTTATCACCGCATCCTTCTTGATTACCGCAATCATTTAACAAGTAGATAAATTTTGTACTGCATTCTGTTTCTTTGCCAAGTAAGATTTCAATGTTGAAAAATATGCTTCTATTAATCTTAAGATAGTCACCTCATAAAATATTTCTAGAAGTTACGGGTTTGCTAGCTTTCTTTTAAAATCTCTTTACAACGCATTCTAGAACATTGATGATAAATGATAAATTGCGTCTATTAAGCATAAATTCTATAATATTGTGGTCGCATGCGTCAGTGCATAACACAAATGCAAAGAATGCAATCATAGAAATACATCGGTCGAGCGCAACTTCACTGCAAGACTTTGCGTTGATCGTGCTTGCAAACATCCACCTAAGAAGAATCACCGCAACATGGTGGATGCATCCGAACGAAAGGACAATTAAGATCGATGGGACAGAAAGCTGACGGCAATCGAATCCAAATTAAGTTGACAGTCGATAACGGTCACAAAGTACATCCAGCTTTATCGTGACAACTATCCGGTGCATCAGTCAGGAATTAAAGTTGTCCCATCTGTACAACCAGGAGAGAAAAGCCATCTTTCACCTTTGATGCCCTATAAATACCAAGTGCATTTTTTAGAGAAGGGGTTAAGCAGTCGATTACTCCATCACTTTATAAGTTCACACCTCTGTTCATAGTTTTCTTTTCCATTTCACGGTGGAGCTAGAGAAGAGTGGTGACGCCGGAGATCGTCCAAGGCGGCTTGAGAGAGAACCTTGGGGCATAAGAGCAGATAGTGGGTTGACTCTCACGAAAGCGAGAATATCTTTAGAGCACGAGTAGAACAGTGTAACACCTGGTGTCAAGGAATTGCTCCAGGCTCTTTACTATACTTGCATTGTATTTTTGTACTTCATCTTTTATCTATTCAATGGAAGTTCTATTTCTACATTTTCTCACTCTCTTAAATACGCATGAGTAGCTAAACTAGTTGAATAGGTTGAGAAGAACTAAGCTAACATGATCTAGGAAGTTCATTGCTTGCGATTGTCTTGTTTTATGCTGTGCGAAACATCCCTTTAGAGTTGCTCGAGAAAGAATTTAAAGAAAGAACCTAATGTCTCGAGAGAGCTAGGTTAGAATCTGACTTGAAAGAATAAGATTAGGCTTGCATAAACAAGAAATAGGGACTTAGAGATAAGCTCTGTTTGTCAACTTGCATCGTATGCATCCTAGGAATAGGAATGATATTATGCGGTCGCATATTTGTGTGAATGTCATTTGGTCATTGCATAAATAGAAATAGAGGTTTATGTGTAAAACCCTGTAGACTTATCGCATATTTATTGCATGCGTTCTAGCCTTAGAAGCCGTGGCATTCACGCCGAGAGGTGGTTTACTATTGTATGCATGTTGCATGAAATCAAGGCATGAACGCAACCTAAGGAGTGTTAGCCGAAACCCTTCTCAACCCATTCACCGCATATTCATCGTATTTCCCATTGCCAGCTTTTTTCGAACTCTGCCGCATTTATTATTATTTCATTAACACAACAACAACTCAACACTTAATTATTTAATCGGTTACCGCAAGTTTTCATAAAAATCTCTAATGCAACTATTTTCACAAGTCCCTATGTTCGACCCTGGACTTACCAGGAAACTCAGAGGAATTTACACTTGGATTCCACTGGGGAAACTTGAGTGCACAATGTTATCCATCAACACATATCATCCACATTTTCCACACTTAATAAAATACTGTATCAGATGTTAACAATCAAATATTTCCCCTTGCATTTGCTATCGTAGATTATAAAAATGACGTATCATAGACATGGTTTTTTGAAAACTTATGAAGTAGTTTTGGGGAATGGGAGAATCTAGTCATTGTTTCTGATAGGCATCTTAGCATTCTTAAAGGGGTTTTAAGAGTGTGCTAATATTGAGTACTGTGTGTGCATACAACATCTCTTAAGAAACTTAAAACTTCATTTTAAGAATCAATTGCTTGATAATTATTTTTTTATTTGTGCTAATGCCTATAATGCTACTGACTTTGAGTACCACATGAGATCTATGGAGTCAATCTATCCAAATATTAGACGTTATCTTAGTAGTGTTGGGTCTGAGAAGTGGTCTCAGACATATTCACAAAGAAGAAGATATGGAATGATGATATCGAATGTTCCAAAAAGTATAAACACAGTTTTTAAGGATGCTAGAGAATTATCTGTGGTTAGCTTGCTTAGTTCAATTAGAGATATATTGCAAAAGTCATTTTATGATCGAAGTAAAACTACTTTTGCAATGAAAACTCTTCTAACTTCTTGGGTTGAAAACATATTACGATGAAAACACGAAAAATCAAGAAGTTTCTTGGTAAGAATTCTGTCTTTTTCTTATTGGCTATCTAAGATAGACAATGATAATATTCTATTTGTTGATACTGATTACTTTCTCATATTTATCTATTAGGTCGATCCCATTAGCAACACTGAGTACAAGAAAATGGATAGAGATAAATAGTTCATAGTGAAGCTAGACTTGGGATCTTGCAGTTGTCGAGTATGGGATTTAAAGAAAATTTCATGTGCATATGCACTTGTTATTCTCTGTGAAGGAACTCGTTTTACAGAGATCCTTGAGTGAAACTGATCGTCCAAATTCCATTTTGATTGAAAAACTAAATTTACAGTAAACATATAAGATATGCATTTATAAACAAATTACTACATGCTTTTTACAAAGGAAAAAAGGTTCAAGAGATATTACCTTTGAAGAACCTTTCTTCTTGTAATTCCCGCGAACAGTCACGAACTCGAACTCTGGAAAATCTTGAAGACCTTCTTCAAAAATTTCAAAAACCAAATAGAGACACTACCACAGGGAGCCTTTGGTATTCTCAAGGTAAGAACCCAAGAGTGGTAGGCTCTGGCTATTTTGGTTAGAAGGGTTTCTTTGAGTTTGGAGGAGGGAGAAGATTAAAGAAACATAGAACGTTTATGTGAAATTATATCGTATAGCAATCTCTTCTATCATGTAGGTGTTGTGTCGTGCAGGTATCGTAAGGAACAAATAGAAACCAATTTCTTTTATTCCTTTTGCCATAAAACCAATTAACCACCCACTAAGGTGATTGGAGAGAAAATAGGAATTATTATTCAAAATAATAAAATAATATAAATAAATATGATAACCAACTTATCATATCATATTTATATTAAACTATATGTTATATCAAATATAACACATAACCTATAGTTTTAATATTGTACCATATACAATATAAACTATAGTTTCTTTTCTCTATTTTATGACACTTAATATAAATTATATTTATATGAAATTTAACAACTATGAACCACATTCATAGAAAATATATTTGAATCCCATTCAAATATTTTTTTCCTCCAAATAAACTATAATGTATCAAATACATTATAACAATTATATCATATATAATTGAATCAATTTAATTATATCATATATAATTAAATTCCCTCTTATTGATTTGAACAATTTAAATTAACCCAAAAACTGATTCTCAACTAAATTATTTTGAGCTATAGGGGGACCTTATGGACTGTTGAAATGCCTTGAATCTGTTTATTGGCGCTTCGAACAACCAAAAACGCCCCCGAAGCCTATTCAGATTTTGTATTCAGTATATTTATTTATT
Organism: Benincasa hispida; assembly: GCF_027475165.1. Lineage (NCBI taxonomy): Eukaryota > Viridiplantae > Streptophyta > Magnoliopsida > Cucurbitales > Cucurbitaceae > Benincasa > Benincasa hispida. The sequence continues at coordinate 25,253,041 of NC_143478.1, forward strand.
TGCAGTTATTTACGATCATGACCCTAGGGTTTAGAGTAGTGCGCTATATAAACTCTCTAACCCTAGAGGCGTTGTTTTGATGTAATTTTTGAAAACATTCATTCAAATAATATTGTTCTTCCTCTGCCCAAGGACGTAGCTAACACACTGTTAGTGAACCACGTATATCTGTGTGTCAATCTTCTCTATCTCTACGTTCCTTTTTGTGTTCTTTAATTGTCGATTTCGCAACAAATTGGTATTAGAGCTTGGTTAGGGTTTTTTCAAAATTCCGCATTTGTTCGACAATTGAAGATGTCTGGAGTGAACGTAAAGATCGACAAATTTACCGAGAGAAATAGTTTTGGTTTATGGCAAACCAAGATGCGATCCCTGCTAAAGCAGCAGGGGCTGTGGTCACCGCTGACGGGTAAGTCAAAGAAGGCTGCTGTGGATGATGAAGAGTGTAGACTCTTGAGGAGAAGGCTCATTCGAAGATCATGCTATGTTTGGCTGATGACGTCATCATCGAGGTCGCAGATGAATAAACTGCCGCTGGTCTTTGGTTGAAGTTGGAAAGTATTTACATGACGAAATCTTTAACCAAGAAGTTGTTTCTGAAGAAATGTCTTTATCATCTATGTATGCAAGAAGGTATGTCTCTATGAGACCATCTTGATCAATTAAATAAAATTTTATTAGATCTGCGTAACGTAGAGGTTAAGGTTGATGATGAGGATGCTGCCCTAATTCTGTTGACATCTTTGCCCCCGTCTTATGAGACTTTCGTTGACTCGTATATTGGAGGGAAAGAAACTCTGACCTTAGAAAATACAAAGTCCACGTTGCTTATGAGAGAGGACCGTCAAAATGCAGGAAGTTTAGTTACAGAAAGTCAAGCATCTGGGTTAGCTGCTACAGGGAGCAAGGGACATAGAAATTCTGGTAAGCAGAAGTCGAACCAGAATAAAAGGTCTTCGAAGTCAAAGAGTTCTAGGTCAGATGATATTTGTAATGTCTGTAAAGAAAAGGGGCATTGGAAAATCAAATGTCCTAAGATAAAAAGGAATCGGGAAAAGAAGGAAAAGAGTGAAAAAAGGGAAGCATCCGCCTCTGTTGCACAAGTTGAGATTGATTCTGAAGAAGTCAAGATCGATTCTGAAGGAGGTCTAGCTTTAGTTGTGAATGAACATTCAAATTCTGATGTGTGTGGGTTCTTGATTCTGGGGCATCTTATCATATGTGCCCAAACAGAGAGTGGTTCTCAACCTATCAGCAAATAGATAGAGGGAATGTTAGCATGGCTAACGATGCTGTGTGCAAGATAGTTGGAATCGGCTCAGTCAAGATACGAACACATAATGGTGCCTTCTATACTTTAAAAGAGGTTAGCCATGTTCCACTAATGAAGAAGAGTTTGATATCCTTTAGTGTACTCGATAGCAAGGGTTATAGTTTTGAAGGTAAAGGTAGAGCAATGTATGTCTATAAGGGTTCTGAGGTAGTTCTGAAAGGCATAAAGCGTGGAACACTATATTTTCTATTAGATTCCATGATAACAGGTTATGCTGTTGTTGTATCATCGGTCGTTCACAAGGATGATATGACTAAGTTATGGCATACAAGACTTGGTCATATGAGTGAAAAAGGGATGCAAATTTTATCAAAAAGGGATCTTCTATGTGGGCACAAGGTGCAGGATTTTGAATTCTGTGAACATTGTGTATTTGGGAAGCTTCATCACAGCAATTTTCCAAGAGGTGTTCATCGTACAGAAGGGACACTTGATTATATTCATTCAGACTGTTAGGGACCTTCCAAAGTTGAATCTATTAGAGGCAGTAGGTATTTTTTGTCGATAATTAATGATTACTCAAGAATGACTTGGGTTTTTATGATGAAACATAAAAGTGAAGCCTTCAAGAATTTCAAGCAGTGGAAGATATTGATTGAAAATCAAACTGGGAAGAAGATTAAAAGGCTACGAACTGATAATGGTCTAGAATTCCGTGGATCTGAATTTAATGAGTTCTGTAAAGCTAAGGGGATTGTTCGCCATCACACTATTAGTAATACCCCAATCAGACGTTGTTGGAGAGAGCAAGATGCATGCTCTCTAATGTAGGGTTGGCTAGAAGGTTTTGGGCAGAAACAGTAAATACATCATGTTATCTGATCAATTGTGGACCTCACACAGCTATTGATTGTAAAACACCTTACGAGGTGTGGTCTGGTAAGCCTGTAGATTATTCTTTATGAAAAGTTTTTGGTTGTACTATGTACTATCATGTTGATGAGGGTAAATTAGAACCGAGAGCTAAAAAGGGTATATTTGTGGGTTTTGGGGATGGAGTTAAGGGATATAGAGTCTGGTCACCTTATGAGAATAGAGTCATACTCAGTAGGACTATGATATTTGATGAAAATTTCGTGCTTAACTCAACTTTAAAGCCTTTTGTGACGTCTACTGATGTGAGAGAAAGTAGTAGTGTTGATAAACAAGTGGAGATGCAATTCACTTTAGCTGTGAATGAATTACAACATCAAGGTGGAGAAGATCAACACATTACTACAAAAACTGATTTGCAACCAGAAATTAATGTGCCTAGAACATCAGAAGTTGCTTTGCCTGAGAATTCTAGATCACGAGTAGATCAACCGAGCATAGCTCGTGATAGAGCTAGAAGAGTTGGTGTTGGACCTTCTATGAGGTATGGTTTTGAAGATATGGTTACTTTTGCATTGTAGGTTACTGAAGAGGTGGATCCTCATGAGCCATCCACCGAAGTTGTGTCGTATGGTGAGTCTGCTCAATGGCTTGCTTTTATGGGGGATGAGATGGAATCTCTTGACAAAAATCAGACTTGGGAATTAGTTAAACGACCTAAAGAGAGAAAAATTGTCACTTGTAAATGGCTCTTCAAGAAAAAGGAGAGAATATCACCTTCAGAGCGCATTAAATATAAAGCTCGAGTTGTTGCTAGAGGGTTCACACAAAAGGAAGGAGTTGATTATAATGAGATCTTCTCACCAGTAGTCAAACATACTTCTATCAAGGTGTTACTAGCTATAGTAGCACATCAGAATTTGGAACTTGAACAACTAGATGTGAAGACAGCTTTCTTACATAGAGAGTTAAAGGAAGAGATTTATATGACCCAACCAGATGGGTTCCGGTGTCTAGGTAAAGAAGATTATGTTTGCAAGTTGAAGAAATCTTTGTATGGGTTAAAGCAGTCTCCAAGGCAGTGGTACAAACGATTTGATAGCTATATGATTGAACTTGGCTATAACAGGAATCCGTATGATTGTTGTGTATATCACAACAAAGCTGATGATGGTTCAATGATTTATCTACTTTTATATGTAGATGATATGCTCATAGCTGCAAAGTCCAAGTCTGATATTCTGAAATTGAAGAATCTTCTCAGTGCTGAGTTTGATATGAAGGATTTGGGTGCTGCTCAGAAAATTATGGGTATGGAGATTTATAGGGACAGAAATAAGAATAAGCTCTTCTTATCGCAAAAAGGATATATTCAAAAAATATTGTCCAGGTTTGGTATGTCATCAGCTAAGGCTATAGATACTCCTAGTGCTGTAAATGCTCGTTTGTCATTTGTGCTTTCACCACAATTTGAAGCTGAGAAGGAGTACATGTCTCGAGTTTCTTATGCTAGTGCAGTGGGAAGTTTGATGTATGCTATGATCTGTACTAGGCCTGATCTTGCCCATGCTGTTAGTGTTGTCAGCAGGTTCATGGGTCAACCTGGGAAGGAGAATTGGCAAGCCGTTAAAAGGATTTTTCATTACCTAAGAGGTACATCTAATGTTGGTCTTGTTTATGGGAATTGCACAGTATGTTTGGTGACCGGTTATTCTGATTCTGACTATGCTGGAGATGTTGACAGTAGGAGGTCTATGACTGGCTATGTGTTCACTCTGGGTGGTTCTGTTGTTAGTTGGAATGCAACCTTAGAACCTACAGTTACTTTGTCTACTACTGAAGCAAGGTACATGGCCTTGACAGAAGCTGCTAAAGAGGAAATATGACTGAGGGGGTTAGTTGGTGATCTTGGTTTGCATCATGACCAAGCTATTGTATATTGTGATAGTTTGAGTGCAATATGCTTAGCCAAGGATCAAGTTCATCATGAGAGAACTAAGCACATAGATGTAAGATATCACTTCTTAAGAGGTGAGTAGAGAGTTAAAGTGATGAAAATTGGTACTGTTGATATCTCTGCTGATATGTTCACCAAACCGGTTCCACAAGGCAAGTTCCAACATTGTTTGGACTTTCTGAAGGTTTTGAATTGTTAGTGGTTCCCTTTGTGGGACACTTTGTGGCATGAGGGAGAAGTCTGGGTACGTCTGGCAATATTGATTTATGTTGCATTTGGTACATCTGTTATCTGGGAGAGAATTCAAGTCAAGGTGGAGATTTGTTGAAATTCCTTGAATCTGTTTGTTGGCGCTTCGAACAACCAAAAATGCCCTCGAAACCTATTCAGATTTTGTTTTCAGCATATTTATTTATTTGCAGTTATTTACGATTATGACCCTAGGGTTTAGAGTATTGTGCTATATAAACTCTCTAATCCTAGAGGCATCGTTTTGATGTAATTTCTGAAAAACATTCTCTCAAATAATATTGTTCTCCCTCTGCCCATGGACATAGCTAACACATTTTTAGTGAACCACGTATATCTGTGTATCGATTTTCTCCATCTCTACGTTTCTTTTTGTGTTCTTTAATCATTGATTTCGCAACATGGACTTGTAGCTTGAAGCTCCAACGGTATGTGAATAATTAATTATACTATTTAATTACATTATCCACCATCTGTTAACTGTTGGGCATTCTATTAAAAACTGACAGCTACACTTTTCGCACTACAGATATATATCTGTGTCCATTGGATATAACCAATCAACAATACGATGACCCTTCACAAATTGCTCGTAAATACAGCTAGGTGAAAATACCATTTTGCCCCTGTAGTTACATCTAATTCCTTAAGTACCACTGATCTCTCTAATGAATAATAGATCATAGTCCTACTATGACTAAACCCCTCTCGAGCCAGGAGAGGGTGTGGCACCATATTGTTTAAGACTCAGAATCAGCCCTTAAGGGAGCAATTTATCTACTTACCCCTGCTTCTGGGAAAGAGTGAATTCCATTTTGTGTAGCTGAGTTCCCAGCTCTCCAATCAGACGAATCCCCAAAATGGTAGGCTTCTTGAGTCGGCGATCTGGCCACTCTACCCCATACAAATCAAAGAACCGCCCTTATAGGTAGGAGTTCACAACTCACTCACGATTTATGTCATGTTACCTATGGTCATCTTGGTGAAATGAATGTTTCTATTATGAACGGTGTTATATAATGAGACTAAACATTTCGTGGTCTAGTCTTATACAAATTCCATTGTATAAAATATCCCCACTCGTAGGTCTAATACATGAATGATCAGGATCAAATCATTTGCAGTACTTTACAACAATTGTAACACCTACAAAGTGGGCCATACTCGTAATGTCACCAAGATGAGGTACTCAACCTTATCCATATACTACAGACCATTTAGGTTATCACTTAAACATGATCCACCTGTATGTTTCCACATACATGTTTAAGTTACAACGATAACCTTAGATATTAGTTTATGAGTTTGTGGTTAATGCAACTAAAATATCACATATTTTATAGACAAAGTCAATAAAATATCATGTATTATTAATCACATAAGAGTTTGTTCTTACAATGTTAACAAACTATAGGATCCTACGAGATTTAGGTCATCAATCCCAACAATCTCCTACTTGTCCTAAAGCTAATGTGGTGTACAAGATAATAAAATACAGGTACACAAAACAATAAACTAGGGCATAACACGCCCAATACAAGATCTCCCACTTGCTCAGTCCAGCTGTGGTCTATCCCATAGCCTCATACTTTGCAGGTGACCTTCAAACACTGTAGCCGTGAGAGCCTTTATAAACGGATCAACAATGTTGTGCTCTGAAGCTATCTTCATGACAATCACGTCCCCTTGATGCATAATTTCTTAGATGAGATGATACTTCCGCTCTATGTGCTTGTCGCGCTTATGACTCTTAGGCCCTCGGGAACCAGCCACAGCACCACTATTATCACAACAAAATGTGATGGGCTTTGACATGTCTGGAACAACTTCCAGATCAGTACAAAAATTTTCAAGCCAAACGGCCTCCTTAACAGCTTCACAAGCCGCTACATACCCAACCTCCATGGTAGAGTCCGCGATGCACCCCTGCTTGGTGCTTCGCCATACTACTGCCTCTTCTTAAGGGTGAACACTAATCTTGAAATGGATTTTCGAGAATCCATATCAGTCTGAAAATAAGAGTCTGTGTATCCCGTAAGGATCAAATCTTAGAACCATACACAAGTATGTAGTCCCTAAAGGATCTCATATCAAGAGTTCCATGAGCATGTTCAGATTGCTCCGATCTCACCATGACCGAAATACAAATGATATACATTCAACACATACAGTTATGCAAGTAAATCTAATTATCGGCATGCTCAGAACAAGATAATTAACAGGGAAAGGGTTCCATACCAGTTGAAGACTATCTTTGAACTTCAGAACCCCAACACAGCGGAAACCCTCCAAGAGATCTACCAATACCCAGTGGGAACATAGACTATGACAGCACGATCAATGCGAACACGAATACTGCAGCGGGGACGACACCACCACTAATGAGCCTCGGGTATTCTCGGAGTGAAAACCAAAGGGTGGGCTTTGGTGAACTTGGTAGAGGACGGAAGAAACGAGTCGTGTAGGAGATAAGCAAGTAGGAGAGTAAACAATGCTATCATATAGCAGAAGTGCTTATCGCATAGAGGAGCTACACGATCGTGTAGAATTTGCTGAACGATCGTTTAGTAAAAGATATACGATCGTTTAGCTAAATCGGCACACTATACGATTGCTTAGAGAAGCTATCCGATCGTCTAGGCTATAGTGTGCAATCGTTTAGGCGCGAGGTATACGATCGTTTAGGCGGAGAACGCTATTGCATAGGCTCTCAAGCGATCGTTTTGAATCACCAACGCGCGCTTCACGAATTCTTTTGGGCGATTGAAGGACTACTCAAAAATGAAAACATTTTTCATTTTAACCCATCGGTTACCATAACCAATGCTGCTCACTAACCCACGTCCGAACGTGGAAAAAGGATTAATTATCATATAATTAATCAATTAATTAGTTAATTAATATAATCATATTATATTTATTTTCTATAGTTTGATATCACATATCTACTATAGTATTTTCTCCTCTACTTGATATAAATCATATTTATAACTAATTTCCTCCATAATAATGTATCTCATACATTTGCCAATTATATCATATATAATTAACCAGTCCAATTATATCATATATAATTGAACTTCCTCTTGTCAATTTGAACATTTCAAATTAACCCAAATACTGGTTCTCGACTTTATCCAAGCTACCCAAGGGACCTAATGGACCTGTGGCTCGAAGCTCCAACGGTATGTGAATAACTGACTAAACTCTTTAGCCACGAGATCCATTATCCGTTAACTATCAGTGATTCCACAAAAGACCAACAGCTAAACTTTTCTTACCACAGATATATTTCTGTGTCCATCAGATAAAACCAATCATAAGTATGATGACCCTTCATAAATGCTCGAAAGTACAGCTGGGCCAATTTATCGTTTTGCCCCTGTAGTTACATCTCACTCCTTAAGTACCATTGATTCCTCTAATGAACAATACAATATAGTCCAACTATGTGTGAACACCTCTCGGGCCAAGAGAAGGTGTGTGGCACCACATCGTTCAAGCCCCAGAATCAGCTCTTAAGGGAGCCATCTATCTACTTACCCCTGCCTCAAGGAAGGAGTGAATTCCATCTTGTGTAGTTGACTTCCCAGCTCCCAAATCAGACGAATCCCCAAAATGGTAGGTTTGAATCGGCGACCTAGCCACTTACACCCATACAAATCAAAGGACCGCCCTCAATGGCAGGAGTTCCTAACTCACTCAGGATTGAGGTCATGTTACCTATGGTCATCCTAGTGAAGTGAAGTCTCTATCATGAACGGTGTTATATAACGAGACGTTAACACTTCGTGGTCAGGTCTTATACAAACTTTTTGTATAGGATGCCCTTGCTCGCATGTCCCCAACACGAATGATCAGGATTAGATCATCTGTGACAAGTCATAACATTTGTGACCATTCCACAAAGTGGGCCACGTCCGTGGTGTTACCAGGATAAGGTTTCTCTCCTTTATCCATATACTACAGACCATTTTGGTTATCACTCAAGACATGATCCACTTGTATGTCACCAATACATGCTTGAGTCACATACAGATAACTAGGGATTTTATGTTTATTGGTTTATGGTAAAGCAAATAAAACACGTAACTGAGTAAAAATACAAAATGTGAAGTAAATATTATATATTAACAACACAAGTGTTCGTACATACTGTTTACAAACTACAGGACACGAGACTTTAGGGCATCAATCCCAACAATCTCCCACTTGTCCTAAAGCGAAGTGAAGTGTACAATAAACTTAGTACAAAACAATAAACTAGGGCATAAAAGCCCAGTACAAGAAAATCTCCCACTTGCCCAAGTCCAACCGCGGGCAATCCTATAGACCCATGCTCTGTAGGTGACCCTGAAACACTGTAGCCGTGAGAGCCTTCGTAAACGGGTCAGCAACATTAAAATGGCCTAGGTTAGACTGATTCGTCTCATCTCCTCAACCTCTTGAGGCATCTTAGGACACATTTCCTTAGACAAAGTGACTTCATGCCTAAACGGTAGTAGGCCCCTCCTAGAGTCCTGCATCGAGTACTTGAGCAACATCTTGTCAATGTACGATGCTTGAGAAAGTGCTGGCACTTTGTTCTTACGATCTCGAAAGATCTATATACCTAGAACAAACTGAGCCTCTCCCAAATCTTGGGTCGCTAGTTAGTTCTTAACTGCAGTCAGTAGACCTACATCATTCCCAATATGTAAGATATCGTCTACATACAACACTAAGAAGACTACTGAAGCATTGATGATCTTCTTGTAGATACAAGGTTCATCAACGTTTTGGTCAAAGCCATACGACTTGATCACAGTATCAAACCATATGTTTCAAGATCGAGATGCCTGTTTCAATCCATAAATGGACCGATTCAGTTTGTAAACCTTTTGCTCTTGACCTTGGGCTATGAATCCCTCGGGCTGCACCATATAAATGGTTTCCTCAAGATTGCCATTCAGAAAGGTCATCTTAACGTCCATTTTCCAGATCTCATAATTATAATAAGCTGCAATGAACATGAGGATTCAGATCGACTTTAACGTGGCAACAGGCGAGAAAGTCTCCTCACAGTCGACTCCCTCTACCTGGGTATAACCCTTTGCCACAAGTCGAGCCTTGAAGGTCTGTACCTTCCCATCAGCACATCGTTTGCGCTTGTAGATCCATTTACAACCTATAGAGCGAACCTTATCAGGCTGATCTACAAGATCCCATACTGAGTTGAAGTACATCGACTCCATCTCGAGATCCATGGCCTTGACCCATTCATCCCAGTTGACATTTTCCATTGCCTTCTTATAAGACAACGAATCCTCGATGTCGCCATCTGCTACCATAGCAAGGATTTTTGTGAAACCCAGATAGCGAACGGGTGGGTTTGCAACCCTCCCACTATGTCGACTCATGCAACACGACTTTACTTCATGGACTGTGCTCCCTTATAAGATCCTCCTCTAGGAAAGTAGCTTTTGTTAAAACAAACACCCTACGTTCTGTTGGATCATAAAAATAACCCCCTCGTGTACCTTTGAGGTAGTCTACAGAGGCATAACCTCGACCGTGGTTCCAACTTCTTGGGATTAGTCTCAAGCACATGTGCAGGGCAACCCCAAATGCAGAAGTGATGTAAACTAGCTTTACGCCCGTTCCACAACTCCAGAGGTGTTTTTGCAACACTCTTGGAGGGAACACAGTTGAGTATGTACACCGCAGTCTCCACTGAAAAACCCCAAAATGAGTCCCTAGTAAGGAACAGTAACTAATCATCGAGTGAACTATGTCTAACAAGGTCCTATTTCTCCTCTCCGCTACACCATTCTGCTGAAGTGTACCTGATGCTTATTTTTATGAAGTGAATTATGGATGATATGCGATAGTGAAATTGCGTTATGCACTCAAGTTTCCTCAGCAGAATCCAAGTGTAAATTCCATTGAGTTTCTTGGTAAGTCTAGGGTCGAACTCAGAGACTTGTGAAAACAAGTTGCATTGGTAATTTTTATGAAAAGTTTGCGGTAATCGGATAAATAAATAAAGTGTTGGGATTATTGCTTGCATTAATGAAAAATAAACAAATGCGGCAGAGTTTGAAAAGAGTTGATAAACGGGAAATGCAATGAGTATGCGGTGAATGGGTTGAGAAAAGTTTTGGCTAACACTTCCTAGGATGCGTTCATGCTATGCGATCATGCAACATGCATACAACAGTAAACCACCTCTCGGTGTGAATGCCACAACTTCTAAGGCTAGAACGCATGCGATATACGCGCTAAGTCTATAGGACCTACACATAAGCCTCTATTCTTATTTATGTGATGATGAAATGACACACACACAAATAAGGCGACCACATAATATCATTCCCATCTCTAGGACGCAAGCGATGCAGGTTGACAAAACGAGCTTATCTCTAAGTCCCTATCTCTTGTTTATGCAGTTCTAATCTTGCTCTCTCGAGTCTAGATTCTAACCTAGCTCTCTCGAGTCATTAGGTTCTTTCTTTAGACTCTCTCTCGAGTAGCTCTAAAGGGTATTTGGCACAGCATAAAACAAGACAATCGCAAGCAATGAACTTCCTAGGTTATGTTAGCTTAGTTCTCCTCAATCCATTCGACTAGTTTAGCTACTCATGTGTGCTAAGAGAGCGAACAGATGTAGAAATAGAACTTCCATTATATAAATATAAAGATGAAGTTCAAAATAACTCTTCTCTTGCTCCGCCTTAAAACGAAAGGAAACCTATGAACAAAGACGTGCGAATTGAAGTATGAAATTTTGAACTGCTGAACCCCTTTTCTGAAGGTTGCCTCTGGTATTTATAGAACATCCAGGGTGAACGGCGGCTTCTCTCTCATGATTGCACCGATGGGACGACTTTAATTCCCCTGACTGATGTGTCGAATATTTTTCACCGAAAAGCTGAATGTAATTGTTATCGTTAATTGGCTGTCAACTTAATTCGGATTCGACTGTCATCAGCTTTCTGTCCCATCGCGATTAATTAGCCTTTTACCTAGATGCGTCCACCATGTTGTGCTGACCAAGTTGCGGCAATCCTTCTCGGGCGAATATTTGCGAACACGATCACCGCAAAGCCTTGCGGTGATGCTGTGCTCAACCAATGATTTCCTATGGTCATAATTTCCGTCTGGCGTCATCACATATTCTACACAAAAATACAAAAATCAACTGTTCTAATGCGATGAACACATGCGACCGCAATATTATGAAATTGATGCTTAATGGACGCAATTTAACATGTTTTATCAACGCAAGCCAACATTGTTTAAGAACTTAGTACTATGATAACGTGCATTTCTGCCCGTTATCACACCCCCAAATTTAAACAATGCTTGTCCTCAAGCATAAGCTCAAGACTTCCTTTAGCAAGTCAACCACAATGTCCTTTTCCTAGATTTCTCGAGGATACTTCATTCAAATTCTATATACCAAAGTTTCCTTAAGCCTTTTTCAAATCTCTTCTTGAAATATATCTAAGACCTAGGGACTGCAAGCTTAACCTTCAAAAGGACTTAACCTCCAAGCTTAACTCTTATCAACATAGGTTTCCCATTGCATTAATAGTAAAGTTGTTATTCTCAAAATTTCCCCCCTTTTTTTTTCAAAATAGCAAGGTCAAAAATAAATACCTCACCCTCAAATTTAATATGCGGCAATGTCCTCACTGCCAAAAGATTGAAATAAGTCATGCGATGTTATTAGAAAGTTTCGTAAAGAGAGTTTGAAAGAAAGCTAACAAACCCCTAACTTCTAGAAATATTTCATGAGGTGACTATCTTAAAGTTAAGATGACTCTAGTATATACAAAAGAAATAGAAGTATGTTTTTCATCATTGAAATCATACTTGGCAAAGAAACAGTATGCGGCAATGTACTAAATTTATCTATGTCAAATGATTACGGTAATCAAAGAGGATGCGATGATAAAACTTTTAAAACTAATCATGCAATGTGATAGCGCAAAATTTGAAATAAAGATAAGGAAGAATACACCCCCAAATTTGTGTTGTCGCCCGCATTGTGTATTGACACATCCATCTTTGTGGCAATTTATCTTCTTTGGATTGCAGTGATGGATTAAGATAAGTGGCTTCTTCGCGTAACATCTCCACAATCCAGTGCCTCGATCGTTGCAAGAAAAATAAAGAGAGGGACAAATTATTTTAAATAAACCAAAATTCGTTATCGCAATCTCGCCATTTTTTTAGATGCATAAGAACAGATAAAGCTGAAAAAGAGATAGTGTAATGAAAATTCAGAATAGTAGAGAAAAGTTGGAGATTCTATGCTTCCCAAAACTTGTGTCTCTGATGGATTGCGAACGTCTAATAACGCAGGGACCACCTACTTCCTTCTTTATTCAAAGTCCTTTTAGTTCCACGGAGTCGACTCGGCGATGCCAGCCTTCTCCATGATATGCCTTTACTCGCTGCCCATTAACTTTGAATATGTTGGTTCCGTCATCATTTGATAATTCAACCGCGCCATGCGGAAATACTTGTCTAACTATGAATGGTCCGGACCACCGTGACTTTAGTTTTCCTAGGAAGAGCCGTAGACGTGAGTTGGAGAGTAAGACCCTCTGCCCAACTTGGAGGTTTTTTCCGCATATGTGTTTGTCATGCCAACGTTTGGTGCGCTCTTTGTAAATCTTCGCGTTTTCATATGCGTTAATTCTCCATTCTTCTAGTTCGACCAGTTACATTTTTCGCGCTTCTCCTATTTTCTTCAAATCAAAGTTCAACTTCTTTACCGCCCACAGTGCCTTATATTCCAGCTCCAAAGGCAAATGACACACCTTACCAAATACCAACGCATATAGGGACATACCTATTGGTGTTTTAAATGCAGTTCGGTATGCCCACAACGCATCGTCAAGCTTTGTTGCCCAATCTTTTCGCGAAGGCCTTACTACTGTAAGCGCATAATGTGATGATGTTATGTAATGCTATGATATGTGATACTACTTCTAGATTTATGTGTTATTAATGAAATGTTGGTAGTATGCTATGCGTTGTCACAAGTTTCCTTGCATTGAAACCAAGTATAATTCCACCGCATGTTTCTCGGAGTGATCCGAAGTCGAACATAGGGATTGCGTAGTTAATGCGTTACATTCGTGATATATGCAACCAAGGGTTTTTCAATTAATAAAAGATTGGTTTATACAAGTATTTAGAATTGCGGTAAAGTGAAATATTGCGGTAAAGTGAAGTTGCGATAATAAAATAAAGTGCGATAAAAGTAAACCGAAGCTAATATGATACAAGATATAGGATACTGATACATGATACTGAGTTTGAGACTGACTGTGAAGAGTATACCAAGGGTCGTGTTATGCGGTGGCAAGTCTTTATGTATGAAACAGAAATAGAAAGGGTAATTGTTATAAACATCGCAAGTTCATTAATTGCATTAAAGATTTAACTACGGTTCCGCTTTCCCTTGGCGTACACCTCTCGGTGATCGGCCGCGTTCCCACATCTTTGTGGTGAAACAGGGATGACCATAATGAACGCAAGGTTGCTTCCATCTCTAAAAGTATTTCTCGCTTTAGTTAACGCATTCTTCCAACCTTCTCTCAATAGGAGGAAGAGCATCTTCACTTATGCTCTCACAGGTGAAGATGTCGTCTAGCATGCTTTAGCTAAACATATTCATTTCTTTAACACAGATTAATTTACTTGTTAAATTCATGCTAATTACCAAGCGATTAAGAAAACATCATGGAGAAAGCGATTAATGGAGGAACGGAGATAGACAGAAAGATGGAGATGAAAATGATCATGACATTCAATACTAATATTTAGCGTCTGATACATGGTGTGAATGATAGAGATTAAGGAGATGAATACAATTGATGATAAGAGATAGAAACAAATACAAGAGAGTACCAACGTCTTGACACAGATCTGGACGGTGGATATGCTTGCCGGTGGATAGAGTGAATGGAAGGAAGAGCTTCCCTCTCAGGCTTGCTCATTCGGTAGGGGTGACCTTGGTACAGAGCTTCACGATGGGGATTGAAAGGATTTGCCCTGAGACTCACCTCTCGACCTTGTCTCTTAAATCTTTCGGATCTTCTCTAATCAGCACTCAGACCAGTCTTTCTCTCAATATACAAATATCAAAACATGCCTGTATCAAGTATATTTTCTCAATGGAGTTTCAGAGGCTATTTATAGGCTCAGCTTTGACTCTCTGCAGTGTGGACCCCACTTTATTGTTATGGCAGCTCCAGAAATGGTGGAATGAATATTTCTTCTGTTACGCAATCAATCCCGTAAGAAATGCACAACGGTCAGCTGAACATGCGTTTGAATCATCTGCAATTGCGTTGCTCTTTTGCATCTTCGATCGTTTGCCCGCATGCGGTGTTATTTTTTATTACCGCATGTGGTTGACGTTGCGTTAATCGCTTAGCTCTTGATCGATTGTCACATGCATCGTCATTGCATTGATGTCTATTCATTTATGAATGATGGGTGCAATGCGACGTAGATGCGTTGATCTTTTCTCTTGAGCCATGAACGCATACGGTGACTTGATTTCCTGCAAAATAGACTTGAAATATTCTTTTCTACCATCGCAATGGTGTCAGTAGGTGTATTGCCGACAATTTATAATTCTCGCATTACCTAGCCAATTTCCATACAATTGACACAACTTTCCTCTCTTTTAACCGCAATATCTAAATAAAGCAGTATAAATAACTTGTATTTCTATAAGTTATCACACCCTCAAATTTAGATATATGCTTGTCCTCAAGCATATCTTTTACTAAGGCAATAATGCTCAATTCCTATCCTAAATTTTGTGTCAATTGTTTGCTCTAAATGCTCCACTTAGGCACATTACTTAACAACGCAATTTCCTTCTATCCTTGCTAATTCATAACAAAGCCTTACTTTATTCTTCTATACTACAAATTTCTGCTCAAAAATGTTTTTCTATTTTTAAAAAGAATGTTTACCTCTTCTTGTCAAAACAACTTGATGCGTCCGGATGCGATGGTCAAATTTTGCGTCATTTATTAGAGACTGTTGATCATGATTACACCCTTCGTTTTGGCTTGTTCCCACGGGTGTCATGCGAACATCCAACTACGGTTGTGTGCCAATCTCAATTTTAACTCATGATTTTCAGAGGAGTTGTCTCTTGCATTCTTTAATTTTTTTTCTTTTTTTTTTCTTCTCATATTGCGTTCTTGGAAACCCACCTTCGTTTTGGCTTGCTCCCACGAGTGTCATGCGAACATCCAACTACGAGCAGGCTCCTTTCACAACTTAACTCTTATCAGGTTGGGAATGTTTTTAAGGTTTTCCTTGCGCTGATATTGGAGTTTATATGATTTTTTTTTTTTTTGGAGATAATGAACGCATTTTTCTTAATGACCACATCACTTGATCTCATCTGCTCAGACCTTCCCCACCCCCAAATTTAGAGATGTGCAAGGTCCTCATTGCATTGTTTGGACAGAATAAACAAACACTTAGACAAAATTTCAAAAAGAAGGTTTGAGCAAAATTTTGAAAGATAAAAGGTAAAGTAATGCTAAGCTACGAATTAACTAAGTGTTAGTTAGAAAATACAAAGTGTAGGAAATGTTTCTAAGTGTACGCATATTCTACATCATGGCAGTGTAATGAATAATGCAAAAAGAAAGATTAAGAATATCGCAAAGTTGACAAAGGATTATAAAGAAGAGGCACAGGCATATGGATAGAATTGTTACTTAGTTGTATTGAAAATTAACTAAGTATACAAGTAATTACAAATATCGCAATACAAAAAATTTTGCCTGTACAAAGAATCAAAGAATTTAATTAAACATAGAAAAATAATGAATTGCAGTTATCTTTTGAATTTGATTCAGACGGGTGCACGATTAAAAATTACACCACGTTTCCATTAAAGCAAATACATTTTTGCTGAGGACGGGCAACAACGCATGTATTCCCGCAACACCCCTCAACTCAACGCATTTTTGGAGGATGGGCGCATGGTATTTCTACCAGCGCAAAACTACCTCAACATAGTGCACCTTCGCTAAGGACGGGCAAAGAACACATACGAGCGCAACACACCCCTCAACGCAATGCATTTGGGTGTAATGGACGCAAAGTGTATCTGTTATCATGGAATGCACCCATCATCGCGTTATATATCAATTTTTTTTATTTTTCTTTTTAATTCATCAATAACGAAAGTCGAAAAGACTTTGCGGTGTTCAACTTTTCATCCAATCATTCACAGAAATTTTAAGCACATCACTACTAATGCCTACGAATTAAAGGAATTAAACATGACATGGAAAGATACTAATGAATTAAATTGAAGGAAAATACATAAAGCATTACAGGCAAATTCTAATAAGTAGTAAATAACGCAATTTAGAAAGCAATAAATGAAAGATGTAAAGAAAGCAATTAAACATAGATATAGGGATGCTGATTGAAAAAAGTTTTTCAGAGTTACCGCAATAGCATCCCCTGCAGGCGGTCAAGCTTGCCTGTACAATGCCATCAAGGACATTGTTCACCTCCTTGCCTCCTCCCGCCATGTGTATAGGAAGAGATATAATTTAGTTCCTTCGGGTGTCACACCAAGTATGGAGAATGCGTTGCACATTTCTTTCTGATGTGTTCCTACGCGAAAAATATACCTAATCTCTGGGTCAATTTAGAATTTCTGGATCACTCAAGTGCCTATAAACCGTCAGACTACTCTCCGCGATAAAAGCCAGTACAAAGAGATCTGTCCTACACATACTACAAACGTACTCAACACTAACCGTTAGCAATCCCCAGCAACGGTGCCATAAACTTGTGAGCACATAATGTGATGATCTCATGTAATGCTATGATATGCGATACTACTTCTAGATGTATGCGTTATTAATGAAATGTTGGTAGTATGCTATAATATGCGATACTATTTCTGAATGATGGGCGCAATGCGACATAGATGTGTTGATCTTTTCTCTTGAGCCATAACGCATATAGTGACTTGATTTCCTGCAAAACAGACTTGAAATATTCTTTTCTACCATCGCAATTGTGTCAGTGGGTGTATTGCCGACAATTTATAATTCTCGCATTACCTAACCAATTTCCATACAATTGACGCAACTTTCCTCTCTTTTAACCGCAATATCTAAATGAAGCAGTATAAATAACTTGTATTTCTACAAGTTATCAACTACCTTCTCAAATATCAGCTTAATTTCTCAATTGGACACCTCGGCCTGACCATTCGTCTGCGGATGGTATGCAGTGGCTACTTTGTGGAGGATGTTATATTTGCGCAGCAGCTCCTTGATATTATGGTTGATAAAGTGGGACCCTTCATCACTTATGATGGCACGGGGAGTGCCAAAACGAGTGAAAATATGTTTCTTCAGGAATTGGGAGACGACTGCCGCATCACTTGCGGCGCGTGCCATTGCCTCTACCCACTCGGATACAAATCGACGGCTAATAAAATATAATGCTTACCATTCGAGGGAGGGAATGTCCCATGAAATCAATCCTCTATATGTCGAACAATTCAAGCTCCAAGATGGTGTTCATTGGCATTGTATGTTTCCATGAAATGTTATCTGTGCGTTGGCACCCATCACACTTCATGGCATAGTCAGCTGCATCCTTAAACAATGTGGGCCAGAAAAATCCACTCTGTAAAACCTTAGATGCGGTGTGCTACCCTCCAAAGTGCCCACCATATGGTGAGTCGTGACATTGTGATAATATGCGTTGTTGAGCAGCATTTGGTACGCATAATCGAAAAATCTGGTCTGCCTCTCTTTTATACAGATTCAGCTCATCCCAATAATAATGTTTGCATTCATGTTTGAGATTCTTCTGTTGGTGGTAGGTGTAATCTTCAGGAAATTGCTCGCAAACCAGATAATTGACTATATCTGCATACCAGGGCAATTCTTCTATATGGAACAGCTGCTCATCCCGGAACACTGCACTTACCTTAGACTCATTGCGGTTAACCTCAGGATTTTCCAATCTAGACAAGTGATCCGCAACTTGGTTCTATGTCAAATTCTTGAACGAGGAGAACCCATCTGATCAACCTCAGCTTTGCATCCTTCTTTGTCATTAAGTACTTTATTGCCGCATGATCAGTATGGATGAGTACCTTTGTTCCCAACAGATATGCCCGAAATTTTTCAAACGCAAAAATTATCGCGAGAAGCTCTTTCTCTATGGTGGTATAATTTTTCTGAGCAGGATTTAATGTTTTACTCGCATATGCGATGGGATGCAGGATTGTTTTTCTCTTCTGTGCCAATGTTGTTCCCATCGCATACCCGCTTGCATCGCACATAATTTCAAAAAGAAGTGTCCAGTCAGGTGAAACTAGTACGTGTGCGGTAATCAATGCATTCTTCAAAACTCTGAATGCGTTGAGGCAGTTGTTGTCAAACTCAAATTTTCTGTCAGCTTCTAACAACGCACTCAGTGGTTGTGCTATTTTCAAAAAGTCTTTGACAAAGCGTCTGTAGAATCCAGCGTGCCCCAAGAAACTTCATACAGCCTTCACACTTATTGGACGTGGAAGTTTTTCAATTGCTTCGATTTTTTCTTTGTCCACCTCCAACCCATCCCGGGAAACCTTGTGCCCCAACACTATGCCCTCCTTCACCATGAAATGGCATTTTTCCCAGTTAAGCACCAAATTCCTCTCTTCGCATCTCTTCAGTATCTTCTCCAAGTTGGCTAGACAGACTTCATAGGTGTTCCCATAAACAGAGAAGTCGTCCATAAAGATTTCAACAGAGTCCTCGAGATAATATGAAAAGATAGCCATCATACACCTTTGGAACGTGCTTGGCGCATTGCAGAGGCGAAACGGCATGCGGCGAAAAGCAAAGGTCCCATATGGGCCGGTGAATATGGTCTTGTCTTGGTCTTCTGAAGCTATCATAATCTGGTTATACCCGGCATAACCATCCAGAAAGCAATAAAAGTCATTTCCAGCTAGACGGTCTAGCATTTGATCAATGAACGACAGAGGGAAATGATCTTTCTTTGTGGCTGAATTCAGCTTGTGGTAATCCATACAAATGTGCCACCCAGTGACGGTTCTTTGCGGTATTAATTCATTGTTTTCATTTGAGACTACCGTCATGCCGCCCTTTTTCAGCACACACTGCACGGGGCTGACCCACGTGCTATCTGCTATAGGATAGATAATACCCGCATCTAGCCATTTAATGTTCTTCTTCTTGACGACCTCTTTCATCGCAGGGTTGAGTCTACATTAATGTTCGATCATTGCTTTATGGTCCTCTTTAAGACGAATGCAATGTATACAGTACGCTGGGCTAATTCCTCTAATGTCAGCGAGCATCTAGCCAATTGCTTGCACATGCTTCCTTAGAATTCTTATCAACGCATTCTCCTGGTCTTCGTTGAGCTCAGAGGAAATGATAACTGGCAGCTTCTCATTCTACCCCAAAAATGCATACTTTAAATGATTTGGTAGGGTCTTTAATTCCAGTGTTGGTGGTTCTACTAGGGATGGTTGTGTTATTTTTCTTTCTTCTTTTTTTGTTGGCTCTTCTTCTTGATTTGCGATCATCTCCTCTTCCTTGCTTGTTTTTGTCATGATCGCATTACAGGTAGCAAGGAAGCGCTAACATCCTCTTCTTCATTCTCTTCATCAAACTTTTCTTCTTCAATCGAATTCTTGTCATCATCTGAATCATGTAGGTCTTCTTCATCCGCAAACTTCATGGCATGAATTATGTTGAACTTGAGCTTCTGTCTGTTGATGCTCAAAGTGATATCGCCTTTATGTACATCAATCTGGGCACGACCTGTTGATAAGAATGGTCACCCCATAATGATGGGAACATCTTTGTCAGCCTCGTAGTCCAAAATGATGAAGTCGGCTGGTAGTATAAATTTGTCAATGGTTATCAGCACATCCTTCACCTTTCCCTCTGGATGCACCAGAGATCTATCAGCCAGTTGGAGAGTCACCGTTGTGGGCACAAGTTGCCCCACATTCACCTGCCTAAATATTGACAAAGGCATCAAATTTATGTTGGCTCCCAGGTCACACAGAGCTTACCCGATGTACAGTCCTCCTATGGAGCAAGGAATAGTAAAGCTCCCAGGATCGCTCATCTTCAATGGAATGATTGATTTTGAACTCTGAGTTAATGCCACTGTGGCAAACTTACCAGCTCCTCTCTTCTTAGTTACCATATCCTTCAGAAACTTTGAGTAGGCAGACATCTCCTCAATCGCTTCACTGAAAGGAATGTTAATATGTAATTGTTTTAACATAGACAAAAAGTGTTGGTACTATACCTCTTCGTTCTTTTTCTTCCTTAGTCTCTATGGGAAAAGGGGTAATTGCACTTTCACGATCCCCGTCTTAGTTGACTTTGAGGTCAACGCAACCTCTGGTTCTACTGCTTCTTTTTCTCTTTCTTCTTTTTGCGTCACCGTAACTTCAGATTCTTCCGCGATGGGAGCTGTCCGACTAAGCTCATTCTTTTCTCCCTACACAGTCTTCCCACTTCGCAATGTCACAACCTGACATTGCTCTTTACCTGATCCCCCCGGGTTGCATGGGAGTTTTGTTGAACTCGGCAGAGCCCCTTGTGGTCTACTCTTTAGCTCACTCGCAATCTGGCCCATCTATAATTCTAGATTGCGGATGGACGTAGCCTGACTTTGAAGCACAGTTTTGTTTTTCTCTATGCATTGCTTCAATAGGCTTTTCAAAGAAGAGGATTGTGGTGGGTATGAGCTACTTGCTTGATTGTTTGTCTGACCGTTGTTACGTGGGAAGAATCCTGGTGGCCCATCTTTCTGTGCCACGGGATGGAAGTTTTGTTGCTGATTTTTCCATGCCAAATTGGGGTGGTTTCTCCACCCGGGGTTATAGGTATTCAAAAAGGGATTATTTTTGACAAAGTAAATGGATTGTGGATTTTGTGGGCAATCTTCCATCGCATGCCCATCACCGCAAGGCGTACACCTTGCAGTGTTTGACTAATTGCGTTGATTTGCCCACTTTGCGGTGTTAGGATGCTGATTGTAATTTCCTGGATTAAGTTCATCATTGCGGTCATCTGATTTTGTAGTGAAGCAATAGCATCATTACTAGCGTCATTGTCTTTTATCTCAATCTCCGATCACTCTCTCTCCAATCTTCGTGGTTCTTAGAGACACGATCCAAGATATTCTTTGCCTCGTCATATGTTTTATCAAGTAGACCACCAGCGGCTACCGCATTGGCAGCGGTCTACGAAGCGAGATTCAAACCATGATAAAAAATTTCCATTTGATGGCAGTCTGGCAAACCATTGTGTGGACAATCCCTGACCAACCTCTTAAACCTCGCCCAGGCATCGCTAAGCGATTCGTCCATGTCTTGTTCAAAATTTGTAATGAGTTTCCTTCGTCTGGCATTCTCAGTAGGTAGAAAGTATTTCTTCATAAATTTTTCCACGACCTGTTCCCAAGAAGTGATCTCTCCCGACTTAAGAGAATACGCCCATTTCCTAGCCTAATCACAAAGAGAAAATGGGAATAAAGTTAGTCGAACTTCTTCGGCAGAGATGTTTGGGAACACAAAAGTATTGTAGATTTCAATAAAGCTTCGGAGGTGGGCGTGCGGGTCCTCACCACACCTTCTGTCAAATTGTCCTACAGTATTGATCATCTGCAGCATCACCGGCTTCATTTCAAATCGCTTCTGTTGAGGGCAGGCCTCATGATTCCTGGAGAGAAACCATAGAGGTTTGGCGATGCATAGTCCCTAACGGGTTTATTGCGATCGTTTACTAGCAAGATTAGATTCGCCATGACATTGTTATCATTTGGTGCTCCGTTTCGTGGCTGTTCTGCCATCTCTTCTTTATCTGATTTTCGTTGTTGTTGGCGGTCTCTCAGTCTCCATCTAAATGTTCTCTCAATCTCCGGGTCATAATTCGCCAGAGATTGAGAATCTGCAAAGAAATAAAAAAAATCACCGTTAGCACACTATATTGCCGAAGTCCCCGGCAACGGCGCCAAAAACTTGATGCTTATTTTTATGAAGTGAATTATGAATGATATGCGATGGTGAAATTGTATTGTGCACTCAAGTTTCCTCAGCGGAATCCAAGTGTAAATTCCACTGAGTTTCCTGATAAGTCCAGGGTCGAACTGAGAGACTTGTGAAAACAGATTGCATTGGTAATTTTTATGAAAACTTTGCGGTAATCGGATAAATAAATAAAGTATTGGGATTGTTGCTTATGTTAATGAAAAATAAATAAATGTGGTGGAGTTTGAAAAGAGTTGATAAACGAGAAATGCGATGAGTATACGGTGAACGAGTTGAGAAAAGTTTCGGCTAACACTTCCTAGGATGTGTTCATGCTATGGGATCATGCAACATGCATACAACAGTAAACCACCTCTCAGTGTGAATGCCACGGCTTCTAAGGCTAGAACGCATGCGATATATGCGCTAAGTCTATAGGACCTACACATAAGCCTCTATTCTTATTTATGTGATGACGAAATGACACACACACAAATAAGGCGACCACATAATATCATTCCCATCTCTAGGATGCATACGATGCAGGTTGACAAATAGAGCTTATCTCTAAGTCCCTATCTCTTGTTTATGCAGTTCTAATCTTGCTCTCTCGAGTCCAGATTCTAACCTAGTTCTCTCGAGTCATTAGGTCTTTCTTTAGACTCTCTCTCGAGTAGCTCTAAAGGGTATTTGGCACAGCATAAAACAAGACAATCGCAAGTAATGAACTTCCTAGGTCATGTTAGCTTAGTTCTCCTCAACCCATTCGACTAGTTTAGCTACTCATGCGTGCTAAGAGAGCAAACAAATGTAGAAATAGAACTTCCATTATATAAATATAAAGATGAAGTTCAAATTAACAATACAAGTATAAAATAAAGGGCTGGTAGCAATCTCTTGCTGCCCAGGCTTTTGCGCTATTTTTCTACTTGTGCTCAAAAGATAATCTCGCTCTCGTGAGAGTCAGCCCGCTCTCTGCTTCTTCGCCTCAAGGTTTTCTCTCGAGTTTCCCTGAGCTATCTCTGGCGTCACCACTCTTCTCTTGCTCCGCTTTAAAATGAAAGGAAACTTATGAACAAAGATGTGCGAATTGAAGTATGAAATTTCAAACTGCTGAACCCCTTTTCTGAAGGTTGCCTCTTGTATTTATAGAACATCCAGGGTGAACGGCGGCTTCTCTCTCATGATTGCACCAATGGGACGGCTTTAATTCCTCTGACTGGTGCGCCGAATATCTGTCACCGAAAAGCTGAATGTACTTGTTATCATTAATCGATTGTCAACTTAATTCAGATTCGACTATCATCAGCTTTTTGTCCCATCGCGATTAATTAGCCTTTCACTTAGATGCGCCCACCATGTTGTGCTGACCAAGTTCCGGCAATCCTTCTCAGGCGAATATTTGCGAACACGATCACCACAAAGCCTTGCGGTGATGCTGCGCTCAACCAATGATTTCCTATGATCGCAATTTCCACCTTGCATCATCGCATATTCTGCACAAAAATACAAAAATCAACTGTTCTAATGCGATGAACGTATGCGACCGTAATATTATGAATTGATGCTTAATGGATGCAATTTAACATGTTTTATCAATGCAAGCCAACATTGTTTAAGAACTTAGCACTATGATAATGTGCATTCCTGCCCGTTATCAGTACCCGGCGCTGAAAGTTGGGAAACGATTCCATGTTCTATCAAATAGTCTTGGAATGTGGAGTCCAAAAACTCTCCACCCCGATCCGATCGAAGTGTTTTAATCCGTCTATCTAATGCGTTTTCAACTTCAGCCTTGAACTCTTTAAACTTTTCAAAGGATTCAGACTTCCATTGCATAAGATAAACATACCCGTATCTAGAGTAATCATCAGTAAAACTGATAAAATACTCATAGCCACCTCGGGCTTGCACATTCATTGGACCACAAAGGTCAAAATGTACTAACTCAAGAGGCTCCTTGAATCTAAAACCTTTTCCACTAAAAGGTCTTTTAGTCATCTTACCCTCAAGGCAAGATTCACACACTAGCAAAGAATTTTCTTCTAACTCAATTAGAAGTCCAGTATTCATCAATCTCTCAATCCTATTGAGATTGATGTGCCCTAAACGTAGATGCCAAAGTTGGGCATTTTCTTTTGGAGAAATTCATCGACGTTTTGATTGAATTATAGCATTTCTGAACATTTCAGTATTATGGAGGGAATTAATGGCTAACGGCCTTAGCACATATAAATTCGATTCCAGATTTACTGTGCAAATAAAAACACCATCTTTATGAATAAATGCTTTATTCAAATCAAAAGAGACAGTATATTTACATTGCAATAAACACTTTACAGAAATAAGATTCCTTTTTAGTTCAGGAACAATACATCATTGAAAATAAGAAACCTATTCTGTAAAGCTAACTGGAGTCCTCCCACTGCCATAGCTAAGACGACGTTCCCGGTGCCTACTCACATCGTCATCTCACCAGCCTTTAGCTGTCACCAAGATCTAATCCCCTGAAAAGAAGAACAAATATGGTTAGTGGTGCCTAAATCAATTATCCAGGTAGAATCATCATTCTTCGCTAAATAAGTTTCAAGCACAAGTAAATCATATTTACTTTTATTGGCCTTGGCCTTAGCCTTGACTGCTTTCTTCTCTTTCAGATACATAGGACAGTTCCTCTTCCAGTGTCCATCTTGGTTGCAATGGAAACACTTTCCTTTAACAACTTATGGACGCCTCCTTGGGGCGACAGACGATTGGTTAGCAGGTGCCTTCCCTTTTCCCTTACCACCCTTCTTCTTCTTCCCCTTTGCAGAGTTAGAAGCAGAAGGTACAGACTTCGTTCCTGAGGTCGAACCTCTATGGAACGTTCTGGAGGATGAAGCAACATTTGCCTCACCCTTCTGCCTCTTCTTACTTTTTAGTTAAGATTGGTATGCCTGCAACTTGTTGAGGAGAGTTGTAAGGTTATACTTACTTTGTTAAGAATCACATTACTAACAAAGTGTAGGAAGCTCTTCGGCAAAGAATGCAGGATTATGCTAACCTGGTTGCCCTCATCGATAGTAGACCCATTCAACTCCGCCACATTGAAGTGGACCATCATGTTTAGCACATGTTCACAAATAGAGGTGCCTTCTTGAATTTTGGAGTTGAATATGTATTTAAGAGCCTCATGCATAAGCTGTTCAGACGGTTGTCCAAACATCACCCCGCAGGGACTCCATGATCTCATGCACTGAGAGCATAGGCTCATGTTTCTTAGCTAAGACTTCAGAAAGACTTGCCAAGATGTAGACTCGGGCCTTTTCATTTGTTCTTGTCCATTGCTCGTATGCCTCCCGAACATTTTGAGCGGCATTTGGAGCTGGAATAAGAGGACAAGCCTCCGTGAGGGCGAACATGAGATCCTCGATGATTAGGATCATCGTGATCATGTGTTTCCATGTTGAAAAATTATCACCAGTTAGTTTTTCGGCGCTTAACAACGATAAGGTGGTTGTTGCCATTTGAAAAAGTTGTTGAAAATAAGAATAAAACTTTATTTGATTATGCTAAACCACTTTTAAACCAATCAGTTTTGCAAAACAGTTTCAAGTACCCTAAGTTATAGACTTCTATTTTGCAATGATGCCTCAGTGAGTCAGGACAAATGCCACCAGTGGGGTGATCAGTTGCCCCTTCGCTGGGATGAGACATTCTCAACCATTAGGCAGAACCAACTCTTGGAACCGAACTTAACAGCCACCATTTTTCGGTCCAGAATCGTTAACCTTTAACTATTCCGCGTAAGTGTAACCCTTCGCTTTCGGTGCCAGAGCCCCGCCCTAATGCGCTTACCATAGGGAAAGGACAGATTAGGACAAGAGACTAAGTTACCTTATCCTCTTACAGGAGATCAAATAAAGAAACGTGCAAAACTGCCATCCTTTAGAGGGACACTCCCAGGGTGCCTCGATGCGATGTGCAGTAACTTTATTCAACCTAACGAGGGAGACCGAGGGATATGTTGTCGCATTTTCCGCTCCCACTTACTATGAACATTCTCTCCATCCACCTTGACATTGACCTACCTAAACACCATCCGTTGGGGGGACACGCCAAAGGTGCCACGAGGCCGAGGATAGATCTCAAGGTGTGGACTATTTAGGAGAAAAATGAAAGGTTTAAGTGAAGCATCTCATGCCCCAAGTACCTCCTACTGAATGTTCTACTTAGGGATTCATTAACCTAGACAATCCGGCTATTGATTTTAGTCTAAGTCATCTTTTTTAAACTTTTCTCATAAACAGCATTTGTCTATGAAATATGAACAAGTTCAAGTAGTCACATTTAAACCTTAGTGGACTGTCCTTAACTTGCATGCATGCATCAAATCTATCTAATTCACCTTTCCAGGTAAGTTTCCAGGTAAGGGTGTTAGGTTTTTGTAAACTTAAATACCCTAGCCTAGACAGAACCCGCCTTAGACAAAAGGTCCCTTATAGATAGATTGGCTACACTTTAACCTTTTATTAGCCAATTTAATCCTATTAAACTGATTAAAATATTAAAGCCTTAGGGTTGCTAATCATATTAGAACCATGATCTTAGGTCTATGTGATCCAAGTTTTAAACATTTTAAAACCATGAATTAAACCTAAGTGAGCATGCATGTCTTTCTTATTTCTTTTAGTTCTAATTTCTCTTTAATTTTTAGAAAGAAACAACTAAAACCATTGCGCACAACGAGGCATTTATAACATTTATAAAATAATCTATGTGTCATTCTTCATGCAATATCCGGTCATTACCATATATAACTTTTATATAACGCGTAACAACCAAGCAGACATGCTATCATTCACCCTTATGTTATAATATTTATAATATAAAGATGATGCATGTCAATGCTTTTTATCCATGCATAAATATAACTCTTATATTATATGATGCAAGTGCATGCTCTTACATAATTAAAATCATGCTTCTTTAAATTATAATAATTACAATAAAGAGATGATGCATGACCATTGCATAACCTAAGGTGAGATTTACTATATGTGCATACTATATGACATATAAAACATACATCGCATGTAATAAACAAAAGGATTAATGGACTAGGATGAGCCTTTACAGAAAAAAAAAAAACGGAATGAAAAACCCTATCTATTACATTTTTCATCGAGTAAACCAGTTCACAAGTGAACCGGGTCTTGAACTGCCAGGAAGTCTTCATCGTGTAGTAAACTCTAGCAGGTAGAAAATCGTTCAGCGCACACTAGATGATAGGAGCATAAGTAAATGATCGTGTAGACGACGACGAGGCTGCCAAGCCTGACCGTCCATGTGATCGTGTAGCGCGACGACAGGTAAACGATTTACCTTGAGTTACTAAGCGATCGTTTATTCAGTTACTAAGTAATGAAGCTTGCTGACCTAAACGATCATCTAGCGCCCGCGCTTTAAACGATACGCAAGCGTCTTATTGTCTAACCGATGCGTGCAACTTGGTAAACAATTTACCTTGCGATGCTAAGCGATCGTTAAGTCAGTTACTAAGCGATGAAGTTTGCTGACCTAAATGATCGTCTAGTGCGTGCACGCATTAAACAATACTCAGCGATCGCGTACCCGATGCGACAACCTCTTGATCACATTCCCCATCGTTTAACTAATGCGTTCAATCGCAATCGCGTACTCCTTCATCTTTACAATGTGATGGACAGCGATCGCGTAGAACTTCTTCCGCACGATGCAATCAACCCAAGATCGCCTCCTTCCTTGAAGAGCCACAACGCTTGCCCAGAAATTCGACGAACGACTCAAAAAATTCAAACAAACTTTGAATATAGACTCAATAACGATTTTAATGCCCAAAAACACAGGGGCCTTTACAAATAACCGCAAATTTAAAAGGATCTTAAACAAACCGAGGCTAATCATCCTGAAAAAATCCATTAATCCAGCACATTCATAGTACATTTAACAATTAAACGGCGTAGAAATGCACCCACCATGAATGTAAAAGTCATTTTGTTGCAACAGATGAAATCAGAGTATCAAAACCTGGCTCTGATACCAATTGAAAGATCTCATACCAAGAGTTCCATGAGCATGTTCAGATCGCTTCGATCTCACCGTGACCGAATACAAATGATATATATTCAACACGTACAGTTATGCACATAAATCTAATTATCGGCATGCTCAGAACAAGATAATTAACAGGGAAAGGGTTCCATACCAGTTGAAGACTATCTTCGAACTTCAGAATGCCAACACAATGAAAACCCTCCAAGAGATCTACCAACACCCGGCGGGAACGTCGACTGTAACAGCATGATCAATGCAAACATGAATGCCGCAACAGGGACGACACCACCACTAATGAGCCCCGGGTATTCTTGGAGTGAAAACACAAAGGGTAGGCTTTGATGAACTTGGTAGAGGATGGAGGAAACGAGTCGTGTAGAAGATAAGCAAGTGGGAGAGTAAACAATGCTATCGTATAGCAGAAGTGCTTATCGCATAGAGGAGCTACACGATCGTGTAGGATTTGCTGAACGATCGTTTAGTAAAAGGTATACGATCCTTTAGCTAAATCGGCACACTATACAATCGTTTAGAGAAGCTATCCGATCGTCTAGGCTACAATGTGCAATCGTTTAGGAGCGAGGTATACGAACGTTTAGGCGAAGAACGCTATCGTATTGGCTCTCAAGCGATCGTTTTGAATCACCAATGCACGTTTCACGAATTCTTTTAGGCGATTGAAGGACTACTAAAAAATGAAAACATTTTTCATTTTAACCCATCGGTTACCATAACCAACGCTGCCCACTAACCCACGTCCGAACGTGGAAAAAGGATTAATTATCATATAATTAATTAATTAATATAATCATATTATATTTATTTCCTATAGTTTGATATCACATATCTACTATAGTATTTTCTTCTCTACTTGATATAAATCATATTTATATCTAATTTCCTCCATAATAATGTATCTCATACATTTGTCAATTATATCATATATAATTAACCAGTCCAATTATATCATATATAATCGAACTTCCTCTTGTCAATTTGAACATTTCAAATTAACCCAAATACTGGTTCTCGACTTTATCCAAGCTACCCAGGGGACCTAATGAACCTGTGGCTCGAAGCTCCAACGGTATGTGAATAGCTGACTAAACTCTTTAGTCACGAGATCTACCATCCGTTAACTATCAGTGATTCCATTAAAGACCAACAGTTGAACTCTTCTTACCACAAATATATTTCTGTGTCCATCGGATATAACCAATCATGAGTACGATGACCCTTCACAGATGCTCGTAAGTACAGTTGGGCCAATTTACCGTTTTGCCCCCGTAGTTACATCTCACTCCTTAAGTACCACTGATTCCTCTACTGAACAATACAACATAGTCCAACTATGTGTGAACATCTCTCGGGCCAAGAGAAGGTGTATGGAGCCACATCGTTCAAGCCCTGGAATCAGCCCTTAAGGGAGCCATCTATCTACTTACCCCTACCTCGGGGAAGGAGTGAATTCCATCTTGTGTAGCTGAGTTTCTAGCATCCAAATCAAACTCTTTGTATAGGACGCCCCCGCTCGCATGTCCCCAACACGAATGACCAGGATCAGACCATTTTGACAAGTCACAACACTTGTGACCATTCCACAAAGCGGGTCGCGTCCGTAGCATTACCAGGATAAGGTTTCCCTCCTTTATCCATATACTACAGACCATTTTGGTTATCACTCAAGACATGATCCATTTGTATGTCACCACATACATGCTTGAGTCACATATAGATAACCAGGGATTTTATGTTTATTGGTTTGTAGTAAAGCAAATAAAACACATATGTGAGCAAAAATACAAGATGTGAAGTAAATATCATATATTAACAACACAAGTGTTCGTACATACTATTTACAAACTACAGGACATAAGATTTTAGGGCATCAACCCCAACAGTCCCTCGTTCTTTGTAGATACTTGAGGATGTTCTTAACGGCTATCCAGTGATCTAATCCTGGATTAAACTGATATCTACTGACTATCCACACTGCATGGCAGATGTCAGGTTTAGTACATAACATCGCATACATCAAACTGTCAGTGGTAGATGCATAGAGGACCCGTCTCATATCCTCAACCTGTTGAGGTGTCTCAGGACACTGTTCCTTAGACAAAGTAACTTCGTGCTTGAAAGGCAATAAGCCTCTCTTGGAGTTCTGTATCGAATATTTGACAAGCATCTTGTAAATATACGATGCCTGAGACAGTGCTAGCATTTTATTCTTTCGATCTCGAAAGATCTGAATACCCAAAACAAACTAAGCCTCTCCCAAATCTTTCATTTGGAATTGGGATGCTAGCCAGTTCTTAACTGTAGTCAGTGAACCTACATCATTCTCAATGAGTGGGATATCATCTTCATACAACACTAGAAAAACTACATAACTGTTGATGATCTTCTTGTAGACACAAGGCTCATCAACATTTTGATCAAAGCCAAAGATTTGATCGCAGTATTAAACCTTATATTCCAAGATCGAGATGCCTATTTGAGTCCATAAATGGACCAATTAAGCTTGCAAAACTTTTGCTCTTGACCTTGGGCTATGAATCCCTCGGACTGCACCATATAAATGGTCTCCTCAAGATTTCCATTCAAAAAAAGCAATCTTTATATCCATTTTCCATATCTCATAGTCATAATATGAAGCAATGGATAGAAGGATCCGAATAGACTTCAACATAGCAACAAGCGAGAAAGTCTCCTCATAGTTGACTCCCTCTACTTGGGTATAACCCTTTGCCATTAGTCTAGTCTTGAAAGTTTGCACCTTCCCATCAGCATCCCGTTTCTTCTCGTAGATCCATTTACAATTTATAGGTTTAACCCCATCAAGGTGATCTATAAGATCCCAAACTGAATTGAAGTACATAGACTCCATTTCGAGATCCATGGCTTTGATCCATTCATCTCTGTCAACATTCTCCATTGCCTTCTTATAAGACAATGGATCCTCAACCTTGCGATCAGCTACCATAGCTAGGATTTCAGTTAAACCCATATAGCGAATAGGTAGATTCGCAACCCTCCCACTACATCGAGGTTTCCTCAACACTTGATGTCACACCTTCTCCCAGATTACCCTCTTAACCTGGAAGAAGATGTGACGGTAGTAGTTACTAACCCTATCGTCAGCACTTACTACCTTTACTTACTTACTTAACTCCTGAAGTGCCAACCTGATAAACATTATTAACTTATATAATTAGCCCACATCAATAAGGCTTAACATTAATTTCCATACAATCAAATGCTTAACAAACCATAACATAATATCTACAGATAAAATATTTACAGTTGGGCCCAAACTTTACTAACAAAACCCTGACTCCCCTCACAACATGTGTACATCATTATAGACCATTAACCTAAATTCTTTTAACTAGTCAGGTCTTTCAGTGGCAAGCATCAGTAGGATTAACCTTGAGGAATTTGACTGCTACCTTGGAAAAGAAAAACATAGGAAAACTGTGAGCTAGTTGCCCAGTGAGTGACTATAGAAATCATATTATGCCATGTTTCACATTATTATAAACATGTAAACATACTGGAAAATGTTTCAAGCAACTTTTGATAAAACATAAACATAGTCATAATCTCATGCCTTTTTTTTTAAAGAAAGCTCATTAATCATCAATAAATCTCATTAAACCTTAGTTGACAACGAGCATACATCGCTCTAGCTTCCCATGTTTGTATCCAGCCAAGAGACCCATACTTCGGCCTTAGATTACTGGTATATGGCCTAGGAGACCCATACTTCAACCTCTCATTCAAAACTACCTACGTGCACGTGGTGTTTCTAAGTACCGTCAACACCTTAAGTACTTTTTGGATACCTTATATACCTTTAGTATCCGGCTTACTAAACATATCATGCTTAAAAAAAACATATACATTAAGAATCATTCAATCATAGCCTTTAGCATAGTATTTGTAGAAACATAGCTTTTATCTTAAAAATGCATGCTTCATTGTAGATACTTAGCTTTTGTAATGAATTAACATAAATCTTAGCATGCGATAAAACATATACATGCTGGAGAAGAAATGCTATGAAATTCATAAAACTTGGTTGCTTGAAAACGTATAAACTTATCATCAAACATCATTGAAATCGCATGGTCTTTTATGCACAAAACATTGAAAACATTAAGTTTATTTTAGTCACTCACTACTCGTCCTAGTTCTTAATAGTTTGTAGGCTTCTCCCAACTCCTCTTGGCCTAAAACAGTATAATTTCCTTTGTTAGTTTCCTTAGGATTTCCATCAAGGTGTTTCAACTAGTTTGCTTACTAGCGAGACCTTATTTAATGAGATCATCAATGACGAGATTGCTACTAGCGAGATCATCAACACTAGCGAGACTACCATCTATCCTTATGAGCAAGACTATCATCATCTAGCCAAGACCATCCTCATGAATGAGACCATCTTATGAGCGAGACTTAGCACGAAAATCAACAAGACTAGGCACAAAACTAGCAAGATTTTTAATTCTTAGCGAGACTTATCATCATCAGCGAGACGTAGCATAAAATTTAGTAAGACTAGGCAGCAAATCAGTGAGACTTAAGTGACCAGCGAGACCTACATGATCCTTGTCTCGCTCTCACTCCCTTGGGTGAGCTGCTTGCTTGATCTTTCCAAGCAACTGCCTGTTTACGCAACAAATTCCTATTTCAAATTCAAAAATTTCTAACACGAAATCCAAAACTCATTTCAAGAAACCTCCTTCTACAGACTTGTTTTTAGTTGGGTTAACTATCTTACCTTAACATTTCAGCCCTAAATTCTTCTTGGTTTGGCCTGAAGCTTCTAATCTTGACCACTCCGATTAATTCGAGAACTTGGCCCTTCTGCAATTTCTTCACTTTTCAACCTTCTCCCTATGTGATCTTCGAAAGCCCTACTACAAAAAATAGACTCTTCCAACTTTCAAATGGCACCAATTTCACTTAGATTGCACGGGTCAATTGCCTAAACCAAGCCTTTGAACTTCATATTCCTTTTTATTCAACCGGCTGTCTTCTCATGCATGAAATTATCGACTGCCACCTCGCTCACTAATGGGTTTAGTGCATTTCGGCTGGGAAGACTTAATTTAATTTTAATTAATTAATCTTTCTTTTCTTTTCTTAACCTATCTTCTTCTTCTTGCTTTCTTCTTTTCTTCCTTCTTCTTCTCTTCTTTTCTTCGTACTTCCCAACCATAAATTTCACTTATTACTTATTTAACATAATATTCTCAGGGCTAAACATATTTATGTAGAGAATGTAGGATTCAGGGTTTACACTTAAGGTGGATTTGACCTACTAGATGAACCTACATGAACAACTCTTGTTGAAGTACTTGGTTATTCAACAACTCTTGTTGAAGATTCAGTAGTTTCTTTGGAAAGCTCATTCAACAAGATTTTACTTCTAGGTCCGTGCTCTCTTATGTGGTCTCCTCAAGAAAAAAGTATTTGTATGTCGATACAAATACTTTTTTTTCTTTAGGATCAAAGAAATAACCACCTCTTGTTCCCTTGGGGGTAGCCTACAAATAGGCATAACCTCGAATATAGTTCCAATTTCTTAGAATTAGCCTCAAGCACATGTGCTGGGCAACCTCAGATTCTGAAATGATGTAAACTAGCTTTACAACCATTCCATAACTCCAAAGATGTTTTGGCAACACTCTTAGAAGGAACGTAGTTCTGGATATACACTGCAGACTCCATTGCATAACCCCAAAACGAATCAGGTAAGGAAGCGTAACTCATCATAGACTAAACCATGTCCAATAGGGTTCAATTTCTCCTTTCTGATACACCATTCTACTGACATGTACCAGGTGCTGAGAGTTGGGATACTATTCCATGTTCTATCAAATAATTCTGGAAAGTCAAATCCATAAACTCTCCACCTCGATCAGATCGAAGTATTTTAATCGTTCTATTTAATGCATTTTCAACTTCAGCCTTGAATTCTTTGAACTTTTCAAAAGATTTAGACTTATGTTGCATTAAATAAACATACCCATATCTTGAATAATCATTAGTGAAAGTGATAAAATATTCATAACCTCCCCTAGCTCTTACATTCATCGGACCACAAAGGTCTGAATGCACTAGCTCTAGAGGTTCTTTGGCCCTATGACCTTTTCCAGTAAAAGGCCTTTTAGTCATCTTGCCTTCAAGGCATGACTCATAAAAAGGTAAAGAGTTTTCTTCTAACTCGCTTAAAAGTATTTTCTTCACCAACCTCTCAATCCTATTGAGATTTACATGTCCTAATCTTAGGTGCCAAAGTTGGGCATTTTCCTTAGAAGAAATTCTAATTCGTTTATTTTGAGTTACGACAATTTTAAACATCTCTATGTTATAGAGGGCATTTGTTGCTCACGGCCTTAGCACATACAAATTATTTTTCAGTTTAGCAGAACATATATCAACACCATTCTTAGTAATAAACACTTTATTATGAGAAAAGTTAATTTGATAATGTTGTTCTAAAAGACACTTTACAGACACTAAGTTCCTTTTTAAATCAGGAACAACAAATACATCATTCAAAATGAGAAATTTATTTTGTAAAGATAACCGGAGACCTCCCACTACCAAAGCTGAGACGACATGCCCAATTCTAACTTGCATTATCATCTCACCAGCATCAAGTTGCCGTCACATTGAAGTGGATCATCATGCTTGACTCGTTCATCTCCGCCACATTGAAGTGGATCATCATATTAAGAACGTGTTTCCGAATAGATAACCCCTCTTGCATACGAAAATTGAAGATGTACTTAATAGTGTCGTGCCTGAGCTGTACGGACGGTTGTCTGAACATTCCCCTCAGGGACTCCATGATCTCACGTGCAGTGACCATGGGCTCATGCTTCTTGGCCAATACTTCATTAAAGCTTGCCAAGATATACGCTCAGGCCTTTTCGTTTGCCTTGTCCATCGCTCATATGCTTCTCGAACATTTTAAGCAGTAGTAGAAGGTGAAATGGGAGGACACTCGTCCATTAGGACGAAATGTAGATCATCGATGATCAAAATCGTGTTTATGGTGTTTTTCCAACTAGCATAATTTTCGCCAGTTAATTTGTCGGTGGCAAGTAAACTTAGAGTTGCAGTAGCCATATTAAACTGTTGAAACAGAACAAACTTGATTAAGTCCATTTGCATTAAACCACTTTTAGAAAACTAGTCAAGTTTTAGCAAAATAGTCTAGTGTACCCTAAGTGACATCTATTTTGCAATGATGCTTCAATGAGGCAGAACAAAAGTCACGGTAGGGTGATCAAGTGCCCTTTTTACTAAAATGAGACATTCTCAAACATTAGACAGAAACAACTCCTTGTAACTGTAACTAATAGTCACCATTGTTCTGTCCAGAATTTATTAACATCCTTAACAATTTCGTGTAAGTGTAACCCCTCATTTTAGGTTCTAGAGTCCCGCACTGATGAGGCAACCTTAAGGAAAAGCCGATTAGAACAAGAGATTAAAGCAACCCTATCCATTTCTGGAGATCAAATAAAGAGTCATGCAAAACTGGCATCCTTTAGGGGGATATGTTGTCATACGTCCTACTCTCACTTACTATGAACACTCTCTCCATTCACCTTGGTATTGACCTACCCAAATGCCACCCATAGGGGGACACCCATGGTGCCTCGAGGCAGAGAATAGATCTCGATGTGTGAACTTCTAGGGAGAAACGTGTAGAGATTAAAGTGAAGCATCATATACCCCATTTTCCTCCCACTGAGTGTTCTACCTAGGATTCATTAACTTAGAAAATCTGGCTACTGGTTTTATCTAAGTGTTTGTTTAATTTGCTAAAAAATAACTCTTGCTTTTGATGATTAAACAACTTTGATTCAAGTCCCATTAAACTATCATCAAATTTGCATGCATGTAACAAATCTAGTTAATCACCTTTCCAGGTAGGTTCTCAGGTAAGAGTGTGACGTTTCCATCAACTTAAGTACCCCAACCTGGCCAGAACCATCTTTAGACAAAAAGTCCCTTATAGATACATTTGTTACATATTTAATATTTGATTAGGAATATATTTAATCCTATTAATCTGATTTAAAAGATTAAACTTAGATTTCTAATCTCTTTAGAAACAGGATCTTAGGTCTATCTCAATCAAATTTTAAAACACTTTTAAAAAATGATTATAGCCTAAGGCTTGCATGCAACTCTTTGTTATTGATTTTAGTTCTAATTTTATTTATTATAACACTTATAAGAAATGAAACAATTAAAACCAACCATCACATGAATGACATATCATATTTATATTAAACTATATGTTATATCAAATATAACACATAACCTATAGTTTTCATATACAATATAAACTTTAGTTTCTTTTCTCTATTTTATGGTATTTAATATAAATCATATTTATTTAAATTTAACAACTATGAATCACATTCATAGAAAATATATTTGAATCCCATTCAAATATTTATTTCCTCCAAATAAACTATAATGAATCAAATACATTATAACAATTATATCATATATAATTGAATCAATAATTATATCATATATAATTAAATTTCCTCTTATTAATTTGAATAATTCAAATTAACCCAAAAAATGATTCTCAACTAAATCCTTTTGAGCTACCAAGGGGACCGTATGGACCTGTAGCTTGAAGCTCCAACGGTACATGAATAATTAATTAAACTCTTTAACTACATTATCCACCATCAGTTAATTGTCAGGCACTCCATTAAAGACTGATAGCTGCACTCTTCATACTATAGATATATTTTTGTGTCCATTGGATATAACCAATCAACAGTACGATGATCCTTTACAAATTGCTCGTAAATACAGCTAGGCCAAAATACCGTTTTCTCTTGTAGTTACATCTAACTTCTTAAGTACCACTGATCCCTCTAATGAACAATAGATCATAGTCCTACTATGACTCAACTCCTCTTGGTTTAGGAAAGGGTGTGGTGTAATATTGTTTAAGACGCAGAATCAGCCCTTAAGGGAGCAATTTATTTACTTACCCCTGCTTCCAGGAAGAAATGAATTTTATCTTGTGTAGCTGAGTTCCCAGCTCCCCAATCAGACGAATCTCCAAAATGGTAGGATTGTTGAGTCGGCGATCTGGCCACTCTCACCCATACAAATTAAAGGACCGCCTTCATAGGTAGGAGTTCACAACTCACTCACGATTCAGGTCATGTTATCTATGGTCATCCTAGTGAAACGAAAGTCTCTATTATGAACAGTGTTATATAATGAGACTAAACATTTCATATTCCGATCTTATACAAACTCCTTTGTATGGAATATCCCCGCTCGCATGTCTAATACATGAATGATCAGGATCAGATTATTTGTATCACTTTACAACAATTGTAATACCTACAAAGTGGGTTATACTTGTAGTGTCTCTAGAATAAGGTACCCAACCTTATCCATATACTACAAACCATTTAGGTTATCACTTAAACATGATCCACCTATATGTCTCCACATACATGTTTAAGTTACAACGATAAACCTTGGATGTTAGTATATTGGTTTGTGGTTAATGTAACTAAAATATCACATATTTTATAGACAAGGTAAATAAAATATCATATATTATTAATCACATAAGAGTTTATTCATACAATGTTTACAAACTATAGGACCATACGAGATTTAAGGCATACTTTGAATCTTAATTTAGACACTTATTCTTATGTAGTTAACCTTTATTATAAAAGAAAATTGTCAGTAGCATACAGTGGTTGTGTTAGATCGGTTGAAGTTCATTTGGATTATAGAGCTGAAGATGATGTCATGAGAACATTACCTCCTATTATTAAATGTCAAGCTAGAAGGCTTAAAAAGCAAACAATTCCATCTGTAGGTGAATTTAAAAGTTCATCAAAATGTACTCATTGTAATCGAGGCCACAATAGTTGAAGGATGTCTTGGTTACAATTGATAAATTCATTCTACCGGCAGACTTCATCATTCTAGATTATGAGGCGGAGAAAGATGTGCCTATCATATTAGGACAACCATTTCTATCTACTGGTTGTGCTAAAATTGATGTGCACAAAGGAGAGATCATGATAAGCATCAATGGGAAGAAGCTCAGGCTTGAGGCGATCAAGATCTCAGAGGATCAAGAAAATGAGAGAAAACCTTCATGGACTAAGGAATCCTGAATGATGAAGAAACGAGTAGTCCCTGCATTGATATGCAATACACACTCATTAGGGACGAATCCTTTTTTAGTATCCTTTTGATATTTTTCTTTCATGAATTTATCTTACTTTTTGTATAACCACTACTCTTTAAAATTACCAACTCTTTCGTTCATACTTTTTACCCTCTTGATATTTAGCAATGATCATAGTGAACAACCCACCGCAAGAAAAGATGCGATTAGCCCATCGCAATTGAGGGATCAACCCATCGTAAGAAAAGATGTGATCAAAGATGATGCAGGCAACAGAGTAAATTTGAGGGTTGTATCTTTCCTTGACTCTTTTATTTCAATTCTACACCTCTCACATTTCAAGTTAGTATTGCTAAATTCTACTATCGCATCCTCTTTAGTTTAATTCAATCATTGAATTTTGATTACTTTATTTAGTCACCGCATTCTTCCCCGTACCAATTATGACTTCAATGATGAAATTCATGCCTTTATTTCTTACTGCATGTACTAGAGTCAAATTAATTTCAGAACAATCAATTCATGAAACATTTCTAAAAGTTAGCAGTCCACCAGTTTTCCTTCAAAATGATTTTTACGAAATTTCCTAAGTTCTTCGCATGAGTTATTTCGTCTATCAGCAACGAGGACATTGTTGTGTATAAATTTAGGGATGCTAGTATTGTTATTTTCAACCTTGCTACTTTTAGAAATTTCAATAAAAAAAATCATAATGTTGAGATCGGATCTTGCTCGTAGTTGGATGTTCGCATGACACCCATGGGGACAAGCCAAAACGAAGGTGGGAATCATGATCAACGCATAAACCAAGTGATCGCAACTCCGCTGCCAAATAAAATGGGCATGAGTTTAGACTGAGAAAAAGTACCTTGCTCGTAGTTGGATGTCCGCATGACACCCGTGGGGGCAAGCCAAAACGAAGGTTGGGCACTTGGATCAGTGCAAGATCAAAAAAAAAAAAAAAAAAGAAAAGAATATCTAAATCGCGCAAGGATAAAAATCACTTAGAAACACCCCGGTTGAAGAAAGTTTGAAATGAATCATTCGATGTCCTAGAAACGAGTGAAGTTTTTTTTTAAGGTTAAACTTGCAGTCTCTAAAGATTAGAAATATTTTAGGAAGAGATCATGAAATAAATTAAGAAGGCATTGGTTCATGAAATTGGAATAAGGCACCTTGAGAAGTCTAGGTAGGGTAAAGGCGGTTAACTTGTTAGAGAAAACATTTATTAAAACCAATTTGATTCTACTCCGTATAATTAATATTTGAATCATATTCAAATATTTATTTCCTCTCAAAATAAACTTTATATTATAATGTATCAAGTACATTATATTAATTATATCACATCTAATTAATTGTCTCAGTTAATTTGAACAATTCAAATTAATCCGAAATTAATTCTCAATAATTCCAGTTGAGTTATAGAGGGGACCTTATGGACTGGTAGATTAAAACTCCAATGGTACTTTGATAATTAATTAAACTTTTTTAATTAAATTACTCAACTTCCATTAACTGCTAGTCACTCCACTAAAGACTGAACTAGCCTTAGACAAAAATCCCTTATAGATACATTTGCTACAAGTTTAATCTTTTATTAAAACCAATTTGATTCTATTATACTAATTAAAAAGATTAAACTAATTTTTAATCATATTAGAAATGTTGTGAACTTGGATCTATGTGAATTATATTTTAAAACTATTTAAAAAATGATTTTAACCTAAGTTTGCAGGCAATTGAATTATTGATATTAATTTTTAATTTCATTTAATTATAGCTGTTATAAAATAAATGAAATAAATTAAAACCATACATTGCATTTAATGATATTCTTAGTAAAATTATAATATTTATAAAATTATCTAAAGTAGTATCATGCTTCATGCAATTTCCATTTTATTACTTAACATACATAACAATTATAAACTAAAGTAATGAAATAGAAATAATAACATTCATACATACATCCAATTATATATTATAACTCTTATAATATAAATGATGCATGAGAATGGTTATTATGCATGCAAACATATATTATAACACTTATAATATATGATGCATGAGCGTGCTATAAAATAAATCATGTAACTATATTATAACATTTATAATATTCATAATGCATGATTAATGTATAGCCTATGATGAGATTTTACTATATGAAATACATTATGACATATAAAATAATAAAATTAAGCCATACATCAAATGCATAATTTAAAGAGCAATAATCGAACCGGGATTGGACTCTTAAACAATTAATTAAATTAATATAATATTTATATTAATTTAATTAATTAAAAACTAACTATTACAACAAGAGAGCTACTTGAGCGGACGAAAAAAAAACTCAAACTGAGCTGCGAACCGCTCGAATCAAGCAAATCGAACGTGAACTAGTCAAACTACGGACCGAATCGGGCACGAACATCGTCATTCTTTTCGTCTCGTAGTATTGCAACGTTGTGACCTAGTGTTGCAACGCTACAGAAAATTTCTTCCCTTCGTCTCTTCGCAGCCTTGCGATGCTACTATATAGTCGCCTACTATACAGTGGTGTTTTCCTATGATTCTTCTCTGATTTGGGCCTTGATTTCTTCAGAAAATTATCAAAAAAACTCACGAACAACACAAGATATAACAAATACAGACTCGATTGTAACAGTTCTACCAAAAAACACCAGGTCCTTATAAATCAAATTTGTAATGAAAGCAGTAACTATGCAGTCTAATCCCAAAACATCTAGAATTGCAAATAACATACAATCCATATACATTCATCAACATAAATGCATAAAATGTATAGAATCCACCATAATTCTGTAATTTAATTCCAAAAGTTGAAAAATTGGGAACCAAAACACCACTCTAATACCAATTAAAGGTCTGTGAGGTCCAATGCAGAAGTAGGGATCGGTCCCAATTTTAATTTCACAAAGATAAAAAATTACAGAGAATAAAATTATGCATTTTCAATAAAATTTATAGCATGCAATAATCAAGAAGAAGAATTTAGGAATTAGTCACACTTACCCTTGAATAATTCTTCACGATCTCTTCTCAACGAATTATCACGAATGAAAAACCAAAATGACCACCACCACAAGATTTTCCTCTATATGCTCCTTAGGGGTTGAGAATTCACAGCAGTTGTGGGCTCTGATGATTTTGGAATGAGGGAGAGGATTTTTTAGAGAGGAAATTTTTGTAGGGAAGACCTTCTGTGTTCAACATACACTATCCAGAAAAAACTAACCCTTTCTTTAACTTCCCACGATAGAATGAGAATATAAGTGGAGGGAGTTACATAACCCCCTCTCGTTTTTAATTTAATAATAACATAATGTAATTATATGATACCAACTTATCATAGAATATACATTATATTAAATGTCATATCTAATATAACATTTGTAATCTATGGTTTATATTATATCATAATATAATATAATTTATAGTTTGAAAATCTCTCAAAAATTTATGATATTTAATATAAATCAAATTTATATTAAATTTAATTATATGAATCTAATCCACATAATTAATATTTGAATCATATTCAAATATTTATTTCCTCTCAAAGTAAACTTTATATTATAATGTATCAATTAATATTAATTATATCACATATAATTACTTTAAATTAATTATATCAAATTAATTTTGGATTAATTTGAACAATTTAAATTAATCCGAAATTAATTCTCAATCATCCCAATTGAGCTACAAAGGGGACCTTATAGACTGTAGATGAAGCTCCAATGGTACTTGGATAATTAATTAAACTCCGTTAATTAAATTACCCAACTTTCATTAACTGTCGGTTACTCTACTAAAGACCGATAGCTGCATTCTTCACACTACAAATATATTTTCTGTATCCATTGGATATAACCAGTCAATAGCGAAATGACCCT
Organism: Benincasa hispida; assembly: GCF_027475165.1. Classification (NCBI taxonomy): domain Eukaryota; kingdom Viridiplantae; phylum Streptophyta; class Magnoliopsida; order Cucurbitales; family Cucurbitaceae; genus Benincasa; species Benincasa hispida. The sequence goes on from NC_143478.1 coordinate 25,295,680, forward strand.
TCACAAATTACTCGTAAATACAACTGGACCAAAATTACCGTTTTGCCTCTATAGTTATATCTAACTTCTTAAGTACCACTGATCCCTCTAATGAATAATAGGTTATAGTCCAACTATGACCAAACCTCTCTAGGGCCAAAAGAGGGTGTGGCGCCACATTGTTCAAGCCTCGAAATTAGTTCTTAAGGAAGCAAATTATCTACTTACCCCGACATTAGGGAATGAGTGAATTCTATCTTATGTAGCTGTGTTCCCAGCTCCCCAATCAGACGAATCCCCAAAATGGTAGGTTTATTGAGTTGACGATATTGTCACTCTCACCTATACAAATCAAAGGACCGCCTTCATAGGCAGGTCACTCAAGATTCAGGTCATGTCACCTATGGTCATCCTGGTTGAAATGTAAGTCTCTATTATTAACTACGTTATATAATGAGACTATTCATTTCGTGGTCCGGTCTTATACAAACCCCTTTGAACACCCCCACTCATATATCTCTACATGAATGATCAAGATCGGATCATTTGTAGTACTTTACAACAATTATAACACCTACAAATCGAGCCGTATTCGTAGTGTCACCAGAATAAGGTATCCAACTTATCCATCTACTACTGATCATTTAGGTTACCACTTAAACACGATCCACCTGTATGTCTTTACATACATGTTTAAGCTACAAAAGATGACCTTAGATGTTAGTTTATTGGTTTTATGGGTTAATGCTACTAAATGTCAAATAAAATACCTCAGATTTTATTAAATAAATAAATTATTTATACAATACAATTACAAACTACAAGACCCACGAGATTTAGGACATTAGTTCCAACATGAATCTCTTCATTTGTATCCTCTTCACTATCATTTTATTCTTCTATTTCGTCTTCCTCATCAACAATTTGCTTCCGCTTCTGGTTTCTCTTTGGTGTCTCATTCTGAAAGTGAATCTCTTCACTCTCTTTCTTATCAATATCTTCCTCTTTATTGTGCTCTTCTTGAACTTGTTCCTACTTTCTCTTGCTCTTCATCTACTTGCTCTTCTACTTGATCTGCAATTTGCTTTTTTTCATTGATTTGCTGCAAGAAGATATTGGAGTTCATAAGAAGAACACTGAATGATAGACAATGATAGACTACTATCATTGTCTATCATCACGTATGAAAACAACGATATTTACCTTTTTCTCATTTCTATGTTTAGTTCTTCTTTCTCTTTTTTGATTTTCTTCTAATTCAACTTCTTCTACTTCTACTTCAACTTCTTGTTCTTCTTTATCTGTTTTAGTATCTTCTTCAACCTCATCTTCTTCCTTTGCAGTTTCAATTTCAACGTCTTCCTCAACTTTATCTACCTGCAAGTATATAATAGAAAGTAAGAACCACTGTCTATATTAGATAGACTGTGATAAAGGAGTATCATTGTTTATCTCAGATAGACAGAGATAGTATTTTATCTTGGTCTATCTCAAATAGACAATGATTGAACTCTATCAGTGTCTATCTAGTGCTCTATCTCTGTCTATCTCATATAAACACAAGAGATAGGACACTGATAGCACTTTATCTCTATCTATCTCGGATAGATAATGATAGAAGACTATCATTGTCTACCTTAGATAAACAAATATCATTTCTATCTTTGTGTAAAAACTATAGAAACTATAGAAACACATATTAGTGTCTACCATTGAAGTCTATCAATGTTTATCTGAGATAGACAGACATAGCTCTCTATCATCGTAGAAACTATAGAAACAGATATTAGTATTTACTATTGAAGTTTATCACCGTCTATCTCAAATAGATAGTGATAAAACTCTATCATTGTCTATCTTAGAGATAAAGATAATGATCTATCTATATCTATCTCAATTCAAAGTTATCAATAATTGATCTATTCAAAGTTATCAATAATAGACCCACTCAACTAAAAAAATAAAAAGTAGAAACCGTATAGAAACTATAGAAACATATATTGTTGTTTACCATTGAAGTCTATCACTATCTATCTGAAATAGACAGAGATAGTGCTCTATCTCTATCTATCTCAATTCAAAGTTATCAATAATGGATCTATTCAAAGCTATCGATAATCGATCTATTCAATTAAACAAATATTAGAAACTTTGGAAACAGATATTAGTGTTTACCATTGAAGTCTACCAATGTCTATCTGAGATAGATAGAGATAGTGCAGTGATAGAACTCTATCATTGTCTATCTAAAAATAAACAGAGATGGTGCTCTAACTCTATCTATCTCAATTCAAAGTCATCAATAATAGATCCACTCAACTAAACAAATATAGAGTGCAAACCATATAGGAACTATAAAAATAGATATTAATATTTACCACTGAAGTTTATCACTGTCTATCTTAGATAGACAAAGATAGAATACTATCTCTGTCTATCTCATATAGACAATGATAGAATACTATCTCTGTCTATCTCATATAGACAATGATAGATAGATATAGTATTCTATCTTTGTCTATCTTAGATAGATAGTGATAGACAGAGATAATACTATATTTGTCTATCTCAGATAGACAGAGATAGTGCTCTATCTCTATCTATCTTAATTCAAACTTATCAATAATAAATGGATTGATGTTAAAGTTTTTGCTAAAATTCCTAAGATAGATAGTTGACATACAAGTATATTACTAAATAAGCATGATGCACAACAAGTGTGTATTGATGTTAAAGGTCTATTGATACATGGAGAATTTGAAGTTATCAACTCTTTTAGTTTTACCTTCTTCTTCTCTTCAGATTTGTTTCTTTTTGCTCTGGTTATTGATGATTCAGCTTTCATTATTTTCCTTCCTTTTTCTCTTCTTCCATCAACTTTGAACATTTTTTTGCTTACCATCTAGTTAAATAAAATTAGGTACAATAATGTTTAATAAGTATAATTGAATAGAAGAAGTAATAAAATGAAAAGAAAAAAGAATGATTATAACCTTGAAGGATTTGATGATAGATTGTAACATTGAAAAATCAAAAGCAACAACTGGAGAAGAAGATGAAGCAGAAGGACAAAGGAAGAAGAAGAAGAGATAAAAAATGAAGCAACAGCAGTGGGAGAAGAAAATGAAGCAGCGGAAGGGGGAGAAGCCAGTGAGATAGAAGGCGATAGATGGTTATTGGTAGTTGGTGGAAGAAGAAGACGTGGGAAGACGTGGGTATCGAGCAGGTTTTGGATAATCCAACTAATCGTTAGGTGGGTCGCGATTTTTTGTGTGGGCTGGGATATTTTCAGTATTACACATGTTGGGCTAGGATTTTTTCCATCAATTTTGGGTTCTTTTTGAATTTTACTATTGATTGTAAATAATTTGGGGTTTTTTTATTACATTTGAAAAGACCACTATTTATAACTCATATTTAACTTCTTTAAAAAAAGATTATTCTTTTATTTTTTTAGAAAAAATAAAGACTATTCAATCTAAATCTCAATCCCATACAAAAGATTTAAAAAAAAAAAATATACCATTCATCTTAAATGACAAGGGGGAAAAGAGACCATTGAAAAGGATAACATACTTTAAACAAATAAAAAAGATGAAAGTGTGATACCTAGATACTTCTAGTTCTAAAAAAATACCGAAGTAGAAAAATTGTAATGCATGTCAGCTGAAAAAAAAAACTTAAAATGTTAATGAATAAGACAAAAAACACAAAAAATGTGGCAATGATGCTTAATTTTTTTTCCTGAAAAAAAAATATACAAAAAAAAAATCCATACAAACTGGGGAAGGTTAACAAAATCTTTAAAAAAGATTAGGAAGAGGAGATACCAAATGTAAACTAAAGTTTAACTCAATTACTTAGTTTATAGGGGAGATTTGGATTTCAAATCCTAATATAATTTTACAAAAATAATTTAGATCAATAGATTTCTTTAAAAAAAAAAATCATGTGTTAAATGTAAAGTAAATATTAATTAGAAGATAAAAAATTATCAGTTTTTTTTAATAAATAAAATATTTTTATTTAAGGTGGAGGAAATATTAGTTATAGATAAAATGTGATATATAAAAATTAATTTAGATTGGATTTCAAAAAATTAATTTAGATCTGTGAATTGTGATTTTTTTAAAAAAAATCTACAAATTTATCAAATATCCAAAATTCAAGTTTTTAATGATACCAAAACCTACAAATTTATCAAAAATTCAAAATTTACACATGAATGTTTTTTAGTAATACCAAAATCTACAATTTATCAAATATCCAAAATTTAATCTACACATTTATCAAATATCTAAAATTTATACGTGAATAATATATTTTTAATCATACCAAAATCATCAAATTTATCAAATTCACACGTGAATATTATTATAAATATTATATAATAATAATAGATGCCCATTAGTGTCATGCTTAGAGTCGAATGCCAAGTGTCATTTTCTCATTATCATGTGTATTAGCTATGTGTCATTCAACCACCTATGCATAGTGTCCAAGTGTGCTACTTCTTACTTGCCAAAATTTTCTATAAATAAGTGGTCGTTTGTGGATTTTGTAGCCAGATATACATTGGTTGAAACTCTACCAATTTTGGAGAATGATGAGATTTTTGAAGAAATTTCCTATTTTCTATTATTTTATTTTATTTGTTTATTTATTTATTTTAACATTATATTTATTAATATTCATGTTCCCATTGTGCTTTGTTTTCTCCCATAAATTCACAACACATTATCAGTACGAGCTCCGTTTCCCCACTAAAGATAGGTCAGGTACGTCGGTTTTTTTCTTTTTGTTATAATTAATAAATTAAATGTTGTTTTACATATTTGATATATATTAAATTTATAATATTTTGTAATAGTGTTACTATGAAAAAGATTACAAAATTAGAATTTGTAGCATTTGATATTAATGGTAATAATTATTTGTCATTAGTGCTTAGATGCCAAAATACACCAGGATGCCACAAAAATATGATCATCAAAAAATAATTTTTTTTTCCCAAAAGCTTGTCGTAAATGGATGGGTTTGAGGCTCCAAAATTTTAAATCAATACGTTAGAGAAGACATTTTTCTACATTTCAGATATGCTCCTACAGTAGCAATATCGAGAGAAATATTTTAAAAGTATTTTGCACTCATATGATGTCTTATCGTGGCTAAATGAAATAACGAATTATTGATTAAAAAAATATATGAATCTCAGTCAACTAGAGTAACAACATTCCCTGAAGTGAATGTTGTAAATTTTAAATCGTGGATGAAAAATCATGAAGCTCGACCAATTGGAACAACATTCCATGAAGTAAATACTATGAGTTTTACTAATCGTGAGCGAGATCGCGGTCATGGTCGAGGTCGTAATTGTAGCAGAAGAAGAAATAATTATTATTTTAGTGGTGGTCGTTATAATCATTCAAATTTCAAAAGAAAAAGTAAAAGCTCCACAAGATAAGAATTCAAAAAATGTTGAAAATAAATGCTTCCGATGCGGAATGACTGGGCATTGATCACATACCTGTCGTACGTCAAAACACTTAATTGATTTCTATCAAGCCTCCTTGAAGGAAAAAGAGAAAAATGTGGAAGCAAATTTGCATATTAGGATAATTACATATTTTACCCATCCCATGTGAAAAAATTAGATGTGGTGGACTTCTTTGAATCTCCTGAAGAGAAAATCGACAAAATTGATGGAACATCAAGTGTTTCCTTTGACTTTGAAAATATTTAGATTTAATGTTTTTTTTTTCTTTTTCATCTCCATGTTTTTTTCTTTCTTCTCTTAATAGATGTTAACCTTTGTATATTCCAAATGTTGTTTGTCTTGTTATAATTATTTTCTTTTAATGAAGAAACCTGGATCACTTTTATATATTGGGTGAGTAAAAAATGAGTAAAGAAGATCTACGTCTGGCAGTGCAACTACACATGCAATAATTACAAGTAGAAAATATTTTTCCAAACTGACATGCTGGAAGCAAAAGTCAATACAATATCAGGTTTTGCAAATCTGATTGAAGGATTTGGAAAAACAAATATTATTTTACCTAGAGGAACAAAATTTACAATTGACAATGCATTGTTCTCTAGTCAATCAAAGAGAAATCTGCTTAGTTTTAAAGATATACATTGCATTGGTTATCATATTGAGACTGATAGTAAATATAATGTGAAATATCTATATATCATATCCACTGTCTCAAATGAAAATCGTATATTGAAAGAGTTGTCTACTTTATCTTTTGGATTGTATTATACTCATATACGAGTAATTGAAACATATGCAATAATGAACCTGAAGTTCATGAATCCAGACATACTTACAATTTGGCATAACCGATTGGGTAATCCAAAATCTATAATGATGAGAAGAATTATTGAGAATTAAAATGGACGCCCATTGAAGAGCCAGAAAATTCTTCAATCTAATGAATTATCGTGTGATGCTTGCTCTCAAGAAAAATTGATAATTAGACCATCACCAGCTAAAGTGGGGACTAAATCACTTGCATTTTTAGAACGAATTCATGGTGACATATGTGGACCTATTAACCCACCAAGTGGACCATTTAGATATTTTATGGTATTAATAGATGCATCCAACAGGTGGTCACATGTGTTCTTATTATCAAGTCAAAATCTTGCATTTGCAAGATTACTTACTCAAATATTTAGGTTAAAGGCACAATTTCCTGATTATACAATTAAGACCATTCGTCCTGATAATGTTGGTGAATTTACATCCCGATAATGATTGTAAATCAATTGGGATAAGTGTTGAACATCCTGTAGCTCATATTCATACATAAAATGGTTTAGCAGAATCATTTATAAAATGCTTGCAATTAATTGTAAGACCATTATTTATGAGAACTAAGCTTCCTTCATCTGTATGGGGACATGCTATCTTGCATGCAATGTCACTTGTACGCACTAGGCTAGTAGCTTATCATAAGTACTCGCCATTACAATTAGCTTATGGTCATGAGTCAAATATTTCCCATCTGAGAATTTTTAGATGTGCAGTATATGTTCCAATTGCTCCACCACAACGCACTAAGATGGGTCTTCAAAGGAGGTTAGAAATATATGTTGGATATGATTCCACATCAATTACCAACTATCTTGAACCTCTGACGGATGATGTATTTACTGCACAATTTGTTGATTGTCTTTTAATGAGACAAATTTTCCAACATTAGGGGGAGGAATTTAGAAGTTGGAAAAAGAAATTACATGGAATGCATTGTTATTGTCTCATTTAGATCCTCGTATAGATCAATGTGAACTTGAAGTTCGGAAAATAATTCATTTGCAAAATATAGCAAATCAATTACGAGATGCATTTATAGATGCAAAGAAAGTAACTAAGTCACATATACCAACTGCAAATGTTCTATCAAAAATTGATATCCCAACACAACAAGTTGTCACTAATGAGTTTGGAACATGCCAGAAGCGTGGTAGACCAGTGAGTTTTAAAGATAAAAATCCTCGAAAATGAAAAATAATTAATAGTGAAAAATACTTGATTAAGGATGTAAATGCCCATAAAGAAATCCTCGACATGACTAGTGAGGAAGGTGAAATACCTAAAGATAATAATGAGATTTCAATAAACTATGTCATGACAGGAAAAAGATGGAATCGAACTAATGTAATTATCGACAACATCTTTGCATATAATGTTGCTTTTGATATTATATCTGAAAATGAGGATCCTGAACCAAAATCTATTGAAGAATATCAACATAGAAAAGATTGACTTCAGTGGAAAGAACAATCGAGGCATAATTAAACTCACTTTCAAAACGTCAGGTTTTTGGACCTGTAGTTCAAATACCAGAAGGCGTTAAACCTGTGGGATACAAATGGTATTTGTGAGGAAAAGAAATGAAAATAATGAGGTCATAAGATATAAAGCAAGATTAATTGCACAAGGTTTTTCACAAAGGCTTGATATTGATTTTGAGGAGCGTATTCTCCGGTGGTGGATGCAATTGCATTAAGATATTTAATTGGCTTGACTGTGTATAAAAGTCTGAATATGCATCTTATGGATGTAGTCACAACATATTTATATGGATCTCTTGATAATGATATTTATATGAGAATCCCAAAAGGATTTAAGGTACCTGAAACATATAAATCAAATTCTCGGGAATTGTATTCCATAAAGTTACAGAGATTGCTATATGGATTGAAACAATCAGGACGAATGTGGTACAATCGCCTGAGTGGATATTTATTGAAAGAAGGATATCAAAATAATCCAATATATCCATGTGTTTTTATAAAGAAATTACAGTTAGGATTTGCTATTATAATTGTATATATTGATGATTTAAATATAATTAGAACTCCTGAAGAGCTTTTAAAGACAATAGAATATCTTAAGAAAGAATTTGAGATGAAAGATCTTGGAAAGACAAAATTTTACCTTGGTTTGCAAATTGAGCATTTAGCAGATGAGATATTTATTCATCAGTCATCTTATACAGGAAAAGTTTTGAAAAAATTTTATATGGACAAAACACATCTATTGAACATTCTAATGGAAGTTCGTTCACTAGATGTGAAGAAAGATATATTTTGACCTCGAGATGATAATGAAGAACTTCTTGGTCCTGAAATAGCATATCTTAGTGCAATTGATGCATTTATGTATTTTACTAATCATACAAGACCAGATATTGCATTTTCAGTAAATTTATTGGCAAGATATAGTTCTTCTTCAACAAAAAGACATTGGAGCGGAGTTAAACATATACTCTGTTATCTCCGAGGAACGATTGATATGAGTTTTTTTTATTCAAATAAATCAAATTTTGATCTAGTTGGTTTTGCAGATTCTAGATATTTATTTGATCCACACAAAATTAGACCTCAAACAGGTTATCTATTCAGATATGGATGAACTGGTGTATCGTGGCAGTTAGTGAAACAGACCATAACAACGACCACTTCCTCAAATCATGCTGAAATTCTTGCATTTGATAAGGATAGTCGAGAATGTGTATAGCTAAGATCAGCAACTTAGCACATTCGTAAAGAATGTGTATAGCTAAGATCAGCGACTTAGCACATTCGTAAAACATGTGGTTTATCTTCTAGTAAAAGTCTTCCAACGATATTATACGAAGACAACACAACATGATATCACAAATCAAAGGATGATATATTAAAGGAGATATAACAAAACATATTTCATCGAAACTTTTCTACACTCATGATGTTGAAGAAAATGGTGACATCACTATACAATAAATTTGTTCGAAAGATAACTTGATAGACTTATTTATAAAAACATTATCTACCATAACCTTTGAAAAATTGGTACACATAGTTGGAATGTGGCAATTTAGATATCTTAAGTGATGTTTTCATGAGGGGAGCAAATATATTCTTTTGAAAATATAAATTATATGAAATATGTACTCTTTTTCCTTCACGAGGATTTTTTCCCATGTGGTTTTTTCCTAGTAAAGTTTTAATGAAGCATACTTCATATATATAATGAGTATCTAAGGGGGAGTATTATAAATATTATATAATAATAATAGATGTCCATCAGTGCCATGCTTAGTGTCCAATGTCGTGTCATTTTCTTATTATCACATGTGTTGGCTATGTGTCATTCAACCACCTTTGCATAGTGTCCAAGTGTACCACTTCTTACTTGTAAAAATTCCCTATAAATAGGTGGTCATTTGTAGATTTTGCAGAGAGATATACAATAGTTGAAACTCCACCAATTTTGGAGAAAGTGGAGATTTTTGAAGAAATTTCTTATTTTCTATTATTTTATTTATTTATCATTATTTTATTTATTTTAATATTATATTTATTAATATTCGTATTTCCGTGGTGCCTATTTTTTCTCACAAATTCACAACAAATATATAATTTTTAGTTGTTTTAATGTAAAATTAGGCTGTATAAACCCTATAATCACTCGAAATTTTCCTCTTACCACAGGCTTGCATCAGCAAATGTCAAATTTGAGTTTGATTTCAAACAATGATCGGTAGGAAAATCCCTTTTATATCTTCGCTTTGAAACCTCGTATCCACATCAATGTTCTAATCGTGAACGATCCAAACTCGGAGAACTGCAATACAATCCCTCTGAAAAGCTACAAAATTTGAACTAAACCACAACAACAAGGGAGTCGATTACAGATTCACCATGAAAGCTTCGGCCTCACCTCACTCAAAAGCTCCTTTCAAGTTCAGGATGTGAGTTCTTTCTCTCGTTCAACTCCACTATCAATTGTTCTTTCCCTTTATTTCTCTCTCTCTTATGGTTTCGTGTTTCTTTATGTTTTCGATCATTTTCGAAGTCCGACTGCGGAGAATCTAGTGCCAATTCGTTTGGACATTGAAATCGACGGTCAGAGGTTCAAAGATGCTTTCACTTGGAACCCTTCTGGTAATTTTGGTTTGTTTACCTTTCTCCTGCTTCTTATGTTTTCCTTTTAAATCAATGATGATTCATGTGTAGGACTGGAGGTAGTTTCTGCTTTTGATTGTTCGAGTTTACAGTTTAGGATTTATGAATGATAAGATATTGAAAATTTTAAGAAATTACAGTTTTTTTTTTTTTTTTTTTTTTTTTTTTTTTTTTTTAAAATTTTAATAAGAGATGTAAAGAAGATTAACTATTTTCTGAAAGAATATCTGTTAGTTTCTTCTTCCTTCAAGAATTTAAAAAGAAATTACGAACAAGGATCTTCATGCACTGAGTGGCTTGGGCGTGCTTCGTTAATGGTTTCTTACTTTTCAAAGACGCGCCTAGGATTTTTGAGCCACTGCTTGAAACAATAATTCTGTAAGAATAAGAATTAACCACATCCCCCATTATTTTCATAGCCGGCCCACTGATCTTCAGAATGGTTTTGTCCAACCCAGGGCTAGCTTTGAGAGACAGCATGGGTTTTTTTGGGCTTTCCTAATAGGAGGGAAACACAGTGCAAGCCAACTTCCCACCTTGTCAACCGGAATTCGACCTCTCTCCCTACTATTTACGGTTGCCTTGGATTTGGGTCCCTTCGTCAGAAAAACACAACTCTCCTTATGAAATGGCTCTAGGGGTTTTGTCAGGAAGGGAATGCTTTGTGGAGATGCATAATTGGGGCTACTTATGGTGTCGATGCTTACAGTTGGAATTCAAATATGCCTAAGAAGGGAAGAAAAACTAGACTTTGGGCTGTCATTTTAAAGCATAAAGAGCAGTTTTTTTAATTTAACTGAGTTTATTGTGGGTGATGGGAAGTTGATCCTATTTTGGGTGGATAGTTGGTGTGATTCTTTACCCCTTGCACAGAAATTCTCCGATATCTTCACTTTATCCTTAAAAAGGATGCTATTATTGTGAACTGTTGGTGTGCATCCAGTCAAACCTGGAATCTGGGCCTTGGAAGAAGTGTTTTTGATAGAGAGTTGGGGTCATATGGTGACTATCTTGGAAGTCTTAAACTCATGGGCACCTCAGGGAGGTCACAATTGCCTTAAGTGGAAGCTTGACTCCTCGGGGAAGTTTACCACCAAAGCTACCTTTTTGAACATCACTAAGAGAACCTCCTCGTCCACCCTTCCTCTGGTGAATCTTGTTTGGAAGCTTAAAATTCCCAAAAAAAGTCAAATTCTTCCTTTGGTCCCTTGCATATAGAGGCTTAAATACTCATGACAAGCTTCAAAGGAAGCTTAAAAATACCTATCCCGGCCCCTTTTTTTGTTGTCTTTGCTTGAAAGACGAGGAATTCCTTAATCGCTTATTTTTGCATTATAAATTTGCTACTAAGGGATGGACTTTTTGTTTAGAACTTTTGGTTTGGAAAGCTGCCTTCTAAACAAAGTTGCTGACTGGATGCTTGATGGGCTTGATTGTTTTGCCTTAGATGGTAAAGGGAAAGTTCTCTAGGATATGCTTCTCGGTCTCTTTTGTGGTGCCATTGGAAGGAAAGGAATAAATAGAATTTGTGAAGATAAGTTTGCTTCTTTTGATTCTTTTTGCCTCCTGGTGGTGCACTAACAAAACCAAATTCTTTTGTAATTATAGTCTTTCGATGATTTTTAACAATTCGAAGACTCCTTTTTTAGGCTTTGGGGAGGGGTCTTCTCAACTCCTTGCCCTTAGGTTGTTCTCTTTCGTTCTCTGATGGATGGAATATACCCGCCTATTTCTTATACAAAAAAGAGAGTATGGGTTCTTAAGGTCTTGTTTGATAAGTATTTGGTTTTTGGTTTTTGAACATTCACACAACTTCTATATATAGTCATCATCTTTCTTAATGAAACATTTGAATTCTTTGTTTTCAAAATATTGAATGCATTTCAAAAATATGGTTAGGAAGTAGATAATAAAACAAAGAAACTCATGGGTGAGTAGTGTTTATTTGTTTAATTTTCGAAAACAAAAAACTAAGGCTCCGTTTGGTAATCATTTTGTTTTTGTTTTTTGTTTTTGAAAATTAAGTTTATGGACACTACTTCTACCTCCAAATTTCTTCATTTGTCATCTACTTTTTACCAATGGTTTAGAAAACTAAGCCAAATTTTGAGAACTAAAAAAAGTAGCTTTCAAAAAGTTGTTTTTGTTTTTGAAATTTAGCTAAGAATTCAACTATTGTACTTAAGGAAGATGCAAATCATTGTAAGAAATATGGATAAAATAGGCTTAATTTTCAAAAACAAAAACAAAAAACCAAATGGTTACCAAACAGAACCTAAATGGTTATCAAACAAGGTGTAAATTATTAACATGGAAACTTGAATCTAGGAATTTGGAGGTTATCTTAAAATGTTCCAAAACCATAGGCACCCTTGAGACTTAACTTGAAAATGCCTTTTTGGCTTTTCTGATAATATCTTCTATAACGTTATTAATTTTATGTTTACTCTAGATCCCGATTCAGAGGTGGTGATCTTTGCAAAGAGGACAGTGAAAGATTTAAAGCTTCCTCCGGCATTTATTACACAAATTGCACAATCCATTCAAGTAAGGACAATAGTCATCCGAACCTCCCTCTCTCATTCTTCATGGATATGAATCGTCAGCCTAAACCATTTTTCTTTTAGATAGTAACAAAAAAACCTTCCAACTCAAATGAATACCTGTAAATTGTAATAAAATCTTGATGTGCCACCAAATTCACTCATATATTCTCTTGGGTTTTTCTTATCAGTCACAACTTACAGAATTTCGATCCTTTGAAGGTCAAGATATGTATTCTGGTGAAAAGATTATTCCAATCAAGGTTTGTCTCATTGGCGTTACAATACCAATCTCTTGACGACTTCCTCCCTTTATCAATATTCTATAGCTTGATGCCCAATAATGCAATTCTGTTTTTTTCCCAGCTTGATCTCCGAGTGAACAATACACTCATAAAGGATCAGTTTCTGTGGGTAAAGTTGAACATACACTTGCTACATTTGACTAGAACATATATATTGTTAAGCTTACTTGCGCAATATGATATGCCTTTTAGGACTTGAACAACTATGAGAGTGACCCTGAAGAGTTCTCCAGGACATTCTGCAAAGATTTGGGTATTGAAGACCCTGAAGTAGGAGTAAGTAAAGTACAACGTACAAAATAGTATAGTAGAACTTTTTTGTTCCATGTAGTTTGGTTCATTTGGTCATGAAAAGGCAGCTTTCTACTTTAAATGAATGGATTCCCAATGAGCTATTTTCATCTAAAGTGTCGTCCTTTAAATGTTTTTCTCCAACCATTTGATACCGTATGAATTTCATTATTTTTGTGAGGTAGCCCGCCATTGCTGTTGCGATTAGAGAACAGCTCTATGAGGTTTGTTTTTTCTTGCCTGTTAAGCCTCCTTTTCCTAAAGACTATTTTTTTCTAGCGCTGTTCACAATCTGAATAATATATTTCATCACTGCATCTCCATGTGTGTACGTTCCAGATAGCAGTGCAGAATGTTGCCTCAGCAAGAGAAAGCAGAATGAGCAAGAAGGGCCGCCGAGGGTTCGAGCATGTACCAGTAAGGTATCTATTTAGATATTCTAACTTATGCATTGTTCCTCATCTCTTTGTAATCAGATGAGTTGCAATGAGACTTAAATATTTACCTTTTGCAATGGTGCATTTCTCTGTTTGGTGCAACAGTAAAACTGGAGGTGCTTCGGTGGACTTGGTGAAGTTATTTGGTCATAGATCAAGTGTTGTTCGGTTAGTCTATTCCCTATTTATTAATATTATTATTATTTTGGAAATGCTTAGACCATCCCTTGTTGCTTATGGATTTTCCTTTCATTTTCTCTCTCTTATCTAACCTAAGAAGTATATGGTATATGATTCATACATGATTATTTAATACTGCCAGTTATGTTTGTTTCCGTGTGTCTTTCTCGTCAAGAGAGAGAAATCCAATGTTATTCAACATCAACCTAGAAGTTTAGGGTGTTTTAGTTTCTAGGGAATCATACGGTGCTCATGTGATTGACAACTTATCTCAAGTTTTAAAAAGATTCCCACATGTATGAGATATCTAGACATGCTGAGATGTCTTCATATGCAGGTATCTCATTTCCATGACACTTGGTGGGGTTATGGGTATCTATATTCTGGGCATAAAGAAAAAGATACAATTTGTTCCTTGTGACCTTTTACCATTTTCCTAAGATCATAGCATACTTCTTGATTTTAATTTTTTTAGGCAGCAGTTTATGTTTATTTTTAACAAGAAACAAATAATGTTCTTTCTGTTACATATGAATCTAAACTAGTTCTTCTTCTTCTTCGTTTTTTTTTTCAGAATCGGAGAGTATTATTCCCCATCTTAATGCCATTTACACTTATCTATTCTCAAGTTTTAGTTTAAAAATTAGTTCAAAGTACATAAAAAAAGCACACACTTCAAATGCATTAGCTTGTAAAAGTATAAAAAATAGATGCTTATGATAGTATACACTAAAATGCAACAGGAAAAGAAAGGACTGGGACATTTACGAACCAATTGTCGATCTTCTATCCAACGAGGAAGTAGATGCCCTTGAAGCAAAAGAAGAGAGGACTGCTCGATAACATATTCTCAGTTGCTGCTGTTGATCATGTCGCTTCTATCGTCAAACAGCATGGACTTTCCCAGTGGAGGTAAATTATTCGACATGGATATAAAGTTATTAGGTCTTGATGTTTCACCACAATTAACATTCTTTATCTTCTCAAGTTAAAGGCTTTCGTAGTGATTCTTCATGGATGGTTCTTAATCCCCATCTAGCTGTTGAGTAAGGATATGAAGTCTCTGATACTGAAGTTCATATGGTAGATATTTTGACAAATTTTACGGTACTTGGCATGGCTTATGTAACTAGAAAGGGTATAGTGAGCTCTGATAATCATATGGGTACAACTTTTGATATGAGTTCTCATTCTTATTTGTTGCTTTTGATAGCATTCTCAGAACCATTCAAAAATTTTCTGAAAGACTGACAAGTGAAGATATTCATATATGCCAAAAGTTCTTTGATACAATCATTTGGACCATTTCCATAATGGTCCATTTTTCTCTTTAGAAGTTGGAAAATGAGTTGTGGCAGACTTTGATGATAACATCCCATAGGAGGGTGCCATCTAGAATTAGAATTTTTATGTTTAATAAAAAAAAGGAAACATACTATTTCTTTTATTTTTATTGTGGTGCACTTTTAATGACTCAAAAATTTAGTAGGATTCACTCAACAGAGTTAGCCTATAGGAGTTCTTACTGGTTGATGTGTCTACTGTCTAGTTATGTTGAAGAGAGCATTAGTTGTACCTTTGGTCGAGCTAGTAAATGAAAAATACTTGGGCACATTTCATTTTTGTGTAGCCACTCAAATGTACAATCACTTGTAACTTTTATATATATATATATCCTTTTGTGATTGGAGGGGATGCATGAAAATGGTTGCAGTCCAGTTATATCCAAGTATTATTTATTTATTTTTTGAAATAAACAACGCTAAGATAAGATATAGGTGTATCCATGATCTAGAACGAAAACGTGCTTTAAAGGCATATCATTGTATATTGAAAATCATTCGAAAATGACTAATAAAAACACTTTATTATAATAAATACAAACAAATGAAAAATTATGATCTAATAATCAAACATTTAATTCTTGTACTTTCACTTCCTAACTTAAATAATCACCGTTCCACTTTGAATAGTGAAAATGGTTATTTTCTTTTTCAAGATTCGTAAAAGTTGAAAGATAATAATTTGATGAATTTACTCCATGAAACCAATCATGTGCCTAGTTTCAACTGTATTATTTCTTCGATTGGAGGATAATATTTTTGAAAAATGGAAATGAGAAGATAAAGGTGTGAAGAAAAAGTTGTTCACGAGAAGCCCATCCAAATCCCTATCTTTCTTCCTTACAAATCCATGAAAATGATAGAAAGAGACATTCTGTACGGACTGAAAGAGACCACAATAGTGGTGTCAGTTGAATTTAGTGGCTCAAAATTTAAGTTTTAGAGATATTTTGGTAAATCAAACAAAATATATTTTTAATCACGTGGTTAAATAGTTTAAAAGCTTAAACTATACAAAATATCTTACAGTTTCATAGGTACGTGGTACATTTTAGTTATGAAAAATGCAAAAGATATATTTTCTGTAAAAATAATTATATAGAGATATAAGATCATGGTTATCAAATCTTTCATATCAATAGACATGGTGAAAATTATTTACACAATTAATTTTTGCACATCAATGAAACTATTTTATGTAAATTTCATCTTACTTAAAAAAGAAAGAAAGAAAAAAAAAAAAAAACTTCCCCAATGGATTATTATTATTATTATTTTTGTTGTTGAAACAAATTCCAAAGTTCAAAGGTAAAACGGATTTTTTTAGTACAACTACAGGATGAAAGATTGAACCTCTAAGAGGGATGGTAGATCGGTATCACTTAGTTAAGCTCATTTGGTAGTAAAATTGAATTATTTGTGAATGTCATAGATGAATTTCTTGACAATTTTATTCTAATGACGAGACAAGTCATTTGAACATATTTTAATGGTATAAGTGGTCAAGTTTAAAAGTAAAAAATGAATTTTTCCGTTGAATCTCACCCTCTTTTTTTTTTTTTTTTTTGAAAGTGCAACCACAAATAGCTTATTATGTTATATTTTCATTATTAATTTATTCATAAAAACAAGAATGACATGTAAATTTTAACCAAAATATAGGAACAATTGTGGATAAAAAATTGAGACTAATAATAAAAGTGTAAAGATTAAAATTGTAATTTAATATAATTTTCTTTAATATAATTTATATAAATAATAATAATAAATAAACATTCACTTTTATCATCTTAAATTTTATATATTCAATTGAATTGATGAAAGTCTTCATCATATTAATTAATCAACATCCAATTTCATAATTCAAAACTCCAAACTTGTCCATTAATGGTAAACATCTATTCATAAAGCAAATGATTAAAACTACATGTCATGTCAAGATTGATATCCTTAACAAACTAGAAACAAAATAGAAAAAAAAAATGTAATAAGTAAGACTAAAAATTATTGTAATTTACAGCAAGAAAAAAAATCATTATAAAAATCCAAGCCTCTTTTATTCTCTCTCAAATAAAGGCCTTGAAAAGTGGTATACATAAATTATAAATAAATATGACCAACCAATCAGATCTGAGCCACTTTCCTCAGAGATAAGGCTCTATTTCCCAGAAAAAAGAGAGAGAGGATTTTCTTTTTCTTTTTTTGGCATTAATCAAGATTTAAGAGTAATAAAAATCTTAAATCTCACCATGATTAAAAGCTTCAAATCATGGGGATTCATTCCCTACACATAAACAAAATCATCAACTCACAAAATAACGTAGAGAAAGCGGGAGAGAGACGTATTATACTTTATCTACAACAATTAAGTAATTAACATCCATCGAATGACGGGATCGGTCGTTAAGAAGACACATTACAAGTGATAGTGGTAGCAGTGGCAATAGAATTGGCCTTGTCTAAAATGGACCACATCACGTGCACATCTTCATACCCACATGCCATCACCTCTCCTTGGAGATTCCTCACGTCCACTCGCTTCTCTTGCTCTGGAAAAACCGAATTAAACAAAGAATGAAATTGGGAAAAATTCAATTGTAGAATGAAAATTCAAATTCTTCGAAGAAGATATTAATAAACAGGTAAACTATGTTTAGATAGATACGTAGTAAGAAATTAAAACAAAGAATTGTAACTTCAAAACAAGAAAGGAAAAAAACTCGAACAATATAACATATATGAGAAACTAAAGTCGATATAGAATGACTATTCGAATATGTACTTAAAAGATTCGAGAGCCAACCTGAATCGGAATGAGACTTTTTAGGATCTCGAGTGTTTTGGTTGAAGATGGTGCAAGCCTTCCTAAAGGGAGAAATGATGGTTTTCTTCCAAGAAGCCATAGTAAAGTAATGTTGAGGTTTGAGAATGCCTTTGGCTGAAAGGCGTTGGAAGTGAAATGGGTCACAATATATAGAGAGAAAAATTAGTAAAAGAGAGAGAAGAAGAAGAAGAGACGGCAAGATCCGAAGGATGAGCAACACAACTTTTTATTCTTATCTAAATAAATCATTATTATTATTATTTTATATTCATAATGTCTATACCAACTTACGTGCATATCAACTAATTTCACGAGACAACTCGTCTGATCATGGATATCAAAGAAACTGGTAGGATATTAAATCTTAAGTAAATGGTCGTCATGGATTGAATTCATTTCCTCTTAGCCTTTTATGTACTATAAGCCCACCGATTTAAATAATATTAAGAATAATTATTATAATTATAACTATTATATTAATAAGAAAAAAATAATACAACTTTTAGATTCGTGGAGTTTTATCCATTCTTACCTTAAATTTAAAACATGGTTGAAAAATTAATTCTCCCACTAATAGGGTTTAGAAATGTTTTCTTGTATTTGATAAATCATAAAACATATGTATGGTAATAAAAACTGATAGGATTAGAAAGAAAAAGGATATTGGAGAGCTAGATTTTTGCTTAAATTTGTGAGTTTTTGACAAAATTATTCCATGGCTAATTTATGCATAATTCCAATTAAAATTTGTGTGAAGCTATATATTATTTTTATTAGTGAACTTATGAAATTTTGTGCATGCATTGCTTTTTTTAGAGTTAAAATCAGTAGGTAATTAGCCAGAATTCAACTGCAACACTTATCTAAGTCAATAATATAGCTTGATGAAATTGAAATTTTAAGGTAAAAATTGAATAAACCTAATAAATTAAAGGGTAAAAACTAAATTTGCACTAATATCAATAAGGTTAAATTACGAATTTAGTCCTCAAACTTTCAAATTTATTCAAATCACAGATTTACTAGACACAAAACAGAAAGTAGGTTTTATTGAACTTAAAATTTAAATTTATATCAATTATTTAATTTTTAAAAATTTCAAATTTATTAGAGGCGACCTAGTTTACTGAAAATTAAAAATTCAAAGATTAATTACACAATTAAAAGTTTAGAGATATAATAGATACTTTAGACCAAACTTCAACCATTAAAATTGTAATATAATATATTAATACCAATATATATATATATATTAAAAAAGAAAAAAATAATAAAAATAATAATATAAGACGTGGTCTCATTACTGCAACAAAGCACATGGCGCACGCTCCCTCACCGTCCTCTCCGACCTTACACGTGAAACCATTCCTTCACTTCTCACTTTCAATACACTTTTTTCCATTTTTTTTAATTTTTTAAAAGTTTTTTCCCCTTCCTTTTATTTTAATTAAAAGATGGTTGTTTTTGTAAGACTTCCAACGAAATTGAAAAAAAGATTATAATAAATAAAACGTCTATATAATAAAAAGAGATTTTCAAAAAATAGAAAAATAAGAAAAACTATTTTCACGAAATAATAAACTTTAATAAATTGATAAATACTGATAAAAGCCTATCAATGCTTGAAACTGATAGAAGCCTATCAATAATAGAAATTGATACAAGTCTATCATTGATAAACGCTAATAGAAATTTATCCATGTCTATCCGTGATAGACGCGGATAGAAGTCTATTAATTTCAATTAATATATTTTTTTTTCTATTTCTAATAATAGTTTGACATTTTTATTTATATGAGAAAAATTTCCAATAATAAATATAACAGCCTCCCTTTAGTTTTTATCTATTGTTCTTTTTTTCCCCTTTCTTTTGCTTTATTTTTGGATATATAAAAAGTGAAACATCATCCATATATTCTATATGTGGTAAACTATTGTTAGTTTTTTTTCCTTTTCATGTATAAAACTACATCCAATAATTTTGTGGGGGAAGAGAGATATAGGGAGAAAGTTGTCTTCGTTTGTTTATATCTACTAAATTCACATCGAGATATTTTTTTAAGTTCAACAATAAGTGAGAATAGGATGATTCGAAACTCTAACCTATCAGTCGATGACTAACATATATCTTGACTAGTTGAATTATGTTCAAATTGACAAGTCAATATGATTCATTATTTTATTAGTTAATCTTCCATTTTTTTCGCTTACAATCCTATATGATTTTATCATGTTTAACACATTGTGTGTCAACATTAATTAAGTAAAATTGTATCGTAAAAATGAAAATATTGATGGCTGGAAAATGTAAATAAGAACTTTTTAAATGATATAATTGACACATATTGATCAATAGACACCAAATATATGTCATAATTCATAAACTATTATAATTTAACTTTTTGTTTGAAAGAAAATTATTTTAAATCACTTCTTTAAGGTTTTAGTGTGTATGCCATGATGACATGTATAGATTAATCAACATTTGTAAATTAGGCATGTAGCACCATCATTTGGTTAATTAGCTTATTATTAAGACTAAACAAAAGCTATAAAACAATTCAATAATATTGTAATTGTCACTTTTCTAAAGTTTAGAATTCCAATAGATGTAGCTATCAAATTCATGGATTAAATTTATTAAATTTGAATTAAAAATTAAAAGTGGAAAAATATGGTGATTAATATATATACATAAAACTATATTACTAAATGAAGTATTAAAAAAGTTTTGGGCATTTAAATAGTTCTTTTAGATGTCTTTGGTAGCTTATATTCAAGTGGTAAAGATGTAAGTTTCTTCAATGGTTTAATTTCTTTTAAATTTTAATTCATTCATGTGATTTTTATAGTACAAATAATTCATTAAACTACACAAGTATACATTATATTGATTAAAATAGATGTCAATGATTGGTTAATCATTATCTATAATTAAACAAATAATGTGTTACTGTATTTAATCTCCAAGTGTACAAATTGTTGGCAAGTAATACAGTGGCATCTACCTTGAGGGAAAAAAAATGATCATATCAACAGTGTCATTATAATTATTAAAAGAATTCATTATATTCTTTTGATTCCTTGGTTTCTGAAAAATTTAAGCTTCTAAATAATAATTCACTCTTGGGTATCGTTGTTTTGTATATACCTTCAAACGATGTTTTGAAAAATCTAGAATTTGAAATCTAAAAAGATCATCGTCTTTAAAAACTTATTTTTGTTTTTAGTAGTTGACTAAAAATTCAAATGTTTCTTTAAGAAAAGTAAAAACTATAGTAAGCTGGAAAGAAATCATCGTAAATTTCAAACGGACACAAACTATGCTTTATCTTAAAAAAGTTTAGATCATGTGTGACACAAAATCGTCTAGAGATGAATATTTTAATAAATAATCTTTAGATTCGAGCACATATTCTTTCTATAAATCAATTTAAATTTGAATTAAAGAGGTAAATTCTCTCTTTACTTATAACTTACTCATTTTAATGATATTGTTGTAATTTTTGCATTATTTCATACCCAAGTCTATAAGTAGTTTTTTTTTTTTGGGCCTCTTAGGGTTTTTGCAGTGTAATGAAATTTTGTTTCTTCTTGCAATTTATTAAAGTGTCTTCTCAAATAGTTAAATTATAGGCACAAAATGTACCTTATATTTGTGTGGGTTAGGAAGGGGAGGGGTCCTTTAAGACAGTTATTTTAGAGATAGCTAGCTAGTGCAAGAGCCAAGCTAGAAAACTTGAATTCATTGGTATCACTTATTTATTGTCCTTTTTGCTTCATAGCATGTCCTTTGATTTGGTTAGTACTCCTTCATGTTACCAAGCAACAAAGCTTTGCCTTTGTTTTTAAATTATGATTGTCTTTAGTGCTTCTTTTCGTCTTTTTTGCTTTTAAAGATTTAAACCGATCATGAAAGGAAGATATCATCTCTCACTCATATACTTGTGATATTTCATTTATCTAGTCAATTCTTTCCTCGAACAAAGTATATTCACATAACTTATTTGTTCGACACCTGATATAGCTAAGTCGGGGGTATTAGAACCCTGAAACCACTTGTAGGTATCTCGAAAATGGTATGATATTGTCCATTTTAGGCAATAATCTTCATGACTTTGCTTTTGATTTCATCTGAAAGACCTCATACTAACGATGATAATATATATTATCTCCCACTTATATGCCCAGAATCTCTCTTGTTTAACCAATCTGAGATTTTGATCGCATTCTTAACAATACATTATTACATTAGTCATTTAGGAGGTGTTTGGTGGCCCGTAATTGGATGAGATCGTAGTGTAATATAATAAAAAACTCATGTTTGGATTGAGCATTTTGGGCCTGATTTGTAATATAGAACTCATTCCATTTCGACCGTTTTTAATGCAACGTAACCCTCTTTTTCATTGTTTTCACGCTTCGTGATCTCATTTTTTATTACTCATACTTTCCAACATTCTTCTGATTCCTAGTAATACTGATTACATTCCAGCTCTCCAAACAATGCTTTAGAAATTAGCGATCAATCATATAAAAAATTAATAAAAATATATGTTTTTATGTCTAACATTGATCCAATAATTCTATAAACTAGAGTAGTAGGGATAATCAAAGTTTTTCCTTTCTAGCTAGGTATGACTTTTATAATTCAACTATATCTTAGGTCAAATACTTTTTCTAAATCCTTGGACAAATTGTGAAAGTCTATTTCTACTTTTTAAACTAAAGACAAACAACCAAACATTGCAACCAACTAGGAATATCCCTCTCATTTGTGTTAGTTATTTTGATCCAAAAAGCATACACATGCCTTTTTTTTAGTGGTGAAAAAGTTGCTTTTACTTAATTATATATTTTTAATTCATAATAAATATGTTAGTTTCCCTCTATTTTTAAAATAAAATATTTAGTTTAATTTTCACAATTATGTTTTGAGATGAGAAAACTAATCCTATAGCATCTCTAGAAATGATACCATCTTAAATTAATCGTATCATAATATAGAGTTTCGTTCTTGTTTACTAAACGAACTTCATTTAAGAGGTTGACTGGTCTCATTGTAAAAAAGGAAGGAAACATTTTATTCTCAAGAAAGTCATAAATATTAGAATAATTGAGTCATATCTCGATAATTTAAATATATATACAATATTTAAGAAAATCTCAAGCATATTAATCATAAATTAATTACCGTCTAATCAACATTTTAGAAAATTACATCAAATAAAAAAATATATATATCAAATTAAAAAATTATGCAATGTTAACTGTTACTTTCATCTGACAATAGAAAAAACTAATCACATTATGCTAATCATATTAAACAATTTCTCCCAAGATGGAAACATAATCCAAACATACACACATTTCAAATAATAAGAAACACATTATTTAATATATTATATGGGGAAAAGTGCGACATGTTGATAATATTTTACATGTATAAAACAATATATTATATATATAGTTTTAGGGTTAAATTCAATGTTTTGTGAAGTGAAAAGTAGGGTTTAAATTATAGGTTAAGTGGTGGGGAAGTGGGAACACAAAGATTAAGAATTCTGACACAAAGTTTTGAAGTTTGAAGTTTCAACCACTCTTTTTTTTTCTACCCCACATGTTTAAAAATAAATAAATAAATAAATATATTATATATAATTTTTCATAAAAAAATATCAAACTATTTATAAAAATAGTAAAAAAAAACATTGATAAGATATGTCTATCATTGATAGACTTTTATCAATTTCTATCATTATATCCGTCTTTATAAAAAAAAAATTAAAATTTTATTATTTTATATAAATAATTTTTCTTATTTTTCTATTTTTAAACATCTCCGACTTATATTATATATATAGCAAATTAAATGACTGCCTGCCATATGCATATTGCATAATGCATCTGCTCTTTCACATTCATGCACTCAATCCTTGTCCCCCACAACCTTTTGTATTTGTCTTTATAACTAAATGTTCAACATTTTGTCCCCACATATATTCAATTAACCATGTTTTACTTCACTTTTTAACTTTATTCACCTATCAAAATTATCGATGGAGGGAGAGATTAGAGGTTCGAATTTATGAAAGAGGGAAGAAAAAAAACCCTTTTCATCTTTTAGTTTCGAGAAATATATATGAAATTATTTATAGTTTTCGAAAAGGTTAAATTATACAAAATAATCATATATTATTTTAGGGTAGAGTTCAAATAGGATGTTAAGAGACTTTGAAAAATTTCCTTATAAGTTCTAATTACTCTTGAATTTTGAAACAATTTCAAGATATATAAAACTTATGCAAATTGATATGAGGACTAATGTATATAAATTGAGAGGGATACGAAATATTATTTATAATTTCATTTCAACTATATTATAGATTAACGTCATTGTTACAATTCATCTCAAACTCAAAAGATATCATTGGTAATTTTATTCATACACAAATTTTTACACATAAGCTACCACGTTAATTTACATGAATAAAATAGTGAATGATAATGTATATGTCTTCTAATTTAGATGAATAAACTCAAATAAACTTAGTTCAGCGGTAATTGATACGACATTTTTTTTCTCTAGGTAAAAGATTCAATTTCTAACCTCACAATTATGGTTAAAAAAGAAAAAGAGATGCACACCAATTTTCATCTTATCATCTAAGCAGAAAAGCTCTCCACAGATTTCTTTTGGAACAATTATTTAAAACTTCTCAAAAAAGTGTAGGGATGATTGAGACCTATCTTTACAGTTAAAAGGTATTTTGCAATACTTCAATATTTTGAAAATCATGTGCATCGATGATTCATCTTCTTTCCATTTTCTTAAAGTATGTTCACATCAAATTAAGGGGGTAAAATGTTATTAAACGTTATATCTAATAAGTTAATTAAACTTTTAAACTTTTTAAATACGTTAACCACCTTACAAAAATTAAAAGTTTAAGA
Source organism: Benincasa hispida (assembly GCF_027475165.1). Classification (NCBI taxonomy): domain Eukaryota; kingdom Viridiplantae; phylum Streptophyta; class Magnoliopsida; order Cucurbitales; family Cucurbitaceae; genus Benincasa; species Benincasa hispida. Next base: position 25,321,000 of record NC_143478.1, read on the forward strand.
ATCAATTACATATTTTAAAATTATAAACCTATTAAATACAAACTTGAAAGTTCAACGACCTATCATATACTTTTATATCGTTTTAAAATCTTCTAGGCAGAAATAGTCAAATACTAAAACTGATAATTTTATTACATTAAATTATTGTTTAGGTTCGACCATATAGGTCGGGTTTGATTTTAGTTTGGTCACTAAAGCTCCGTTTAATAATCATTTTGTTGGAATGCCTTGAATCTATTATATGAAGTTTTGAATAACCAAGTACGAGGTCTCGCACTATATAAACCCTCTAACCCTAGAGGAGCTATTCATTATATTATCAAAAAGAATTTATTCATTCTCTTATACATTTTATCACTTGTATTTCAATGAATAAAAAAAAAAAAGTTTTTTTCTCCATCATGTAATTTTTGTTCGGTCTTTTTTCAACAATAAAAATTCATTATAATAACAAAAGATTATATTAAATTAGTTTTTTTTTTATTATCTACGATATTGAATTTTACCATACACACATTAATTTTTTCTTCCATTTTCAAATTCACAACCAAACACAAATTTTGAATTCTAAATTTAAATTCAAAATTTTAAATTAGAACCAAACGTGTTTTTGGGTATTGTGAAAAAGAAGAATTTATTTTTGTTTTCTATTGAATTCTTTATTTTTGAAAACATATTTTTGGATAACTAACCAAATGGGACCTAAACTTATTTTCTTTCAATTTCTTACAATGGTTTGCATATTTTAAGTAAAAGAGTTGATTTTTTTCTAAATTCCAAAAAAAAAAAAACAAGTTCTTAAAAATTATTATTATTATTTTAATTTTTAAGACTTGGCTTGATCTTTTTAAATATTGGTAAAAGATAGATAACATAACAAGAAACTTAGAGATGAAATGAGTGTTTATAGGCTTCATTTAATTTTAAAAAACTAAAAATTAAAAACAGAATGGTTATCAATTTAAGAATAAGTTCTATTAAACTTTAACAATAATTTTCATAATAACCACTAAATCAACGCATAATAAAGTTCAAGAACTAGGTTATTACAAAATTGAAAAATATAAAGATTTGAATCATTACAACTCAAAATTTAAAGATTAAGGCCCTGTGTGACAACCATTTCGTTTTTTATTTTTGGTTTTTGAAAATTATGTCTATTTTCTCTTCATTTCTTACCAAAGCTACTTTTTTAGTTTCAAATTCTAACTTGATATTTTAAACAATTCGTAAAAAATAGATAACAAAAGTAAAAATTGGATGTAGAAGTAATATCTATAAACTTAATTTTCAAAAACAAAAACAATTAACTTATTACTAAACGAAACCTAATTCTACCTTTCATAAAAATTCGTAAACAAAAAATCGACCCCATCAAAACAAATAAAAACGCCTCTAAATTTAGAGCTAATATAGAAAACTCTAAGAATGACATTATTGTCCAAATAAAAAGGAACCCTATAGCTAAATAACATAAGAGACCCCACACCACTAAAATTGAAATATATATATATATATATATATATTGAACAAAATTAGATAGATGAGAATTTTTCTCTTCTTTTTTTTTTTTTATTTATTTTAAAAAGTACAAAATAAGTATACGGAATATTTTGGATAAATGTGAGAGAGGATATTGGCATTTGAGACCAATAATATGAATGAATTTGGCTATTGAATATAATGGCGACACTTAGTACAAACATCATGTTCTCTTTGGTACTCTTTCTCTATACTTTAGCTGGCATTTGGAATCTCACATATTTACACCTTTTTCTTCAATTATTATCCATTTATACACTATTTTACTCTTTGTTCTGTGCTTTTTTTTTCTTTTTAAAAAAACTCATCATCCACATTTTCCTTGTAAGTGATATATATTGAAAGCGATATTCATGTGAACGTTGTTTTGAGCATGTTAGATGTATACACTTTAGTTTCACTCGAGATTGTAAACTAACATTTAATTTATTATCTAGTATGCTTCGATAATTAATACTAGATATTTGATTTTTGTAAATTATTGTAGGCGAAATCAACCTCAATATATACGTCAAGGTAGGAGACTGATCTAGAATTGATAAGCAAACTTGTGACCTAAGCTCATAAATTTACTTCGAACTGATTTAGCTGAGTATGTGTTTTCTTTGAGCTCTATATACGAAATATAAAGCTAGTTGCTTTTAGCTACCTTTTAATGTATACTTTTTGGAGGATTAAGTTGCTTTAAAATAGCTTCTATCTCTCCATTAAGATGGTTGTCATTCTTAGGAGGGTTTATATAAGTTTCTTTTGTTATTGTTGTTTTGAGTGTTAGTTATGCTTTTCAAATGGAATAAGGTAAATACTATTTACTCAATTATTTTTCTTGGAACTTTTACTAGTCAACTTCTAAGGTTGGAAAGTAATTATGTTATCAATGGTTATTTTTGTCAACTTAAACATATCCCAATTGGTTAATATCGCATTATTGCGATCAAAAGGTTGGAAGTTTGAAAATTTCTACCTGAATATATTGTTAAACTTGCTCACCTCTAGTTGATCACAACTCCAAATCCAATTCTTATAGTACTCAATTCAACCTAAATAGTTCATAATTAATTTGAGTCCATCATTATTAAGATTTGGGTTATGAACTAATTTTGTAACATAACAAACTAAATTGAGCTAAAAAAAAGTTGTAACCCATGAATAAGAGCATGAATACCTTTGCTCTTGTTTAAGAGTTTAATTTTGAGATAACAAAATAGATAGCTTTTATAGACTTATTTTTCATAAGTATTCAACTTCGTCTCTAAAATTTATACAAATGTCTAAATATGACTTATTGGAAACTCTCATCTATATGCACATTTTATATTAAACAAATTACAAGATGTAAATAGAAAAGAAAAGAAAGCATTTCATGTGTTATAAGGTTGGAATTTATTCTGATTCCAATAACTTTTCAAAACCATATTTCTTATCATTTATTCTCTTTTATTGAAATCTTTTAAAAAACTAATGGTTAAGAGTTGCCTTAAGACAAAGCTCAAAGTTTGTAGACGGTTTCAAATCCAAGAAAAATACAAGGCTACATAAGGGTTCAAGTGTCTAAAAAGAAAAAATCAGTTCATTCCGAAATTTCATCCACGAAGAAATAATCGAATCAAGATCGACAATGACACTGCAATCTTGAGGGCCACATATACCCCTGACACCCTTGATGTTACATGTAATCTAAGGCATGTGTCAAGGAAGAGCCTTATAGATATCCCCATTTTGACACCTCCAAGAGGGGAGGCAAGTGACTCTAAATGAGAATTTCTTAAACTCGTTTGATAACTAGTTGAACTTAAATACTCTCTATACTAACTAAGATATCGAAGTATACTTTGCTAGATCCTACACAAGTACAAGTACTTTCACATAGGAATGGGTCAGAGAAAAAGGTCAGAGGAGTACTAAGACTCACATTCGTGTCTCCCATGTCCACCCTAATAGAGGAAAAAAATAGAAGAATAAGAGGAAATTATGCCAGTCGAAAATAATGAAATTAATTAATTAATTTTTTTTTGACACACATAAGATAATGAAATTATGACAGCAACTAAATTTATAATATATTAAAAACTAAATTTTAGGAATATATTTTATAGTGTCTATCTATGGCCAATTATTGCCCAAAACTATGACTTTTCCAAAGAGAGAGTCCTTTATATTAGTTTGAGAAATATAAAATATATTATATTTTATTGTATAATCAATTATTTGGACATTTCAAAAGTCAGGCTAGAAAAGTAAATATTGGAGTTTATAGTCATTTATGATGTGTTTTGATTCCTTGAAAAATCTATCTACTTTTTCATATTGATAGTTGAGTTTGAGAAAATGGCAGTAAAACACAAGAAAAACAAATGATATGTTGGGTTTGTTTTCACAAAACTACAAAAGCATCCAATTTTGGTGGTCGTGCTCATGTGTCATTAGCGTTAATAGAACTACTTAGAACGAAGAATAGTTGTGTGTCAGTTGAACCATACTTACTTTGAAAATATAGAAAAGAATTAACGTGATATAAATGATAAAATCAATCAGTAAAAAATACAGAATAATACCTTTTCGGATCTTAGGTTTTTGCTCTAGTTTCTATTTGGTCCCTATGTTTTTAAAATGTTACACATTTAGTTCTTTAAGTTTTGAGTTTTGTTTCAATTTAGTCTCTAAGTTTTAAAATGTTACAATTTCTATTAATTAATTATAAATAATTAATATCAAATTTAATTTTAAAAGTGATAAAAACAATGAAACTTAATTAATTATAATTCCTTTTATGATTTTTTAATTTATTAACATAAATTAACTCCAAAAGATGGAAAGTGAGTATTTATTGAAAAATTAAAATTAAAAATGTAAACCTCGTGACATAGGGATCAAATTGAAGCAAAATTTAAATGTCAAGGGTAAAATTATAATATTTTGAAACCTAGGCACTAAATTAAAACCAAACTCAATATTTAAGGATTAAATGTATAACAATTTGAAATCTAAGGACTAAATACAAACTAGACTCAAAATCTAGGGACTAAAAAGATATTTTTCCCTACAAAATATACATATGTATGATTACTTATATAAGAAGAAATATGAGGTATATATTAATATATAGGGGCATATGTACTAAGCAAATATTACATATCATACTCTTTTATTTATTTATTTATTATTATTACTTTTTTTTTTTTGAGAAATATATTACTATGTATACATTGGTCCTTATGTACAATATACTAAAAACATAAAGAAAAACTATGGTTATTTGAGTATGATGCTATAGTGTATTTTAATTTTTTTAATAATTTATAAAAACAATTGTCCATATATAACAATATTTATCAATATATTTATAGAATTGAAATTTCAATATCGACATCGACATCATTATTTTAATTCTTGATAAAAAGTAGAGTGGTAAAAGAAAACGACAAGCATGCAAATTTGTGGTGGTAAAAAGAAATTGTGACAAAATAAAATATGACATCTAATAGAAATGACGACATAATTACATGAAGAAAAGTTTTGAGAAAAATAAAAAATATAACTAAATGCAGTACAATCGACAATACAATCATCTACCTTAAATGAACCATCTCTACTAAAAAAAAAGGTAAAACAAGTTATTTTCTTTTTTAGGACAATAAAAAATTGGAAAATTCGAATAACAAAACTCTTAATAACTAATACATATGCAATTGAGCGGTCAAATATAGAATTTAGAAATAATAACCCAACAAAAATTTTCAATTTATTTTCTTTTAAGAAGTGTTTTTATGTTGACCAATGACCCTATAGATAAACTAGGCAATTTCATTCATAATAAAAATATAACTAGGCAAAGACTTGAAAACGATTTTTTTTCCTTTTTTTTTAAAGATTTATTAGTTTGTAAATATCATTTTATTACCTAAATTTTAGGACTAAATTATATTACGAGGTATTTTGGCTGGTTGTTTTAGACTTTAGTTATAAAATACCTTTTTTTAAAATATTTTTATTAATAAAAACTCATGTAATTATTTTTCAGATATTTAAATTTAGGTATGATTTTTATACAAAGTAGTTGAGCTAGTTGGGCATGGGCTATTGATGTATTTTGGGCCGCCATTAGCCTTTTCATAATAATTAGTCTTTCACACGTAAGTGCCTCAGCATGAGTTATTTTTCTTATAAAAAAATTAATATAATATACTAACTCAGCATGTTATTTAGTAACTATAATGTCATATTCTCGATATCAATTAAGGGTGAAATCAGCCTAGCGTCCATTTAGAATATTTCCTTAAACTTTAAGGACTAAAAGTATTTATTTTGAAATTTCGAAAACTAAATAGATATGAACCGTTGCATTTGTGATTCGGAGATGATTGATTTTGAAAGATGAATGTGGAAAAATAAATGATCCATCTCTTGATGGAAGATCGTTGGACAGATGGTAAATTAATGTTCATGCGTACTTTGCTAGTTAGATACAAGTTTTTTTAAGCTAGACACAAGTATAAATCTAACTTAAGTGTGTCCTGGTAAGCTCAAGGTCGAACACAGGGAATCTAGTGTAGACTAACGCAAGATGGTCTACTGGTCTGTTTGTAGTGGTTTACTAATTAATTGTGTGAATCGGTTATGTACACCAAACTAAATGATGCCAATTGATAGAGTTGATATTCAACATACAGAAGTAATTTGGAAGCACTCTAACTATATTAATTTTAGTGAATTAGCATGCAAGTTTATTTTTCCAGAGATTAGGGTTAGAGAAGTACAACTTTTGAAGAATCTCTTAATTTTTTCAATCCACTGCAAATTTCTTCTTGAAAACTGGATGTAGACTACCACAAGGACTTCTCTACTATCCTCTTGGTCTTAGATTGGGTGGTGGAACCCAAATTGAGAAGGATTTTTGGGGAACTTTGGAGTAGGAGAAAATTTGAGAGAAAACCGGTTTTTCTTTTAAATTTTTAAATTTGTATGAAGTTTTAAATAAATTAAAAAACAACTATTTTAGAAAAAAATCATGCAGATCAAATTAACATAAATTTGATACAAAATCAAGTTAATTTAGTGGAATTTTAGGTTTTTAATAAAACTATTAAAAAAGAAGAAACTTAGCCCGCTTGCAAGAAGAAATAGGAGTTTAGATAAAGGGGAAGATGGTACATGGATCAACAAATCATGCGTTAGATGGTATGCGTTGATTCCTTAACTATAACAACAAGCCTATGTAAACATAGCAAAAATGAGATGGAGATGGTAAAGATGTCTGCTAGAATCTAAGTATATGTGTGTAATGTGTTTAAAGCCAGTTCTCTAATTTATACTCAACACCTCTCGATGTAAATGTCACATTTATCTTATCTTTAAGATTGAATCCTAGCTTGATGAGTTCTACAAATACTTACTCTCTCGAGTAACTAAGTGTTTTTACTTCAATCGATTGATCAGGTGGATTCAAGTAATATAATTTATTCAAATATCAAGCAAGTAAACTTTACACACACAGATAACTTAGTAACTCAACAGATGGAGATGTGGAAATAGTTGCAATGGAGAATGAATTGAAGAAATATGTTTGTTACATAGAAGATCAATTCAATAAGACAAGGAATGAAAATGCTAAAGGAATGAAAATGCTAAGTAAGGGAGAAGAGTCAAGCCGTAGGGTTCAATCTTTTGTTCCCTTTGGCTCGTCTTTGTACTTATTGTTGACAACATATTGAAGGGATGAAGGAGATATCTCTCTCGAGCTTTTCTCCAGCAACATTTCGTTACCAATGGAGGAAAATGACAATCGTCCCTTCTTTTTCTTTCTTGAAAGTGGCAGAGATGAAGAATTTACAGAAGTTCTAAGCTCTAAAATCTCTAATTGTCTAAGTGTCTAACTCTCTAACTAACTATTTCTTCTATAGGCAGCTTCTCCTTATATAGACAATCATCTCAGCCACTTGGTGATGTGACTGCATTAAATTCCATACCTTGAGTCAGTCGCCTGCAATTTTGCCTCGTTCAGATGCCGCCAGTCAGTTGCTCATGCTTGCAAGTTGTGATTTGGTATTAATTTTACGAGCCAAATGTATCTACCATGCGTTAGATTAACTGGATGCATGCTTCTTGCGTTGAATTTGTTTGCAACACATAGTAAATTCTCCTGATTCCTGCATTAATGTGCGTTAGTGATGCAATTTCTACTTAAAGGGTACTTTTGCATGAGTTTATCACGTATAAGCAATGACATGCATTTTTTCTTTATTATGAATGTGTTTACATCATTTTAATCCAAATTATTCCAACTTTGAGAGAACAATAATTTGTATTTCTACAAATTATCACACCCTCAAATTTTGAACAATGCTTATCCTCAAACATTCCTAAAATAATTCCTTAGTATACTCATATAGCCTCGACACAACTAGCTCAACCTCTCATCATGTCTTTTAACTTAGTGCCTGAGATTAACATCTAGAAGTGTAAGTTTGCTCACTTCCTAAAGAAATATATTCTCGATCTCTTATGCGGAAAGTACATTCCTCAAAAGTTCTTTTGCTTTCTAAAACATTCTTATCTTCTAACTCTAGGAATGTGTTAGAATGTTTCTTCTTATAAATTTCTTTTCCAGTGTAAGTCCTTATTACTCTTTGATGATCACCCATGCATCGATTCAGGTAATTCATCTTTATTTTGACTTGTCTCCATGGGTGTCATACGGACATCCAATTACGAGCAAGTATCCTTTACGACTAAATACTTATCTAAGCTTTATGTTTAAGAGCATGAATACCTTTGCTCTTGTTTAAGAGTTTAATTTTGAGATAACAAAATATATAGCTTTTATAGACTTATTTTTAATAAATATTCAACTTCGTCTCTAAAATTTATACAAATGTCTAAATGTGACCTATTGGAAACTCTTATCTGTATGCACCTTTTATATTAAACAAATTACAAGATGTAAATAGAAAAGAAATGAAAGCATTTCATGTGTTATAAGGTTGGAATTTATTTTGATTCCAATAACTTTTTAAAACCATTATTATTATTATTTTTTTTATCATTTATTCTCTTTTATTGAAACCTTTTAAAAACTAATGGTTAAGAGTTTCCTCGGCCAAGTCCCAAAGTCTGTAGACGATTCCAAATCCAAGAAAAATGGAAGGTTACATAAGGGTTCAAGTGCCCAAAAAGGAAAAGTCAGCTCATAGGATTTCGAATTGACCAGTCAAGCTAGCAAAATTTCATCCACGAAGAAATAATCGAATCAAGCTTGACAATGATACTCTGCAATCTTGAGGGCCACATATATCCCTGACACGCCTAATGTTATATGTAATCAAAGGTATGTGTCAAGGAAGAGCCTTATAGATATCCCCATTTCGACACCTCCGAAAGGGGAGGTAAGAGACTATAAGTGAGAAATTCTTAAACTCGTTTGGTAACTAGTTGAACTTAAATACTCTCTGTACTAATTAAGATATCAAAATATACTAGATTGGGTGGTGGAACCCAAATTGAGAAGGATTTTTGAGGAATTTTGAAGTAGGAGAGAATTGGAGAGAAAACTAGTTTTTTTCTTTCAAATTTTTAAATTTATATGAAGTTTTAAATCAATTAAAAAAAACTATTTATAGAAAAAATAATGCAAGTTAAATTAACATAAATTTGACACAAAATCAAGTTAATCTAGTGGAATTTTAGGTATTTAGTAAAACTAATAAAAAAAGAAGAAACTTAGCATGCTTGCAAGAGGAGTTCATATAAAGGGAAAGATGGTACATGGATGAATGGATCATGCGTTAGATGGTATGCGTTGATTCCTTAGTTATAAAAACAAGCCCACGTAAACATAATGAAAATGAGATGGAGATGGTACAGATGTCTGCTAGAATCTAAGTGTATGTGTGTAATGTTGGATCGATATGGCAATCCTAGAGGGGTGAATAGGGTTTAATTAATTTTTTTTCTAAATTAACCCAATTAAACTAATTAATACACTTTTTATAAATAATAAGAAAAATTCAATTTATGCAACAAATAAGACGACAAAAATGTGATAATTTAATTCTATCAAATTTTAGCAAATAAATAAGAACAAACTAAAACATACAATAAATTGCTTAAATTAATTGCAAAAATAAAAAGGAAAGAGTTAGAGAAGAAGACACCGTAATTTTTATAGTGGTTCGGTCAAACTCGACCTATTCCACTCCCCAAGCGCCTCTTGGGAATTGGAATAAAATCTTTCCGACTCTTTCCACGATTAGAGCCTAGCCGTTATACCACCGCTCCTTTTACGGGTTCAAGAGCAAACCCGATCCTTTCCACGGTTAGGATCAATCCGTTACAAATGTTGGAATTTTTGAAGAACACAATACAACTCTCACTAGAGTGGATTTACAAGTTTAAGCATTCAACAAGTTTATCCTCACAATACAATAACACTCTCAAGAATAAGATGAAAAGAAAAAAAATTGGGAACTTAGAGAGAGCAACAATGGAACTTTTGAGTTTTGGAGGATTATGAAATGTAAAATTTGTTGGTCTAAAAATTGGAGAGGAAGATGGTTTATATAGAGATGGAAAAATTTTTAGAAACCACAATTAATTTGGACCATTAGATTTTGGAAAAGAAAAATCAATGATGGAGATTTTAAACTAAACTAGTCGTTAGATACAAACAAAATATAATATTAAATTCATTTTCTTTTTAAAATTAATCTAAAAAATAAAAAAACATACTATGGGTCAAAAACTAGCCGTTAGACACGAACATAAAATATATTAAATTCATTTTTCTTTTAATTCATTTTCTTTTTAAATTCATTCTCTTTAAAGTCAATCCAAAAATAAAAAAACATACCATGTGTAAAAACTATCCGTTAGACACAAACATAAAATAATATTAAATTTATTTTCCTTTTAAATTTCTTTTAAATTTCAATTTTTTTTAAATCAATCCAAAAATCAAAAGTCCATCATATGTTAATCTCTTAATGATCCACCATTCAACCAATATGCTGCCACATGTCTATATGCAAATGGTCTGGTTATGCCACGTCATCCACCACGGTATTTTCTCTATATACTTGTTTCGGTCATATCGTCTTCGTTTTAGCTTCGATTTGAGTGATTCAAGAGGTGTTGGAATCGTTGTTCTGAGCTCTACGCTATGGACATATTAAAACACTAAGATTTTCAGTAAAAAATTGAGTTTGTTATCATCAAAACATTGATTAATTAATTAATTAAAATTAATTAATTTGAGATTAAGGGCCAAAAAGCCAACATGTAATGCGTTTAGATTCAGTTCTCTAATTTATGCTCAATACCTCTCAATGTAAATGGTACATTTATCTTATCTTTAAGATGCATGCGTTAGTCAAAATGAACAGACAAATGACATGAATAACTTTATCTCTAAAACTACTCAACGCCCTAGCTTGATGAGTTTCACAAATGACATGAGTAACTAAGTGCTTTTACTTCAATCGACTGATTAGGTAGATTCATGCAATATATTTTATGCAAATATCAAGCAAATAAACTTCACATACACAGAAAACTTAGTAATTCAACAAATGGAGATGTGGAAATAGTTGCAATGGAAATTGAATTGAAGAAATATGTTTTGTTACATAGAAGCTCAGTTTAATCAAGTAAGACAATCAATGAAAATGCTAAGTAAGGTAGAAGAGTTATGTTGTAGGGTTCAATCTTTTGTTCTCTTTGGCTCGTCTTTGTGCTTGTTGTTGACAACTATGTAGAAAGGGTGAATGAGACATCTCTCTCGAGCTTTTCTCCGATAGTATTCCGTTACCAACAGTGGAAAATGGCAACCGTCCCTCCTTTTTCTTTCTTGAAATTGGCAGAGATGAAGAATTTACAGAAGTTCTAAGCTCTAAAATCTCTAAGAGTCTAAGTGTCTAACTCTCTAACTAACTGTTTCTTCTATAGACATCTTCTCTTTATATAGGCAATCAACTCGACCACTTGGTGATGTGACTACATTAAATTCCATACCCTGAGTCAGCCGCTTGCAATTCTGCCTCTTTCAGACGCCACCAGTCTATTGCCCATGTTTGCAAGTTGTGATTTGGCATTAATTGCACGAACCAAATGTATCTACCATGTGTCGGGTTAGCTAGATGCATGCTTCTTGCATTGGGTTTGTTTGTAACACTTAGTAAATTCTCCTGATTTCTACATTAAAGTGCATTAGTGATGCAATTTCTACTTAAAGTGAGTTTATCACATATAAGCAATTCTATGCATATTTTTCTTTATTATGAATGTATTTACATCATTTTAATCCTAATTATTCCAATTTTGAGAGAACAATAACTTGTATTTCTACAAGTTATCACACCCTCAAATTTTGAACAATGCTTGTCCTCAAACATTTCCAAAATAATTCCTTAGCATACTCATATAGCCTCAATGCAACTGGCTCAACCTCTCATTATGTCTTTTAACTTAGAGTGTCCGAGATTAACATCTAGAAGTGTAAGTTTGCTCCCTTCCTAAAGAAATATATTCTCGATGTCTTATGCAGAAAGCACCTTCCTCAAAATTTCTTTTTCTTTCTAAAACATTCTCATCTTCCAAGTTTAGGAATGCATTAGAAGGTTTTATCCTTATAAATTTATTTTCCAGTGAGTTTTTATTACTCTTTAATGATCACCCATGCATCGATTCAGGTAACTCATCTTCATTTTGGTTTGCCCCCACAATTGTCATGTAGGCATCCAACTACGAGCAAGTACCTTCATGACTAAACTCTTATCTAAGCTTTACATTTTCTCTTTTCCTTAGGCTTAGACAATTGAGAAGGGATGCGTTGGTCTTGGTTACCTATCTTCATTTTGGCTTACTTCCACGTGTTGGGTTTTATATCCTAAAACTCGTGGTTTGTAAACAATAAACTAATTCTGTAAATCGATAAAGTTGTTATTGAATATACGAATTGCTTATTTCGTTTTAGAAATAAATCCAATAAACTAAAAGATCCATGATTATTACATGAGTACTTGAACTTTATGTGGAGACATAAGAATGGATTAGGTTCGAGTAAATAGTCAAAATGATCTATAGTATACGAATAAGGTTGGGTGCATTATTATGGTAACACTATCGGATGCGGCTCATTCTGTAGTTGTTACAAGGAGTTATAAAGTGCTACAAACGAAGTGATCCTGAATCGTTCATGTAGTGACATGAGGAGTGGGGACGTTATGTGCAATGAGTTTGCATAAGATCGGACCAAGAAATAAGTCACTCTTACTTTATAACGTTGTTTACTATTTAAGACTGACTATTTCATAGCAATGACCTAGGTAACTTGACCTTAATCCTGAGCTAACTATGAACTCTTGTTTATTCGGGATTATACTTAGATTTGCATGGGTGAGGGTTGGCTCAACAGCGCCGGCTCAATAAGCCTCCAATTTCAGGGTAAGACCGGGTAGATAGCTAGGGACATAGGGTGTAAGACGTAATTCACTCCTACCCGCTTTTAGGGATAGTAAAGAGATTGTTCCTTTAAGTGCTGACTCTGGGTCTTGAACAAGGGGCCCCACCCTCTTATTGGCCCAAGAGAGACTCGGTTTGATGATCGGATCACAAACCAATTGTTCATTAGAGGATCAATTGGACTTAAGGAACAAGAGGTAATCTCGGAGGTAAAACAACCTTTTGACCCAACCGTTATTATGAATGACCTGTGAAGGGTTAACTTACTAATTATGGTTATATCGAATGGACATAATATATCTACAGTGAGAGGAGTGCAATTATTGGGCTTTAGTGGAGTGACATGGTAATTAACGAATGTGGGTTAATTCGGTGTAAAAAGTTTATTCATTTCGTCTTGGATCGTTAGAGTCCATGATCTATAGGTTCATTAGGTCCCCCCACTAGCTTACAAACGGATTAGCCTTAGAATAGCGTGATAAGTTGATTTGAAACGTTCAAATTCGAATTAAGGGAATTAGTAATTATATGTGATATAATTACATGTTTAATTTTGGAATTAAACGTAACTGGAGAATCAGTTAATATATAAATGACTTAAATATTAATTTCATGAATATGTATTCATGGCAATGGAATTGGTAACAAATTAATTTAACATTTGATATAAAATTAATAAAATTAATAATTAATTAATAATTAATTAATAATTAATTATTAATTTTATTAGAAAAATTGATTATTTAATTAATTTTTGTAAAATTAATAAAATTTCAATTTTAATTAAAGAATTAAAATTCGAAAAAGTTTTGATTTTGAAAATCATTTTTCAAAAACAAAAAGGAAATTGAAATTGGAGAAAAATCCCAATGTGGGATTTTCCCACTTTCAAGCAAGTAAGTTAGTCACCTTCTTACACATAATTCCACCATCAAATTCAAGGAGTAGCTGGAATCACTTTAAGTGATCAGTTTGCATGAGAGTCATATAATAAAACCACTATTGATTGAGTGGAAAAAGATGATGTAATTGCTGAGTTTTGAAAGTTGAAGAAGTTATTCTTCAACAAGCTGAAAAACCAAAAAATCTCTCCTACAATTTCCTTAAGTTCAAGTTTTTTTTTTTTTAATCTCACAACTCAATCTAAGGCTCCTAAAGAATAGTAGGGATGCTCTAGTGGTGGTCCATGGCCTAAATTGGATAAGATTGTAGCTGTATTTCGTTGAAGAAGTGGATCTTCAAAGGTTTGTGTTGAAACCCTCTTAATACCCTACGGACATGCTTATTTTGATGTCAAAATTAAGGAATTAGAATGCTTAATGATTCTGTTTTTTTCCTGCTGCATGTTTCTGTAAACCAACACCATAGGTGTCATGTGGATATCCAACTACGAGTAAGTGCCATTTCCAATTAAACTCACATCAGGTTGGGTTTCCCTTTGTGCTGATAGTGGAGTTTGTTATTATGTTAAAAACTCTTTTCTCTCATTTTTTTGGTTGAAATGAGTGAAATTGTGAAGATTTTTATAAAAGAGAGAACATATCAACTCGAACCTCCCCCCCCCCCCCCCCCCACAAAAAAAAATAAAAAAATAAAAAAAATGGAGATTAGCAAGCTCCTCATTGTTGAAAAAGAACTACAATAATACCTTAGAAAACCTCAACAGGATGTTTGAGGTATGGTTTGCACGCATGAGAAATCAAAGATATGTTTCATTCAGTGAAGTTTCTAAACTTAGATTTCTAACGGCTATCTTAAACACTTTTAAGTTATCAGACATTATTGTCATCATTGAGGTATCAAAGCATGACATAAGACAAACAAATAATAATAAGGTAGAATAGAAGGAATATTTAAGACAAATGCAATGATCAAAATGATTGCATTCATGATGAAGATTAAGTATATGAAATCTGAACTGGATAAATGCATACAAAAGTTAAAAAAATAACATAATAAAAAAGCCAACACCCCCAAATTCAATCACGAGGTCAGCGCATCGTTCCTGGGTTTAGGGGTAGGGTTTTCATCCATGAATCTGAAGGGATCTCTCAAGTGTTGCGACTGTGGAGGTAGGGTAAACATTCCCATCAGGACTTGATTAAGATATTGCATCGTGAAATCAAACTAGTCCCGACTCCTTTGCGTTTGCTAACGCAGGTAATCTCTTAAGATAACATTTTGGCATTGCAGAGTCGCCTGTTGCAAATGAAGAGCTTCCATGGATACGACCAGGGGTCGTAGCTGGGCTTCGATGAACTATTTCAGCCCATCCATGTTGATAGGTGTGGAAGAAGGTGTGGGTGCATTGTACGTGGAGCTAGGGAAAAGCTGTTGTGGTTCATGCATCTCACCAACTGGACTGTTAGAAGTTTGGGCATTGCTTGTTCCCAATTCAATTGGTTCATAGATGAATGTTGGAAGGGTAAATATAGGAGGCAAGGGAGAGTGGTAAGGAGAACGTTTAGGGCTCACTATTTCACCAATCGGGTCCCTACGCGTTGTTGGGGTTGATGCCCTAAATCTCGTAGGGTTTTGTAGTTTGTAAACATCTATATGAACAAACGTTATTGTGATTTATAATATGAGATATTTGATTCACTTCAGTCTATGATGTTGGGTCTTATATTCTAAAACTCGTAGTTTGTAAACAATAAAACTTATTCTGAAAATTCAATAAGTTGTTATTGAATATATGTATTGATTATTAGAAATCCAATAAACCTAAAAGACCCTTGACTATTACATGAGTACTTGAAATTTATGTGGAGACATAAAAGTGGATCATGTTCGAGTAAATAGTCAAAATAATCTATAGTATATGAATAAGGTTGAATGCCTTATTCTGGTAACACTATTGGATGTGGCCTACTCTGTAGTTGTTACGAAGAGTTGTAAAGTGCTGCAAACGAAGGGATCCTAATTTGTACATGTTATGACATGAGGAGTGGGGGCGTCCTATGCAAATGGGTTTGTACAAGATTGGACCATGAAATCAGTCACTCTTACTTTATAACGATGTTTACTGTTTGAGACTGATTATTTCAAAGCGATGACCTAGGTAACTTGACCTTAATCCTGAGCTAACTGTGAACTCCTGTTTATTTGGGATTATCCTTAGATTTGCATAGGTGATGGTTGGCTCAACAACGCCTACTCAATAAACCTCCATTTCAGGGGTAAGACTGAGTAGATAGCTGGGGACATAGGGTGTAAGAAGGAACTCATTCCTACTCGCTTTTAGGGATAGTAGAGAGGTTGTTCCCTTAAGTACTGATTCCGGGTCTTGAACAAGGAACCCCACCCTCTCATTGGCCTAGGGACTCGGTTTATTGATTGGATCACAGATCAATTATTCATTATAGGATTAGTGGAACTTAAGGAACAAGAGGTAATCTCGGGGGTAAAACAGACATTTGACCCAGCCGCTATTACAAATAACTTGTGAAGGGTTAATTTACTAATCATGGTTATATCGAGATGACATAATATATCTACATTGAGAGGAGTTCAACTACGGGCTTTAGTTGAGTGACCTATTAGTTAACGAATGTGGGTTAATTCGGTGTAATGAGTGTAGCCAGTTAATCTCAGATCGTTGAGTCCATGATCTGTAGGTCCGCGAGGTCCCCCTACTAGCTCATAAATGGATTAGCTTTAGAGTAGCGTGATAAGTTAATTTGAAACGTTTAAATTAGAATTAAGGGAATTAGTAATTATATGAGATAGAATTACACGTTTAATTTTAAGAATTAAATAGAATAGAAGAATTAATATTTAAATATGATTTAAATATATGATGGTGGATTTGTGTAAAATTAATTTAATATTTGATATTAAATTAATTAGAATTACTTAAATTGTTTAAGTAATTATTTATTAATTTTATTAGAAAATTAATTTTTGTAAAATTAATAAAATTTTCAATTTTTTGAAATTAAATTGATTTTTAAAGTCATTTGGTAAAAATTGAAAAAGTTAGCAAAACACAAAATGAAATTATGATTTTTTTCCAATTACACCTTCAACTAACTCACACAAAACCCACTTAAGTTTGGCTTCGATAACTTTAAGCATGAGCTACATCTCATACAGCCATCTTTTTTGCATGAAAGTGCTGCAATATATTGAGAAGATTGGAGTGGAATTGATGCATGCATCTATAGAATTTTTTGCTGAAAATTCGAATTGAAGAAGTTGTTCTTCAAGTGGGTTGTTGTAGTGAGTTTTTCTCCAAGTTCCTTTCATTCAAGCTTATTTTGTGTCCCATGACTCAATCTAAAGCTCTAAAAGAATAGTGAGGAAAATCTCGAGGTGGTCTACAAGCAAGATTTGGAGAAATTTGCAGCTGAGAATCAAGATTTCAAGAAGTTCTACAAAGGTATGGCTTGAAACCCTCTTGTTTTAGTATGAGGATTCTTTAGTTGCTGCCAAAATTAATGAATTAGAGTGCTTATTGATCCTTGTTGCTTTTGCTGCTTGCTGATTTACTCTAACAATTGGTATCAGAGCATCATTTAAGCATTCGATTTGGTTTAATTTTGGTGTGGTGGGTGTTTTTCATGAGTTATATGAACATGGTGCACTGATATGGTTTTTTAAGATTTGGCATTTAATTTCTCTTTTATTTCTTGATTAAATTTGTAATTGGCTCTTGATTAATGAGCTTATATGTGTTCTCAAGAGTCTCTAATTTATTTAAAGTCATTAGAGTTGAAATTAAGATGTAACTAAAGAAACAAGTAAAGAAGACCGAGCTGCAAATTCCAGTTTTTTCAACCTCTGCTTAAATATCGTCGTTGAGGTATAGATGCTAGATGATTGTGTAGCTATGGACACTGAACGATGTGAAGAAACATTAGACGATCATGTAGCTATGGGTGTTGGGCATTGAAGTGTTGTGTGCTAAACAATCGTGTAGCTACAGACGCTGAACGATGTGAAGAAACGCTAGACGATCGTGTAGCTATGGGCGCTGGGCGTTGAAGTGTTGTGCGCTAGATGATCGTGTAGCTACGGGTGTTGAACGATGTGAAGAGGCGCTATATGATAGAACTACATGATCGTGTAGCTTTGTGTGGGCGCTAAACAATGTGAAAAGGCGCTATGCGATGGCGCTACACGATTGTTGGAAGATGCAAGGTGATGGTGCTACACGATCAGGCAAACACTAGACGATTGTGTTAGATGATAGTCGTCAGCGCTACACAATGAGTCTCAGCGAGATTTTGAGTATGGAGCGAGAGTAGCCGGTTTGATCGGTTTTCTTGAGGTCTTGTTCGATTCAGCCTCAAAAGGTTTTTGGCTGGTCCGGTTTAGGCTATTCTGGTTTCGTTCGAGTGGTTTGGGTTCGGTTTGGAGTGGTTCAAACGGTCTGAAAGCTATTACTGATTGTTTTGTAATAATTAGGCTTTTGTTTGCTTGTTTATGCCAAAACTAAAACTATATCAGTTTTTATTTAATTATTTATGCATTTGGTATACGTTATAATTATATAAACCTTGTATGAGCATACAATATGCCATGTAGATTTAAAATCCCACCATAGAAAGCATGTTACATACATTGAAAGTATGTTATAAAATTTTATAATATATAGTATGCATGTTTTGGGTTTCTTTTATTTAATATAATTGTTATATTAAATATTAAATACCTTTGATGTATGTTGTGGATGTTTAGCATGTCTAAAATTTTATAAGCTGTTATAAAATTGGGTTAGGCATTTAAAATCCATAACAAAGAACAGCTGCATGCTCACGTTGGTTAACCACTCGTTTTAATATTTAAAATAGATCATTAAACTTGTAAAACTCGGGTTACAAACTCAACTAGTATATAATCCTATCGAAGGCTGGAGATATTTAAGTTGATGGTCTACAGAGCACCTCCTACCTAGGGATTATGGCTGAATTATTGAGCATTATTAATCGATTTTATGAGCAATACGTGAGCGATGTGAGGTAATAAAACGGTTTATCACCTAGACATTGTAGGTTAAAATCCATTTATAAATGTTATACTTGGATAAACTGCTTAGACTTAGGGTTGTTTTTATTAGCTAAAAAGAACCTAAGTATAATCTTACCTATATTAATAGAACACTTCAGTGGGAGTTTAAATAACTTATATATGATAAAGTTATTAGAACACTTCAGTGGGAGATTAATAACATATACGATACGTTATTTTTAGCTCTCACGTCCCTAAGAGTTCACAATCCAGATTTAAGTGATACTTCGTGTCACCTTGGGAGTGACCTCCATACGGAAAGTATTTTTTTTAGCATAAATCTAGATTTCGGTGAATACGGGGAAGTTGTTCAAACATAAATCAATTATATGATATATAGATTTCAACTGTCACGTCTCTACATAGTTTACACTGTGAAATTCATATGACGCTTCGTGTCACCCTGGGAATGACCTCCGTACGGAAAATGTTTGTACGCGTCAATAACAATTAAACGAGGGAAGTTGTTTATAGTAAGTGGGTGAAGGAAATGTGTCAATATACCCTGCGGTCTCTTCCGTTAGTTTGGACCGTGAGATTCCTATGTTGCGCCTACTGGTTTGCTTTAAGCGGCCTTTGCTAGTCATTTAACGACGACTATCCCCATGGAGGGTTGTAACATAGGATTCGAAACAACTCAAACTCCAGAAATGGATAGAATTTCTTAGGTCCATTCCCAATCTTGACTCTCCATTTTGGTAGCATAGTTGAGGCCGACCTCTGACATTTGAAAACGGAAGGTTACATTTACAGAATTATTAAAGTGTTAGTAAATTTTGACCAAAAGCGATAGCTAAATGACTATCAGAATATGAGTTATTTTGGAGATAGTATTTAGTCAAGAATGTCTTGCTGTAGTATCATTGCAAAAATAACTTTAGGTATATTATTACTTTGCTAAAACTTGATTGGGTTTAAAAAGAAATTCACTTAAATGGTCTGTAGTATATGGATAAAGAAGGGATACCTTATCCTAGTGACACTACAAGTGTGGCCGCTTTGTAGGTGTTACAAATGTTGTAAATTGTTACAAATGATCTGAACCTGATCATTCGTGTATTAGACATGCAAGTAGGGATACTCTATACAAAGAAGTTGGTATAAGACCGGGCCACGAAATGTTTAGTCTCGTTGTATAATGCCGTTCATAATTGAGACTTTCATTTCACTAAGATGACCATAGGTAACATGACCTTAATCCTGAGTGAGTTATGAACTCCTGCCTATGAGGGCGGTCCTTTGATTTACATGGGTACGAATGGCCAGATCGCCGACTCAAACCTATCACTTTGAGGATTCGTCTGATTGAGGAGCTGGGAACTTAGCTACCAAGACAGAATTCACTTCTTCCCGAAGCAGGGGTAAGTAGATAAATTGCTCCATTAAGGGTTGATTCCGTGGCTTGAACAAGCTGGCGCCACACCTTCTCTTGGCCCGAGAAGGGTTTAGTCATAATGGGACTATGATGTATTATTCATTAGAGGAATCAGTGGTACTTAAGAAGTTAGATGTAACTACAAGGGCAAAATGGTAAATTGGCCTAGCTGTACTTACGAGTGATTTGTGAAGGGTCATCGTACTGTTGATTGGTTATATCCAATAGACACAAAAATATATCTGTAGTGCGAAGAGTGCAGTTGTCGGTCTTTAATAGAGTGTCTGACAGTTAATGGATGGTGGATATCATGATTAAAGAGTTTAGTCAGTTATTCACATACCGTTGGAGCTTCAAGCTACGGGTCCAAAAGGTCCCCTTGGTAGCTCAATGGATTCATGTTGAGAATCAGTTTTTGGGTTAGTTTGAAATGTTCAAGTTATCAAGAGGAAATTTGATTATATATGATATAATTAAATTAATTCAATTATATATGATATAATTGATATGATGTATTTGATACATTATTTGATTGGAGGAATTAATATAAATATGATTTATATTAAATGCTATAAAAGAGAAAAAGAACTATGGTTTATATGTTGCAGAAGATGCAATATTAAAACTATAGGTTATAAATATAATATGATAAGTTAGTTATTGTATTTATTTATAATATATTAATTATAAGATAATTAGTTTTTATTTTTCTCCGATAACCAACCATGGTGGGTGGTTTTAGACGGTTTATGACAACTGTGGGTAAAGAAGAAAAATAGTTTTTCATTATTTATTTTCCACACGCTTCATGCATCAAGTAATCTGATTCCTTTCGAGAGATTAAACGATAGCGTCGAGTTTTCTATATGATAGAACTTGCTTTTACTACACAATTGAGTATCAAGTCTATACGATAGACTTCTTCCTTCTGCCACATACTCGATCGTCTACTTGATTGTTTATTTCTCCATCCCTCTATCCAAATCCATACATAGCCCACAACTCCTGGATTCTCACACTGAGAATACCAAGGTAACCGAGTGGTAGTATCGAGTTCCGTTCGAGTATCGAGGATCGAGTTGTACTCGCTAGTGATCGAGTTTTTTCCAAAGGCTCGTTGCGTTCGTGCTTGTTTGTTGTGTTGCGGCACTATCGAGGGACATACGTGAAGAAAGGGTTCTTCAAAGGTATTGTACTCGATCCTTTGTATTTTTATTAAGAAGCATGTTGTAATTTAATCTTTAATGTATAATCTGTTTGTTTGATTGTAAATGTTTATGTTCTTTCACAATGGAGTTTGGAACGATCCACTTCTGCTCACTGGTTCTCTAGTTTTAGAGTTCCTTCAATTGGTATCAGAGCCAGGTTGTTATGATATTCCAAATTCCATTGCTATATTGAATTATATTTGCAGCCTTGGTGGGTTTGAAGCCTTCTGCAATGCGTTTAAGTGTTAGATGTGATTGTGGATGTTGATGGATGTTTACGGGATAATTTCTTCTATTTAAAGCTTTCATTTACCTTTTCAAAGTTAATTTATAAGAGCCCCTACGTTTTTGGGCATAATTAACTTGCTATCGAGTTTGTATTCAAGTTTTAGTTTGTTTGAGTCGTTCGTGATGAAGCTTCAGATGCATGGAGATGTCGTTCGCTTCGAGGAAAAAGACCAAAGGTTAGTCGCATCGTGTAGCCCAAGCTAAACGATCATTTAGCTTTGGCTTTACGATCGTGTAGAAAATTTCTACTCGATCGTGTAGTATTTACTAAATGATCGCATAGCTAATGCTACGCGATCGAGTAAAGAGTTTACTTGATCGTGTTGCGTTGGTTACTCGATCGCGTAGACGCTCGGGGTAAATGATCGTTGAGTATAAGATACTCCACGCATGGTACATGCACTAAACGATCGAGTAGGCTAGCATGCTCATCAAATAGTCACTGGCTACTTGATCACTTGATATGATACTCGACACTTGATCCTCGATCGTTTAGACAATCATGCTTCATCGCATAGATGTTGTCTACTCTATCGCGCGGCATATGTTACTTGATGTGCACTATACGATCGTGTGACCTTCATGCTCATCGTATAGTTCAAAGGCACTCGATCCACACTACACGATCGTTTATACTCGATAGGTGTTACTCGACGATATGAAGAAGATGCTACACGATCAAGTAACGAGGCTTCGCTTGGGTGGTTCAAGACCTGGTTCGCCTGTTTGAATCGGTTGACTCGATGCTTTATGTAATAGTTAGCTTTTATTTTCGATTTTTTAGGCTAATTATCCCGGTTCATCAATTTTTATGAATGTACATGTGATGTATGTTTAATTATATGCCATGATGTATATCATATAGTTTTAAAACCGACCATAGGTTATTCATTTATTCATGCATCATCTTTATATATAAGTATTATAAATAGTAGTTTGCATGATTAAATTACATTAAAGCATGCTCATGCATCATATAATATAAAAGTTATAATATATGCATGCATTGAGTATATCCATGCATCATCTTTATATTATAAGTGTTATAGTATAAGAGTGTGTGTTAGCATATATGCTTAGTTCATTACAAGTTATATAAAAGTTATATATAGTAATGAATGAACATTGCATGAAGCATGACACTTAAGTTTATTTATAAAAGTTGTAAATGCCTGTGGATGTCTAGCTTAACAATGTGGTTGATTTTAATTGTTTCATTTTTTATAAGGGTTATAATTAATGAAATTAGAATTAAAATTAATAAGAAAGACATGCTTGCAAACTTAGGCTTTAATCATGTTTTAAAAGAGTTTTAAAATTTGATTGAGATAGACCTAAGATCATGGTTCTAATGGGATTAGAAACCTATGTTTAATCTTTTAATTCAGCTTAATAGGATTGACTAATAAAAGATTAAATATATACCAAATCTATCTATAAGGGACCTTTTGTCTAAGGCGGGTTTTGGCTAGGCTAGAGTATTTTAGCTGATGGAAACGGAACACCCCTACTTAGGAACCTACCTGGAAAGGTGAATTAGATAGATTTGTTGCATGCATGTAATTGTGATGATAGTCTGTTAAAGTGTATAATAAGACTTGAATCAAACTTTTTTAATTATCAAAAGCAAGTTTGTTTTTTAGCAAATTAAACACCCACTTAGTTAAAATCAGTAGCCATATTTACTAAGTTAATGAATCCCTAGGTAGAACATTCAGTGGAAGGTACTTGGGGTATATGATACTTCACTTAAACCTCTACACGCTTCTCCTTAAAAGTTCACACCATGAGATCTATCCTCAGCCTCGAGGCACTCTGGGAGTGTCCCCCTATAGGATGATGTTTGGGTAGGTCAATACCAAGGTGAATGAAGAGAATGTTCATAGTAAGTGGGAGCGGGACATGTGATAACATATCCCACGGTCTCTTTATTAGGTTGAATAACATTTTCGTGCATCGCCTCGAGGCACCCTGGGAGTGTCCCCCTAAAAGATGGTTGTATTTTCACAACTCTTTATCTGATCTCCAGAAATGGATAGGGTTGCTTTAGTCTCTTGTCCTAATTTGCTTTTTCCCTATGGTGGGCGCATTAGGACGGGACTCTAGAGCCTAAAATGAGGGTTACACTTACACGAAATTGTTAAGGATGTTAACAAATTCTAGATCGAACAATGGTGACTGTTAGAGTCAGTTACAAGGAGTTAATTCCGTCTAATGGTTGAGATTGTCTCATCCTAGTGAAGGGGTAATTGATCACCCCAACAGTGACTTTTGTCCTGCCTCACTGGGGCATCATTGCAAAATAGATGTCACTTAGGGTACAATAGAACTATTTTGCTAAAACCTAATTGGTGTTAAAAGTGGTAATGCATGTAGACTCATTAAGTTTATTCTTTTCTCAGCAACTTATTAAAAATGGCTACTGCTACTCTTGCTTTTTTAGCCACCGATAAACTGACTGGCAAGAACTACACTAGTTGGAAAAACATTATAAACACGATACTAATCATCGATGACCTTAGGTTTGTCCTTATAGAGGAGTGTCCTCCTATTCCACATCTTAACGCTGCTCGAAATGTTCGAGAGGCGTACGAGAAATGGACACGGGCGAACAAGAAGGCCCAAGCGTATATCTTGGTCAGCTTTAACGATGTTTTGGCCAGGAAGCATGAGTCCATGATCATTGCATGTGAGATCATGGTGTCCTAAGGGGAATGTTCGGACAACCATCTGCGCAGCTCAGGCATGGCGCTCTTAAGTTCATATTCAACTCCAAGATGAAGGTGTTGGGATCAATGTCCTAATTCTCCCGGAGTCTCGTTGTTTTGTCAAGGTGTACATTGTTCATTGAATAAAATAAGTGTTATTTAATTCTGGCATTTTCTCATATCCAATAAACAAAACTCCTTGGTTATCTTATGTGAACTTAAGCATATATATGTGATATATAAGTGGATCATGCCTTAAGTGATAACCTAAATCGGTCTGTAGTATAAAGATTAAGGTGGGATACCTGATCCTTGTGACACTACGGATACGGCCCGCTTTGTAGAGGTTTTCAAGTGTTATAAACTACTACAAATGGTTGATCCAGACCATTCATGTGGAGACGTGAAGTGGGGGTTTCCTATACAAAGAGTTTGTATAAGACCTGGACCACGAGATGACTAGACTCTGTATATAATGCTGTTGATACTAGAGACTTGCATCTCACCTAAACATTTCTACTAAAACCAGGATGGGCACTTGAAGCAGAACTGCCCTCGTTATTTAATTCAATTATATATGATATAATTGATATGATGTATTTGGTATATTATTTAATTGGAGGAATTAATATAAAGATGATTTATATTAAATGCCATAAAAGAGAAAAAGAACTATGGTTTTGCATATGATGCAATATTAAAACTATAGGTTATAAATATAATATGATAAGTTAGTTATTGTATTTATTTATAATATATTAATGATGAGATAATTAGTTTTTCTTTTTGTCCGATAACCAACCTTGGTGGGTGGTTTTAGACGGTGTATGGCAACTGTGAATAAAGAAGGAAAAATAGTTTTTCATTATTTATTTTCCACACGCTTCACGCATCAAGTAATCTGATTACTTTTGAGAGATTAAACGATCGCGTTGAGTTTTCTATACGGTAGAACTCTCTTTTACTATACGATTGAGTATCAAGTCTATACGATAGACTTCTTCCTTCTGTCGCATAGTCGATCGTTTATTCCTCCATTACTCTACCCAAATCCATACAGAGCCTACAACTCCTGGATTCTCACACCGAGAATACCAAGGTAACTGAGTGGTGGTTTCGAGTTTCGTTCGAGGATCGAGGATCGAGTTGTACTCGCTGGTGATCGAATTTTTTCCAGAGGCTCATTGTGTTGTGCTTGTTTGTTGTGTTGCTGAACGATCGAGGGATATACGTGAAGAAATGGTTCTTCAAAGGTACTGTACTCGATCCTTTGTATTTTGATTAAGAAGCATGCTGTAATTTAGTCTTTAATGCATAATCTGTTTGTTTGATTGTAAATGTTTATGTTGTTTCATAATGGAGTTTGGAACGATCTGCTTCCGCTCACTGTTTCTCTAGTTTTAGAGTTCCTTCACGCGTTTCATCGTGATGCTTTGAACTCGTTGGCTCATGAATATGATGTGTTTGGGTTGAAAAGCTTAAAGGGAAAAGAGGCAGATTGAGGTCCACAAGACTCGAGTCCTCTTGGTCTAACGCAAGCTCTGCCCCGTGGTCATCAGTTGAGGATTCATTACTTGGCTCATATTCGGAAGTTTCGACGTGTGCTCGCTTCTTTCTACGCTGTGATTGTTGGGGCTTAGAAGTTCTTGGCTTAGGAGGCAAGTTGGGTTGATGTGGCGATCCTCTTAGTAAATGCCTGATGAACCTAATATCCATCAGCCCATCAACTTCCTCGAAGTCATTCTTCATTGGGATGTCAGCATATTCATACAAAGCACAGATAAGCCACGAAAAAATACAGTTGCCTGCATGGCTTCCCTTTAATGCTCTTGATCTGACCAACAATGAGCTGGCCCACATCAAGGGGTATGTGTTGCTGTTGGGTTGTATTTCCTAAAACTCGTGGTTTGTAAACATAAAACATATTATATTTTTTAATAAAACTATTATTGAGGCTTATTCAATAAAGATATTGCTGAATTTGTGAATTGCACCTTTTAACTCTAAAACAAATAAGCTAAGAACCATTGGCTATAGCATACATACTTGAACTTTATATGGAGATAAAAAAGTGGATCAAGTTCAAGTAATAGTCAAAACGGTTTAAAGTATAGGGATAAGATTGGGTATATCTTAACCTGAGGGCACTATCGGATGCAACCCACTTTATATTAAATACAAATGATGTGATCTTGAATCAATCATATGGAGACATGCAAGTGGGGGTGCCCTATGCAATGAGTTTGCATAAGATCGGACCACGAATTTGTCACTTTTACTTTATAACGCCGTTTACTGATAAGACTGACTATTTCAATTCGATGACCTAGGTAGCTCAATCTTAATCCTGAGTTAACTATGAACTCCTGTTTATTTGAGATTATCCTTTAATCTGCATGGGTGAGGGTGGCTCAACATCGCCGACTCAATAAGCCTCCCATTTTAGGGGTAAGATCAAGTAGATAGTTGGGGACATAGTTCTGCAAGATGGAATTCACTCCTACCCGACTATAAGGATAGTAGATAGGTTGTTCTTTTAAGTGTTGACTCTGGGACTTGAAAAAGGGGCCTCATCCTCTCTTTAGCCCGAGAGGGACTCGGTTTGGTAGTTGGACCACAAACCAATTGTTCATTAGAGGATCAGTGGGGCTTAAGGAGTAAGATGTAATTACAAGAGTAAAATGGTAATTTTGATCCAACTGTAATTACGAACAATCTGTGAAGGATTGACTTACTAATCATGGTTAAATCAAGTAGGCATAAATATATCTACAGTGGGGAAAGTGCAACTACTAGGCTTTACTGAAGTGTCTTATGAGTTAACGAATGTTGGTTAATTGGGTTAAAGAGTTTAGTTGATTAATCTCAAAACGTTGAAACTCATGATCTGTAGGTTCATTAGGTCCCCCTACTAGCTCGTATTGGACTAAACGTAGGGACGGTGTGATGAGAGAATTTGAAATGTTCAAATTCGGTTTAGAGAATTATATTGAATTATATGTGATGTAATTGACGTTTAATTATGGAATTAAACAAATTGAAGAGTTTAGTTGATTAATCTCGAATCGTTGAAGCTCATGATCTGTAGGTCCATTAGGTGTTTTATTAATTTAATTATTATTTAAAATTAATTATTTGAATTAATTTTATTTAAATTAAATTTGAATTTATGAAATTCAAAATTATAAATCAAACTCCATTTATTTTATGAAAATTAGTTTAAAAAGAAAAGAAATTAGGAAAGTGAGTTTTTTCACAAATTCCACTTTGCCTAACATCTAAATTTCCACTTAATTATAATGTTTTTGGTGTCAATTAATCATTAAATTAGATTGCATGCATTTCTTCCTAAAAATGATTGAGAAAATCTTCATGCAAATTTGAGAATTTGAGAAGAATTTGTTTTTCTCAAATTTTGCACCAAAAACCCACAACTCTTCGAATTCTCTTCAAGTTCTCACAGAATTGGATCCCACAATCCGTTCTAAGGCTAGAGAATATCAGAGAAGACTCTAGCCGTGGTCCACGATTATTTTGTGATCATAAATTGGCAAGAAGATACAAAGGTTGCATAACACAGTAGGTGACCAAAACCCTCTCTTTCGATACAACTTCATCATGCATTGTGGACATGATACGGTTCTTGATTAGGTACAAACACAAATTGTTGTTGGGGAGAAGATTTCTGGGTGCCATGTTCATGACACCCGTTCTTGTAATTTGCCATCTGCTCTGAGGCTTGGCCATTACTCTTACCGCATCTTCCAATTGACTTGGAGTTGGCTGCTCGATAATGCGGCAAGAGTAATGGCCACCAATGCAACATTCCTTGCTTCATCAAATTCGCTATTATAGAACGTGTAGATGAGGCGGGGCCAGACTCTTGATGGGTTAACATACAGCTGATGCCAACCTATTGCATCGATGATGTTTGTAATGTATTATGGCAAGGGATTGCATTCTGGGAAGAATACTTTCTTATGAAGATGTCAGTAAATTGACGCTTCCTCCCCCTTGTTTGCTTGATTGATGCAGGTGCCACCATTTTTCCCTACTTCTTTTCTTTTCCTTCTTCTTTTTGTAACTTTCGGCTTCTCAGGCCAATGCTCTCTCCTCCTCCTCCAATTCTCTTTTGAGGGCTCCCTTTTTTATCCATGTCTTGCAAGCCTATACTCCTCAAGCTTGCGTTCCAATTCACTCAAATCAGTTAAGCTTTCTTCATGCATTGCAACCACAGGACCGGTTGCAACTTCTTCATCCATCTCTTATTCTTCTTCTATTATCAACCTTCTTTTTCTCTTTAAAGGCTGCACTAAAGACCCCTCACTCGCATTTGATGGTCGTGTTAGGGATGTATCAGGGTTAGTTGCCACAGTGTTAAACCCTTGTGGCACTTCTTCATTTTGGCACTTCTTCATTTTCTTCAGTAGTCATCTTCGTTTCCAACTCAAGCACATATCGATCAGCATCATCTAATTCTTCCTATGCTGGGGCTAACTCTTCTCCATTCCTATCTCCTTATTTCTCACTTGCAGCCAACGTAACTTAAACCTCTTGACGCATTAGCTGATCCACCTCTTGAAACTCTTGTCTCTGGTCAAGACTGGTTAAAATGGGTATAAAAACCTCTTGCTCATCTCTTTGAGCCAACTTACTAAGACCAGGCTGAGATTCTTCAGATTACTCAGAAGGCTCCAATGTAGAACTGTTGGACCTTGGTGGATCAGTTGATGGTGGTCGTGGTGTAACTAGAGAAGAGTCAGAGGGCGTATGTGGTGAACCTAATGATGATGCGGGAGAAAGAGGAGTTGCCTCGATAAGAAAGATGATGGCTAAGGGTTCAATGGCTAAGGGTACTGCCGGATGCATGCATGTGATGGTGCGATACTTAAATGCTTAAACACAGGGTCATGCACCGACACGGTGGGTTTGATGATTGGGATAATATGGTGGAGGAGCTGGTTGTCTGTAAAGCTTGGCAGTAAACTTTTTGGCAAGGACTTTTGACGTAGGTTACTACAGAGGGTTGAGAGAGTTACAGACTTAGGGTTTTTTGGTTTGTAGGAGATGGAATGACTGGGTTTTGAAAGGATTTTGGAGAAGATGGGAGGTTCGTGCAGATGCCATAGGCTTGGGTTTGGGAGCTTCCTTTCTGGAGGAAGAAGCAACAACTAGCCGTGGGGCGAAAGCAATAATCTTTGAGGATGGAGGTAGAGAGGAAGAAGGAGAAGGTGAAATAAAAGGGTAAGAGAAATAACTTACCGGGCTATCTTCGACGAAGCTCAGGGAGTCATTTTGGCTATCAGAGGCACTCAACATTGTTTCCATGGAAAGAGCTTGAAACTTCTTAAAAGAACGACGATTGAGACAGACAGATGACAAGGAAGGTTGAAGAAAGCTTAGGGCAAGGAAAAATCATGAGGAAGAAGAAGAAGACTCAGAGAGGGAAAGGTAGGTTTATATAGGCAGATGTATGAGGAGAGGAAGAGGGGACAAATGTGACTCATGTCAATTACACATGACGTTTTGTCTGCGCATTTAATATGAACTTGAAAAGAAACGCATATGGCCACCTAAATACTCAAGTGGTCTGCCTCTCAATATAACGACTTTTCCTATTACAATGCATGATCATGTGTTGGTCTGATTCTAATGTACCGATTCAAGTTAATCATGATTTTGGTTTTCTTTGTTAACAAGCAGTATTAAACACACATTCAAATGTCCCCAACTAAAAAATTCTCCACCAAACAAGATTTCAAACAAGAACATAAAGAAAGCATAATGTATAGAAAGCAAAAATAAACAAAGAAAAGAAAGTGTCCCTAGAATATAAGTATCTGATTGCATGCAGGGATGACTTCCAATGCAATCTTCAATTAGGCTCATGTAGATCGATGGATGTTTTATAACGCTCCGTTTCCCCTTCAAAGTAGGACTTAACTCTTTGCCTATTTACTTTGAAGGCATTTGTTCTATTCTTTCGAGTGAGTTCAACAACTCTATAACGAAAGTTTTCCTTGATGATGAATAGTTCGAACCACCTAGACTTTAATTTTCCTGGGAACAAGCGTAAACACGAGTTAAACAACAAGACTTTTTTACCAACAAATAATTCTTTCTTACCAATGCGTTAATCGTGCCAACACTTGGTCTTCTCCTTGTATATCTTTGCATTTTCATAGCATTTAGTCACCATTCATCCAACTCGTTCAGTTGTAGCTTTCAATTATCTCCAACGGCTTCTAGGTCTAAGTTTAGCTTCTTAACCACCCATAATGTTTTGTGTTCTAATACTAGCAGCAAGTGACATGCTTTACCAAACACTAGGGCATACGGGGACATTTCTATTGGTGTCTTGAACGCGGTCTGAAGCCTAGAGTGCCTCAACAAATCTCTACGCCTAGTCCTTTCTCGACGCATTGACCGCCTTCTCTAGAATTGTTTTGATTTCTCTATTTAAAAATTTAGCTGGCCCATTTGTTTGTGGGTGATAGGCGGTGGCCACCTTGTGCCTAACATTATATTTAGGAAGCAACTTAGAAATAATATAGTTTATGAAATGCATACCTTCATCACTTATTAACGCCCTAGGTATTCCAAAACGTGTGAAGATTTACTTTGTTAAGAATTTCAAAATAGTCATCGCATCATTCTTGGCACAGGTTGCAACCTCAATCCATTTTGATACATAATCTACTGCCATCAAGATATATTGTTGACCACAAAAAGGAGGAAACGACCCCATAAATCAATATCCCAAACATCGAATAGTTCTACCTTAACTATATTGTTCAGAGACATTGTGTTTCTCGCTGATATATTAACCGTGTGTTGGCACTGGTCACATTTGATCACATAGTCTATTGTGTCTTTGAAAAGCGTGGGTCAGAAGTACCCATTTTAAAGAACCTTTGTAGTAGTCCTTTGTCTGCTGAAGTGGCCTTCATATGGGGAGTCATGGCATTCAGAAAATATGCATTGCACCTCAACTCCCGGAACACATCGATGCATGATTAAATTAAGACCCTGCTTGTAAAGGAATGACTCATCCCAAAAGTAAAACTTGTTGTCATATACAAGTCTTTTTCTTTGTTGGGCATTGAACTCTTCAGGAAATTGCTTGGTAGTTAAGTAGTTGACATGTTAGCAAACCAAGGTTCTCGATCTTTAATTTCCAATAGGCATTCGTTAGGGAATTTTTCCTCAATTTCTACCAATCCTAACTGAAGTTCCTTATTCTCCACACATGACAAGTGGTTAGCCACTTGATTCTCTATCCCTTTCCTATCCTTCGTTTCCAGGTCAAACTCTTGTAACAGTAGTATCAAGCGAATAAGCCTGGGCTTGGCGTCTTTCTTTTCCATCAAGAATTTAATAGCAAAGTGATCAGTATAGATGATTGCAGACGCACCAACCAGATATGCTTGAAACTTTTTAACTGCAAACACCACCGCCAATATTTCTTTTTTCTGTGGTCATATAATTTTCTTGAGATTCGTTAAGCGTCTTGTTCACTTCGGAGATAGGGTATATAAGATTTCCCTTCTTATGCAGCATTGTTCTAACTGCTACATCGTTGGCATCGCACATTAAGATGAAAGGCTGTGTCCAATCAGGAGCCATCAGTATAGGTGTTGTTGCTAACACATGCCTCAATGTTTCAAACACATGTTGGCAATTTTCATCAAATACATAGGGTCTATTTTGTTTTAACAAGGCGCTTAGTGGACACACGATTTGGAAAATCCCTTGACAAATCTTCAATAGAAACCTGCATGGCCTAAAAATCTTCTCAGAGCCTTTACATTTGCAGGTGTGGGCAACTTCACAATCACGTCTATCTTTACGTCATCAACTTCCAATCTTGCCTTAGAAACCCCTTGGCCAAGCACAATATCTTCTATCACCATAAAGTGACATTTTTCCCAATTAAGCACTAAATTGGTCACCTCGCTACTAGCGAGGATAACTTCAAGATTGTTAAGGTAGGTCAAGTAAAAGTCTTCAAAGACTGAGAAATCATCCATAAACACTTCAACATATTGATCCAGAACATCGAAGAAGATAACCATCATACATCTTTGGAATGTTCCTGGTGCATTACATAGCCCAAAGGGCATACGTCGGAATGCAAACGTTCCAAAGGGACAAGTAAATGTTGTCTTGTCCTGACCTTCTAAGGTGATGAGGATTTGATTATAATCAGAATATCCATCTAAAAAGTAATAAAACTCATTTCTAGCCAGTCTTTCTAGGATTTGATTAATGAAAGGGAGTAGAAAATGGTCTTTCTTGGTCGATGCATTCATTTCCTGTAGTCTATACAGATGCGACATCTAGCAATATTTCAGAATGGAATTAGCTCGTTGTTTCTATTAATGACCATAGTTGTGCTGCCTTTCTTTGGCACACATTGCACTGAGCTCACCCAACTACTATCAGAAATGGGGTAGATAACCCCTACGTCAAGCCACTTGATGATTTCTTTCTTCACTACCTTTTTCATAAAAGGATTGAGCATGTGTTAGGGCTCAATTAGTCTTATTTTTCCTTCTTCGAATATGATATTGTACATATAGTAAGATGGGTTGATCCCTCTGATGTTCGTAGCGTCCAACCTATTGCGCATGTTTACCTCTTTAGTACCTGTAATAAAAGTTGTTCGTTAGTAGGAGAAAGTTTAGATGAAATTATAACAGGTAAAGTATTGTTGTTGCCAAGAAAAACATATTTAAGATGGTATGTGAGAGGTTTAATTTCAAGCGTTGGTAGCTTCTCCAAAGAAAGGAGCGTTGGCTTTGATTGTCGCTTATCTAGACATAGTGGCTCAAATTTCCTTGTGCCTTCACTCAACGCATGGACCTCACATCCTTGGTCCACTTCTTAGTTCTCCTCTTTCTTAAGTAGTTGAACTGATTAAATACTGACAAGATTCTACATCATCGGGGAACTTCAATGCGTTGAACACAATGAATTTTACTTCCTGATCATCTACACACATGGTTAATTTTCGTTTATATACATCAATTAAGACTTAGCCAGTAGCTAAAAATGGGCATCCAAGGATAATTGGGACGTCTCTATCAGCTTCATAGTCCAGAATAATGAAGTCTACCCGAAGAATAAACTTGTCAACCTTTACTAATACATCTTCGATCTTCCCCTCAAAGTATGTGATGGATCTGTCCGCAAGCTATAGCATTATCGTGGTAAGCGTTGCTTCACCAATCCCTATCTTTTTGAAAATTGAGAGGGGCATCAGGTTGATACTAGCTCCCAAGTCACATAATGCATGGCTCACATCTATTCCTCCGATCGAGCTTGGGATTGTGAAGCTGTCGTGATCTCTTTGATTCTTAGGAATATTTCTTTTGGAAAGTACACTACACTCCCGAGTCAATGCCATGGCCTTAAACTCCCTAATCTTCCTTTTCTTTGATAAGATATTCTTCAGAACTTCATGTAACTTGGCATTTGTTCTAATGCTTCAATGAGTGGAATATTGATGTGTAACTCTTTAAGAACATCGAGGAAGCGTTTGAATTGGTTTTCATCATTCTTCTTTTATAGGCGTCGAGGGAAAGTTTCATTAAGACGCACATCAGATACTCCTCCTACGTTGGACACGCTTGGTTGAGAATGACTAGCAGAGTCAAGCGCTCTTTCTGATTCAACTCTTTCAGGTGTCGTAGTTACTTGAGATGTTTGTACAAGTGTGTCTGTAGGTGTTGTTGAAGGATGATGATTATCTTTTCTTTGGTCTTTTCTCTTTTCTTCCACTGATGGTCTATCGTTGCACAATGCCACTGCTTGACATTGCTTCTTTCTGTTATTCTATTTGAGTGCTTTAGTGTTGCTGGCCAAGGAGCCACGCGGGCGACTCTTCAGCTCACTCACAATTTGTCCAACTTGCATCTCCAGATTTCTAATTGATGATGATTGACTTTTTAATAATGCGTCATTCTTAGCCATGTACTCTTTTAACAGGTTCTCAATTAGAGAAGACAAGCTCGATGCATTGTCTCCTTTGTTGAAAGACTAATGTTGTGGTTGTTGGTGCATGGGATGGAATCCAGACGGCGGTCCTTGCATGTGTTGTTGATGTATTCTAGACTGTTCTTGATTCTGTTGGTGACCACCCCAAGAAAGTTTCGGATGGTTTTTCCATTCAGGGTTGTATGTATTGGAAAATGAGTTGTTCTTCATGAAGAAAACTAATTGCGGATTTTGGGGGCAATCATTACAGGCATGCAGCTCCCTGCAAACCACAAAGTCTAACATTGGGTTACTCGAATGCATCGATCTGATGCACATTCTGCATCTGGGTTGCATTGTTCATTATTAAGTTCTTCAACAAGTTTTTTCATTGCAACCACCTGTACTGAAAGTTTAGTTACTGTATTAGTATCAATCACACCCTATTGTCGCCGCCTACTGTCTGTTCTGTAATCATATGCATCGTCAACCCATTCAATATGATGTTTGGCAATTATATCCAAAATCTCTTTGGCTTCAGTGTAAGATTTGTCCATAAGGCGGCTTACAGCGACTACATCTGCTGCCATCTGAGATGGTCTATTCAATCCTCTATAGAAAGTCTCCATCTGAATAGTTAAAGGTAGTCCATGGTTAGGACAAATTTTTACCAGCCTTTTGAATCTTTTTCATGCGTCATTGAGTGTCTAAGAGTCTCATTACTCAAAATTCATAATCTTTCGATGTCTCCATGCGTTGACTGTGGGATGAAAGTATTTTTGCATGAACTTCTCTACTAGTTTGTCCCACGTCGTTATTTCACCAGGCTCCAAAGAGCTGGCCATTGCTTAGCATCGTTTCGGAGTGAATATGGAGACAAAGATAGTCTAATTTCTTTTGGTGTGATTCTAGGAATCACGAATGAATTACATGTCTCCAGAAAGTATTTCATATGAGTGCATGGATCTTTGCCGTGGGTACCACCAAATTGTCTTGCGATCTGTAACATTTGTAGCAGGACAAATTTCATTTCAAATCGAGTCTTTTCAGGCTTTGGATAAATGATCTCGGGCAAAAGTTATACAACACGGGCAATGCATATTCACGCATTGGACGTGTGCTATTATTTGCCATGAGGACTAGATTTGTAGCAGTATTGGCTAGTTGTTGAGCCAAATTTTGGTTATTTTGGTTGTTTTCCATTTGTTGTTGTCTTAACCTTCGACGTCTAATCAATTTATTTCTCCGTCTGAAGGTTCTTTCAATCTCTGGGTCTTATCTAAGTTTCGGAGCTCTCGTTCTACTCATAAAACGTTTACAAGTTCAGGCTTAACTTGTAATACACCTTCGATTGGAAGTCCTGCATAAAGATAAAATGACCAAATTTAAATTAGCTACGTTTTTGGAATCCCTGACAACGATGCCAAAAACTTGTTGCATTTTTGCTCTACAGGTGATTGATTTTGAAAGATGAATGTGGAAAAATGAATGATCTATCTCTTGCCATAAAGATAATGGTATGCGCCAGACAGATGATAAATTAATATTCAACCACACTTTGCCAGTTGCATACAAGTTTTTTTAAACTAGACATAAGTATAAATCTAACTTAAGTGTTCTGGTAAGCCCAAGGTCAAACGCGGGAAATCTAGTGCAGACTCATGCAAGATGACCTTCTGATATGTTTGCAATGGTTTACTAATAAACCGTGTGCGTTGATTATGTACACTAAACTAACTTATCACACTTGCAAGAGGAAATAGAAGTTTAGATAAAGGGGAAGAGAGTACATGGATGAATGGATCATGCGTTAGATGGTATGCATTGGTTTCTTAGTTATAACAACAAGCCTATGTAAGCACAACGAAAATGAGATGAAGATGGTAAAAATGCCTGCTAGAATCTAAGTATATGTGTGTAATGCGTTTGGAGTCTATTCTCTAATTTATGCTAAACATTGCCCGATGTAAATGCCACATTTATCTTATCTCTAAGATGCATGTGTTGGTCAAAATGAATAGACAAATGACATCAATAACTTTATCTCTAAAATTACTCAATGCCTTAGCTTGATGAGTTCCACAAATACTTACTCTCTCAAGTAACTAAGTTTTTTTACTTCAATCAACTGATCAGGTGGATTCAAGCAATATAATTTATGCAAATATCAAGCAAGTAAACTTCACACATGCAGAAAACTTAGTAATTCAACAGATAGGGATGTGGAAATGGTTGCAATGGAGATTGAATTGAAGAAATATGTTTAGTTATATATAATCTCAATTCAATCAAGTAAGACAAAAGGGAGAAGAGTCAAGCCGCAGGGTTCAATCTCTTGTTCCCTTTGGCTCGTTTTTGTGCTTCTTATTGACAACTACGTAGAAGGGATGAAAGACACATCTTTCTCGAGTTTTTCTCCATAGCATTTCGTACCAATGGTGAGAAATGGCAATCGTCCCTCATTTTTCTTTCTTGCAATCAGCAGAGATGAAGAATTTATGAAAGATCTAAGCTCTAAAACTCTAAGTGTCTAAGTGTCTAACTCTCTAACTAATTGTTTCTTCTGAAGGCAGTTTCTCCTTATATAGGCAATCAGCTCAGCCTCGCCTGCAATTTTGCCTCATTCAGACGCCGTTAGTTAGTTGCCCATGCTTGTAAGTCGTGATTTGACGTTAAATGCACGAGCCAAATGTATCTACCATCGAATTAGCTGGATGAATGCTCCTTAAGTTGGCTTTGTTTGCAATACTTAGTAAATTCTCCTGATTCCAGCATTAAAGTGCTTTAGTGATGCAATTTCTACTTAAAAGGTACTTTTGCATGAGTTTATCACATATAAGCAATTCCATGCATTTTTTCTTTATTATGAATACATTTACATCATTTTAATCCTAATAATTCCAACTTTGAGAGAACAATAACTTGTATTTCTACAAGTTATCATGAACCCCAAACCTCGAGACCAAAAGTATATTTTTCCTATATTATTTTCTTAGCAAAAATTATAAACCTTTAAACCAAAGGATTCCATCACACCAACTTAAATTTTATAACTAATTTTCAAATCTAATTTTAGTAAAACTCAAACTTATTAAAACTATAAAATATAATTACTAATCAATAGTTAGAAGGTAAGACATATGCCCTCAACTGGGAGGTTATAAATTTTAATTATTTCATTCTTACATGTTGTTTTGAACTCTCAACAGTTATAAGAGCCTCGGTTAGTCGCTTAAATTATAATCCGAAACAAAGTTTAAAAAAACACGGGCACAATAATGAAACCCTAGGAAGAAATGCAAGCATATTTGCATAAAATAAGCAAAGTAATGACCACATGAAGAATATAATCAACCTAAATTTGATTCTCTTAGAATTAGAAGTAGGTATGATATTTATTTAGAACATAAAATCAAATATCAAAGTAGGGCAAATTAGAAGTAGGTAGCTTTTTAGCTTGGCAAACATGCATTAAATTTAGAGCCACAATTTTTATATGTTTGAAAAAGGGGAAAAGTAGAAATGGAAAAAGGGGAAAGGAAAAAAAATATGAAAAAGCTTCTTTGATTTGATTTATACTATTCACACCCCAACTTATAAATTAAACCATTCATCTTCTTCCATGAAGCTGCCTAAAATAAAGCCTCCTTCACTTTTAGCCTCTCATTTCTTCATATAATATACACTTCCATTTTGACTGCATCATTTCACTTAGAAAAGCATATATAAATTACATATATATTAAATACCTTTAAACTTTAATGTAGGAGTTTCAGTTCTTGTCTTAGACTTTAAAATGTTTTATTTTTATCTTTTAAACTTAGAAATTTGTTACAAAGAAAACATTTTTCAGAGAATTTTTTTCATTAAAATAAGAAAAGAAATTGATGTAGCATATGACAAATGAAAGACATACATGAAATCATTTATAATATTATCATGCACGAAAATTGAGTGACATCTTATGAGTAAGCAATGATCATATAAATGATTTTAATAATATCTTTTGAGATTAAATACATGGTAACAACGATCTTAAAATTCTATATGATTGTAAATAAAACTAAGTTATTTGATTTTTACATATCAACTATCACATCATTTTTTTTATCTTTAACATTATATATATATGTTTGGATTGTGTTAAAATCCCTTGTATTTGTTATGTGGTGCTCTGGATGACCAAGTGCGAGAGTCTCCTGAGATGTATTCATATTTATGTTACTTACGATTTTGCTCCTAGATTTAAAGGAGTGCATTTTATATAAAGCAATAGGTTGCACCTAAGTTCCATATTCCCTTTTCTATACGTCCACAAAATAATAATAATAATAATAATAAATAATTTCTTTAAAATTTTTTTTGACACGTGGCAATTTTAATTGGGTGCAACAAGAGTTGCACCACAAATAGTTGCAACTCAGGGTATATCCAAGTATTTTTCTTATATACAAATTTTCTAGTCCAAGAGACACGACTTTGTAATTTGTAATATAATATTTTTCTGTAATAATAAAATTGATTAATCTCTTTTTTTAGACGTAATAATACATTATTAGTGAACTACAAGTAAATCTTTATCTATTTCTTTACTATATTTTACCTTTTTTGTTTTCTTTGATAGTCGATTGGTTAAAGTAGAGATTTTGTAATAAAATTAGGGTATGAGTGTGCCTTGTTGAATACTAAACCCATTGCCCCTTTTGCTATTTTCAGGGATTTGTTTATGGTCCCTTTTGGGTTAGCTATTAAGGCTTTGAGCTGGATGCCATCAGCATTAGGTTCTGATCTCTTGTTACCATTCTCATCCATGA
The DNA here is from genome assembly GCF_027475165.1 of Benincasa hispida. Classification (NCBI taxonomy): domain Eukaryota; kingdom Viridiplantae; phylum Streptophyta; class Magnoliopsida; order Cucurbitales; family Cucurbitaceae; genus Benincasa; species Benincasa hispida. The sequence goes on from NC_143478.1 coordinate 25,360,379, forward strand.
CATGATTTTTTGGGCGTCACATATTGCCTGCCTTTTATTCTTTCTACATTAGTAGCTATTTAATTTGAGCAATAATGGACTTAGTTGTAAAATATTATCATTTACTTTTTGTCCATACTACTTCGTTAATTTAGTTAGTCGTTTTACGTTTTCGAAATCGAATTTTTTTTTTAAATACTATGGAAGTATCATATTATTCTCTTTGTTCGCATTAAGAATTTATTTTCATAAATCAAGTAATAAATGAAGGTCTAACTATAATACTGAAAATTCTTGTATGACTCGAAAGGGTTAAAAAGTCGAGTTGGTATTTGGTACGTGAGTTTGCTAATCTTATAGGCTAGGTTAACTTAATTCTAGTCTACAAATCTTGAATAATCAATGGGATAAGTAAAAAGTAGAACAAGGCTAAAGGTTGGCTTGCTAATTAATTGTTCCCAAAAATTGTTTTTAACTATTAATTGTGGTGAAAGGATTAAGTGTTTTTTTTTTTTTTGAGCACATTGAAAATACAATTATTTAAACCAACTGCCATTTTTAATGGATATGATATAGCTTCATAATTTTTTTAAAAAAATAAAAATAGTTAAATCATTGATGAGTGACAAGTTATTTTTATGTGGCTGGTTTTAGTGGCATTCTAAGTTCTTGCCCTAAGATAAAAATGAGGGTAAATTGCAATTATCATCCTTTGCTATCATAACGTATGGCGATAATCACAGTTATATTCTTAAACTTTCAAATTTAATAATTGGATCCCTAAACTTCTAAAAATGTTAATTGGACTCTCAAACTTACATATTGTAAACATTAAACTCATAAATGATAAAAATTGAACCCTCAAACATATACAATTATGTAAATTTAAGCGTCCAATTTTAATATTTGAATAAAGTTGAGGGCTCAATTCTTAAATTTGAAAGTTTAAAGGTATAATTGTGATTTTTACAATTTACCTTAAGAATGATCTTACTCTTGAATAAATGTTGCAATTTTTAGTTCGATATATTCAAGTTTTATCTATTCATCAATAATGTTTTAAATGTAGTAAACTTAGTATAATTTTGATAATAAAAATGTTTTTACAAAATTAAACTTGCTCTAAAATATTATTCTCGAATATAACTCTACCAAGACTCATAAATTAAAAAATAAAACAACCATAAATAAAAATAAATAAAACAATCCTAATGTCGTTATTATTATTATTATTTATTTATTTATTTTCTTTTGCAAACGTCTCGAAACTTTTGTAGTAAGACAATTCATTACACGCACATAAAAATCTTATATATACATGTATATATTTTTAATATTTCTTCAAACAAAGATTATCTGCAGAAAATAAAAATTGCAACATCTATTATCAAGTCTATAGTAAAGATCACAAAATTTAATCCAAGTTTCTGTTAGTTTATATTAGCTTCCCTAATTAACTTATAACTGTGTAAGTCGCCTTTTACTTTTCTATATATTCGTGTTGTGCTTGTTTCGTTTGTTGATTGATTTTCATATTTTGGCCTCGAGCTATAAACTCCTTTTTGTTTATTATAATATTTTATTTTTGAAAAAAAAATACTCAAATTTAATGTGGAATTGGAGAAAATTGATAGTTTAGAATAAAAATTAGCACAACTGGCCAAGGTTATATGTGTAAAAAACAATAATAAAACATTCAATTTTCTTTTGATATTTTAAAAAATAATCTTATATCAATTTCAAATGTTAAATCAAGGTAGATGTCATTACTCTTTTTAGAGGAACTCACCAAGTTGAGAATTTTGTACTATCAATCAGTACCATATTATTACTTTTTTTCCCTTCATGATTTGAAGTACATAAACTATATATATATATATCTAGAATATTGTTAGGTGTCATACTCCTATATTAACACATCGAAGGTGACTTCTTAGTTCTGTATCTTATACTCACACGACTTGACATATATTGTAACGATACAAATATGTATATTAATATATCTTTTAACATATCTTCGAATTTTAATTTGCATATCTTGTGATATGTTGATGGAATAATCAAAACAATATATCATGGTATCACCTTTTATTAAACCAATCACTTCTAAGTTTTTATGCCTTTTATGATGTAGATTAGGGTAGATGTGCCCTGGGAGAACAAAGCACTAAACTTTTTTTTCTTTCATATTCTTCATAATCTAATCTCATTATTTTTTTGTTGGGTCTTCAAGAAAGAAGTTTAATTATTATTAGGATCAAGCATTAATGAGGTTTAATACCAAGCCATGGAAGTAATAGTAGCATAACACAATAGAAAAACGATTTACTAAAATTAATTAAAATGATATAGGTAACATACAAACAACAAAGTTAAATTAACAAGTTTAGTATCTCAATTTTATCAGGATTGTGTTAAAGAGAATCCTGGACTTTAAAAGGTATCCAATAAATTCTAAACTTTCAATTTTGCATCTAATAGGTCTCTGGACAACTTTAAAAGTCATGTTTTATGAACCATTATTGGATATCAAAGTTGACAATTTAATGTTTTATCAAATCGTGCAAATTCATTTTTGTCTGGTTAGAAATCTTTTAATAAAAATTATTGGATTTGTTAGGGACTTATTAGACAAAGAATTAAAAGTTCAATAACTATCGACCTATTTGACATTTTTAAAACTTAGAGACATACTAGATATATGATCTAAATTTCAAACCCTAATAGATACTTTTTTAATGTTAAGGGATGTATTATACACAAACATAAAAGTCTAGGGATTAACCTATAATTTAACCTAAAGAAAACAATGTATAACTATAAATTAAAGGAAACCTAGTAAACCATCATAGATTGACTTAGTGGTGAATAAAAGGCTTGAGTTAGATAAATGGTTAAGAGGGAATAGGTTCAATACATGGTGGCCACCTATCTACTTAGGATTTAATATCTTACAAGTTTCTTACACCTAGCTATTATAGAGTCGGGAGGATTATCTCGTGAGATCAGTTGAGGTGCATGTAAGCTGACCTAGACATTTATAATATTTACAAATTGAAGCCCTAAATAAAACATGGTTAAGTAAAATACAAGGACATCAATATCATCTTCCAATGGAAAGTATCAAAGCCACTCCTTTTTTCCTCCTTTCTACACCCTACATGATGCCCAAACTATATCGATTTATAGTATACTTTGCCAACAAAAGGAATCACAAGAGAATGGATTTAGGTACGGACCCTTGTACTATATATGCAATAATTGATACAATAGTAACCGATAATATAAAGTGAAATTACATCACATACATATATATAGTTCCTTTTAGAGATTTGGTAACTTGTATTCATTCAACCATATTGAGATTATGAAAATGGAATATTATTTGTGCTAGGTGAATTCTGACGCATGTCGATATTCCATTCATTATTCTATCTCCTTTAAATGAGAAATCATTGATGAGACATATTCCATACTAGCAATTCACATTTTTTGTGTATAAGAGTGGAACTATAATAATAATTTGAATTTGTATTAAGTGGTTATTAGAGAGAATGTATGGAGATTTTCGAATCCGTATCTTTAACTGTTATTAAAAGACAGTTATATTGTGATAGTCTGATTGAATATTTTTTTTCGTTTAAAGGCCTAACAAAAAAGATTCTAGTGATTTTTTTTAATGAAAAATATATATTTGAAGATATTGAACCAATATGAATTTCACTTTAGAACAAAATCATTAGAAATATGCTTGGTGAAACTAAATTGTGCTCTTATCCATAAAAAAAAAACCCCTATTTTTGTTGGATGGGCCAAAGAAAAGGTTGAATTTCTACCACAAATTTCATAACACATGACAATAACTTTTTATTTTTTTCCAACTAACTACTTGTCGTTGGTTAAATAAATACAAAATAGTTGGTTCCAATTATCAACCAAACTGTGAAACTTTTTGTTTTTGTTTTTATATTTAAAAATGAAAAATTTTACAGACAAAAAAAGTCAAACTATTTACAGAAATAGTAAAAATAAATACGGATAGATACTGATAAACTTATATCAACTATCTAAAGAAAATTAAAATTTTACTATTTTCTATGAATAGTTTTCTTATTTTTCTCTTTTTTGAAAATTTATCTTTAAAAGAATCTTTGGATTTTTTTTTTTTTTTTTTGGGTTAAAATAAGATGGAAATTGTAGCTATGGCAGTTAAAGTTAAAAAAGTGGGAAGAAATATACATGACATATATATTTACAAATGTAACGTAGCCATTAATGTGAGTAAAAATTTATTATGTGAATTTAATGATTTTGAAAAAAAAATAGATGAGATAAATGTGGCAACAATGATATTAATCTCCTATATAATTATAATTAATATCATATACACCAAACTTTTACCTATCATACGTCAATTTTCAACCTCTATTTTTAATAGAAAAGATATACTTTTGTGTGAATTAATGATCGTTTAGCTTTTATTTGTGGGACTTTTTTAAGCATCTTTGTGAGGTAGTTTTTGTGAGAGGATTGAACTACAAATTGTATCAAGCAATCATTTCAAGTTAATCGAGTCGACTTATTCAATTGTTGCATCTCAAGCTATTGATTTGTTGTAATTGAGAGTCGAGTACCTTTTATTATATTGAACTATTTGTAGGATGATTTGTAGTATGAGTATGAACCATTATGATCTCCGTTATAGTAGAACTTACAACGGCAGAAGACTTGACACTTTTGGAGTGAACTTATATCTTTTCGATATTATTTCTCTTTCTCTATTATTTTATTTGTTGTTTTGTGATTTAATCTTGACTCATCATTTGGAAGATAGATTTTAATATACTTTGTTGGAGTATTATGATTGATATTTTATTGTGTATTGGGAGTTTGCTAGTAAAAGATAAAGTACCTAAAAATCAAGAACCAAAATGACACTCCAAAATTAGTATATGAAATTATTAAAGCATATACCATAATAATACCATGGCCTAGTTTCCTTTCCATCCTCTTTTCTAGTAATTGGGATATATATTGATCAAAACCATATATTTGATCACAATCATTACTTAAGTACACAAAAATTTCCAACTTTTTAACTTCCATCGGTCGGGTTTACATTAAAGCCCGAGAAAGACGAACAATCAAGAGGCGAAATAATCATGAGAGGAGAACATTCTCAATTTTGTTCACAACCCAAATTCTTTTATTAAGATACAAAAATTGAGAGATTGAGAGTAATTTTTTCAAGTTTTTTTTTTCATTTAATTGTCGTAATGGCCAATAAATAAATAAATATATATATATATATTAAATAATCATTATTAATAACTTTCACCGACTTTTATTGATCATAAAAATAAAAGATTACAAGAAGAGAGAGATAAAAGAAAAGAAAGATGAGCCAAAACTCAACTCACCCCAACTCCAATCGAGACGAATACACTACTCGTATTCGAAAAGATGATCAAAAGGGGGGAAATGAGGATTATATATGGGCAAATTAAAGAAGAATTAAAGAGCAAAAGTTTGGCGTTCTGGATCAGAAACACGAGCTTCGTAGAATCTAGCAATAAAAGCAGAAGCTTTACGATCAATTCCAGGCTCAGCCACCCATCTGCTTCCTCTATCTTCATCACTTGGCCACATCCTTCTTCTAATTTCACCACTTTCTTCAAAATAATTTCCTTCATATTCATTACCATAATCCCTTCCTCCCATTGGGAAACAACAGCTTTTCAATATGCTGCAGATTGAAAAGCACTTCAAGGACTTTGATCTTCCCCCCATATAATTGATACCTGTTCTTAGTTTCTTTCAGAAGAAGCACTTCTAATGATTTCACCCTCCAAGTAATAATAATGCTGTTTTTTTAGATCTTTTGGGTTTTCTAAGCCTTTTTCAAGAGAGAGACAGATAATGGAATTAATGGTAATTGGAGGGTGTGTGTGTAGTGATAATATGGCAGAGAATATAATGGTTGCATGAGTTTATATAGTGGAAAACCAAGCTTTATAGGCCTTCTGCTTTTTCTGAGACAGCTTGTTGAAGAATGTTCTTTTGAAAAAAAAAAAAAAAAAATTGGATTATTTATATGAAATGACATTTTGAACTATATAGTTGGTTTCAATTATGCTACTGTTGCTTTGAAGAAAAAAAAGTAAGGGTTAAATCGTACACGGTATTCCTAAACTTCAGTATAGATTTCAATTATGTCGTTGAAAAAACGCCTTCTAAAAGTTCTCACTTTTAGAATTTGAAATTTGAAATTCGTTCATATATATATATATTTACATGCACAAACACTTTTGGAGAATTTTTCTTTTCATTAAAATAAGATAGAAATTAACAAGACAATTAATGTGACATCAGTGACAAATATCGTCATTACATGAATTGATGTGACAATATTATTGATGTATAAAAATTAATTATGTAAAGGATTTTAATTAATAATATCATTTGAGATGAAATAATTGGGAACAATGAAGATCTTAATCTTCTATATAATTGTAAATCATATCACGTACATCTTCCAATTGTTACACATCATATGACATTTTCATCAATCTTCTATCCTTAATTTAAATGGAGAACATTTCATTACCAATTTAAGGGTATATTTAGGGTAAGGGCTATACTAAGACTATAATAACCACATCTTATTACAGTAAATATTATTTTGTATTCAACATTATTTCAAAACCTAAATACAGTATTTACTATTTACTACAATTTTTATTATTTTGTATTCATCAGTCTTTTATTTTTTGCTACAAAGTTTTCTATTTCCTTCTCAAATTTAAATAGTTGACATCTCAAACATTTACTATTATAATCCAAACTAAAATAATCCACATCCCAAACACAAACTATTATAATCCAACTATAATAACCTAAACCTGTAATAATCAACTCCTTATCCCAAATACCCCTTTAGTATTTCAAGGATTATTTTTTTTTCAACAAATTCTAAAGTTCAAGAGTTTAAATGAAACTTGTCAAAGTGTAGAAACATAATTGAAAACTATCCGAAAATTCAGAAATATTTTGTATGACTTGATCGATTTTTATGTTTACCCTAAATTTGTTTATGAAGTCGCCAACATTAGTGTTCATCTATATATTGTGAGAGAGATTAAGCTACAATTGCGATGCAACTCATAATTCTATTTCGACTTTAACCGAACAAAGAAACCAAAAGGTTTCTAAGACGATTTATCACTTTAAAGGTTAAAATAAAACTTTTTAACATCACGTAGAATTGAAATCATACCTTATAGTACCCAAGTATTTTATCATAAATTTTAGCTTTTTCTTTTTAACCTTAGAAATGGATGGCTAGGATGCAATGATATGACTTGTTAAGATAAGGGTGCGTAGCCCTTGAGACGTAATAAAATGAGACTAAAAAGCACAAAGATTATTGTCCTCTGCTTTTTGATTCAACTCAAACTCTCTCTTTTTCTCTTTCTCAGCTTTTATTTGTTCTTTGTATTCCCTTTTCCTTTTTCACAGAGGGGATTCTGCCCTAACTCCTTGTTTAAATAATGCCTATAGAAACAACTTTTTTTTTTTTTTTTTTTTTTTTTTTTTTTTTTTTTTCTTTTTTGCAATATGTGGGATACAAGAGATAACGTACCTTTGACCTCGAAATCAATAATACAAACTTTAATTTATGTAAGTGAGTTTTGCTTGTATTGGTGTCTATATTCCAACATCTTGCTTATATAATAAAATAACCTAGTTTTAATTAATATAATCCAATCTTCACCTACAACAAACAACGGTTTATTTTAGTGTAATTGTTTTAAATGGTAAAACCACTAAAAATTTTTAAGTATAGCAAAATATTGCCATCTATCCGTGATAGATAGCAATAGACATCTATTGATGGGCGATAGACTGCGTAGATATCTATCAGACACTGATAAATGTTTTATCACATGCTATTGCAGTCTATCACGGATAGATAGTAACATTTTGCTATATTTGTAAATAAGGTTTATTTTCCTTTATTTGAAAACAACCCTTTTATTTTATATATTTAAGATTAAAATACCATACATATGATTAATTCTCATACTTTATGATCATTAATGTTAATTTTATGGTAGTACTTCTAAAATTCAGTTCTTGTACTTGACATATATGACTTGGATCAAATCTATTATCATATCTTTTAAAATATATGTATATATTTTTTTTGAAGTATATAAAACTTAAAAAGGAACAAAAAGAAAAAATTATATGAATTTGAGAAGGAAGGAAAACATATGGAAGTTTGCCAACTTTGCAATCACTGGAAAAATTGGAAAAGAAAACTAAACAAATCAAGGGAATGATAGAAAAAGGCTTTGATCTCTCTTTTTCCTCATTGTTTCTTTATAAGAAAAAGGTTCATGCATCTCATACTTTTTAAATAATAATAATAATAATAACCTTTGAAAAGGGTATTTTTGTTATTATTATTTTATTATTATCTATGATCTTTTAAAATCTTGTTGTTGGGTTACCCTTAAGCTAAGGCTAATTTGGAAGAACCTTTTGAAAGGAAAGGAGTGGTGGGTTTAAGGGTTGGGGGAGTTTCTTAAGAAACCTCCACAGTGCATTCAAGCTGTCTACCTTTTAGGAATCTAAAAGAAGGCCAATCACACTCTCTTTGGTTTCTATATTTTTCCCATTACTTTATTCATAATCTCTCCTTCATTTTATTAGGGATTATCAATGATATTAGTTGGGTTTTTTATTATTTGGTTTTATTTAATATGTAAATTAAAATCTACATATTGTTGTTTATATATTGGAAATATCTTAGCAACTTCAAGAGAGAAGTTTGGTAGACTACTTCAAAAATCTCTCCTTTAATACTTAAGTAAAATGTTTTTTTTTTTTCCTTGTAGTATTATTTGAGATAATGAGTGAAAGCCAAAATCAAGAGGCTTAGATCAAGTACATATAAAGATCGTAGACATACTCATTTTTATTTTGAAATTTCTTGAGATAAAGGCAATGTGGTTGGTGTCGTGACTAAAAGTTGTAAAAAGAATTTTGAGGAATTAATAGGCAATTAATTCCATAATACTAATTATATTATTTTACGAGTTGAAGATATACCACATATGTACCTATATCATGTCATAACATCATCTCTTGTTGCACTATATGGTAATATGGGTGATTTTGGGCCGCATGACATAATTAACATAAAACAAGAACGAGAGGGCCAAGAAATAACAAGATTCAGGCCAAATATAGCACCTTAGGACAAAATAGGCCTAGGAGAGAAAGGTTGGCTTGGGAATTGACCTAAGCCCAACTGCTCCGCCTCGGCCAAGGTCAAGCTTAATAAAATGTCTAATAGGGCATGCACTTGACCCAAGGACATCATCCCCAGACCAAAATGGGCCTAGGAAGAGTAAGGTCGAGCTTAATAAAATGGGAATGAGGCATGCCCCAACCAGACGTGATAAAAGGTTACCTATTCCTTCAAAACTCTATGAATGATAAACTAGATCATTTATTCCTATAGTTACATCATTGTAGCTCTAGAGAAAGTAAGTCAACTCTCACTCTCAAAATCTTCAAGCTTCCACACTCTTTCACTTTCTAACTTAAGCATTAAAATGTTTGTCGCAAGCACCAAACATATGTGTAGATTTTCCCTTGTATTGCAAGTCACGTTATTCTCTCTTCTAAACAAATTTATTGTTGTCACATGAGGGTCAGACTCTTTTTCATGTCCAGATTTTGACATTACACTACAAGAATTTTCACATTTTCCCATGCAAAAAAATGTCGGGCAAAGTATTAAAACATTGGGATAGGTTATGCCGACGCATATTTTTGCGTTGGTAGAATCGTTGTCGTATCCATGTCGGGAGAAGTTCCTCCCAATGAAAACGATTTTCGTCGGTATAAATACCATTTTTGGAAACACAACTACTTGTATCGGCATATGTTTTTTCCTAACAAAATAAAATTTGCGTCGGGAAAAGCATAGTCCTAAACAACAAAATTTAAATTCAATATGTAGATTTCTGCCCACGTTTATTTGCATCGGCATAAGTTGTTTATAATTTTATATATTTTTTGTAACAATTAAATAACTAATTTTTTATTTCCTTAATTCCTAATTATGCACTAATAAAAATTAATCTTCAAACAAATCAATCGAGAATGAATATAACAAAAGTAAGCTTATATATTTAAAAACAAGACTAATATTCAATACACAAGCTATAAAATTTTATGAACAAAAACTGTATATACAATTATATTTGAGCTTTTCTAACTTCTTAAAAATTCCCTATACCAACAAAAGTTTAATCTTCCCTAAGCCAAAATAAGTGAGATACTAAACCAAACTAAGTAGTCATCTCACAAAATCTTCTTGCAATCTAAAAAAAAATGATCTTTAAGAATTTACACGAACAACCTGAAATAGGAAAAACAAAATGTTTAAAATGGTTATGAGGAATGATCTATCTCTCAAGTTACAAAAAAGTTGCTAATCTTCATAATTAAAACATGAACACTACAAACAACGATTTTATTATCTAAAAAGTGATTAAAATGGTTATAATTAAGATGTGAACCCCTCCCCACATTACGAGCAACATATACAACATATACATCCTCTCTCCCGTCCCAAGCTACGAACGTGTCCTAGTTCCACCTAAATGGCATTTAAACCACAAAGTAGCAAAAAATTCATAGAAAGCGTCAAAGTGAATCCTTTCCCTCTAAATCCATTTAAATTTCTTTCAAGGCTAAACTCGTCATTAGATAGTCCTAAAAACATATAACTCAACTCTCGGATCCCTACAAATAAATCCAAGAATAAAGTTCATTTAAAGTGCACAATTAGGCTTCTAGATAATCTAAAAAACAACGTCCAAGTTTCAGCTAAACGTCATTTAGACCACAAAGTGGCAACAAGTACACTAAAACATACATATTTAAAGTGTCTACCATAACTGCAGGATAGCCACAAAACAAACAAATGAAGTTCCTAAATCCACTACAACACTCGTATTTGAAATGACTAACATAACTGTAGGATAGCCACACAACAACCAAATTAAGTTTCTAAATCTACTAACCAAGAACTAAAAGTTTTCATAACGTACCTAGTTGTTCGAAAATCCATCTCCTTGCTTTGTTACACACCTAACTGTCTTGTGATTTCAGTTAATTGATCTTGAAAACCCGAAACTATTGACTTCAACATGACATTTTCCTCCTTTAAGCTTGTCACCTCCGCCTTAAGCTTTTCATACTTATTCCTAATATCTTTCTCAATTTGTGAGGAAGATGTAGCTAAATTGGGTTTTGGGTTCCATCCAAGACTTTTAGTGTGGCCTGATCGTTTTCCCAAAATCCGTTCACAAATAATTTCCTCCATTGTTAGTTCAACCCCATCTTGTGATGACTTTCTAATCTCCTCTTGCATTGCCAACTATATTTATAATAGTTTTTTAGGTTATATATATAAGGATTAATATAAAATTACGCATATATGATACAATATAACTTACATATGCTTCTTTGGCGGCTTCACTTATTCACCCATCCTTCTCTAAGAAGTGACTTTTGTAAAACAATTCTACTTGGCCTACTTTTTCACCCTTCTCGATCGTCTGTAATTCAATAAACAAAATTATTCTTTACATTCAATGGGAAATGAATAAAACAATAATGAATTTTCATCATATCGTACCAACTCATTTTGCACTTGAAGAAAGGATTTCGACCCATAATAATGGTTGAAACTGAAACATTCTCTGCTCTTCTTGTTCTTCTCCATTTTTTCCTACACAAATTATATTTATTAGTACAAGTAATTTATGTAAACAATAAGTACAACAAACATTTAAAATTTACCTGCCATTCAGGAGTCTCCCATCAATCACAAGAATCTTCCAATCTTTATTTGTTATCCTGTCTGGTGGACTTTCACGAGCAATTACAGGATTCTCAAAACTACAATAGTGCTTATGCAGTTCTAATCTATATTCTCTAAATTAGTTCTATATTTTCCGATTTATGTACTTATTGACGGCATTCTAGGATAGATCCACAATAAAATGTGTCTACATTTTCAATAAAAGTTATGGTAAGTACACATATGAGATTAATACAATAAAAGCATAAAACTTACCTGTAAACGAGTCTTTATAGTGGCAATGACATCACTAGGTACATCCTTCCACTTAGAACAACGCAATGAAATTGTGTCTCGGGTCGCAGTCCCAATGGTGTTTCTAAACTTTGTAGCAAAGACACTTACTTGTTTTCCAACATCCTCAGAAATGGTAATTGGGATCCGTCCATGTCGATGTACATAAACATCCAAATTAATGTTTCGACTGTGCCCTCGCCCAAGTTTCCTTTTTGTTTTAGAATTGGATCCTGTAACAATATCAAATACACTACTTCAATTAGAGGTTACAATAATATTTAGATATTCAACCTAAGACATACTACCATCACCTGATGCGATGGTCGTTCCTGCCTCAATCAAGGGACTCGTAGTCAAAGTGTTAGCTTCCCTCACTAGTTCATCTGCTAGACGATCTTGACATTGCCCTACCATAATTCTACAACCACACTTCAAATAATGAATTATTATGAATTACTCATAGCCAAAACATGAATAACATCAAACATACTTGTACAACCACACAAAACATAAATAACATCAAACATACTTGTACAACCACACAAAACATAAATAACATCAAACATACTTAAACGTACATAACACCTGAAATTACAAATTACACATAGGCATCAAAATTTAGATGTTGAAATTATGAATTACACTAGTGTTGTTATACAGTTATTCACTATCTTGATCATAAAAATCTTGATTTGAGCTAGAACTCTTCTTAGTAGACGCTTCTACATCTTCGAGTTCATCATTTATAAAACGGTCATCGTCTGATTATGGTACACTATGATTCAATTGTTGTGGATTAACTTGAGGTTCTACAGTAGTAGGATCAATGTCATCTCTACATAATATGGCATCCTGGATAGATTCATAGACCTCAATCCTTCCCATCTGCTTCTGGAACGTCCCATACGTATTTATTTTGGACAATTTGCACAACTTTCCAACTATTGCCAAGTTTATTATTGTTGATGTAAAAGACTTGTTTGGCTTGAGTTGCAAAGATGAAGGGCTCATCTGTATACCAATAATGAGATGTATTTATTGACATGAACCCTAAATCCTGTCTTACTTTAGTTTTCTTAGGGTCTATGTCAAACCACTTACATTTGAAAAGGATCACATGTCTTCCATTGCTATATTCTAAGTCCAATACATCAACTAGTATACCATAGTAATTACTTTCAACTCTTTCTATTTCTCCAGGCACCATGATGCCATTATTTTGAGTTGATCTTTTATTGTCACAATCAATATAGTGAAAACGAACTCCATTGACAATACAACCATTATAGGAGCGGACTTGATTAGAAGGACCAAGTGATATTGAGTAAAGATCATCAGATGCTTCTCCTCCTTGATGTAGTGAGTAAACCTATTAATACTTAATGGATTATTGGAACTCAATATTTTTTAACTCATTATTGATGTTCAAATATCTAATTGAAGAAGTATACTTACATGATCTTTGAACCAAGTAGGGAATTGCGATTGATGCCTTTGAGATAATTCTGAAGTTGTGTCTGATCGAGTATGAATAAGTCTGAAATGTTCCCTGGTCATAAATTTAACATTAGATATAAAATCGACTTTGAAAACTAAGAATATTAACTAAACATATAGGATCTGAAACATACCTATGATACGACGTTATCTCAGAGCTGTTGTTCAATACATACCAATGTGCCATTATTTTCTCATTTTCAGTTAGCGTTTTCGTAATTAACCCCCCTAATGGTCGTACATTTTGCATAAACACATCAAAATCTCCACAACTTGGGCCATTTAGAATTGAATCATCATTACGTGGGTCCCTATTGAATCTAGTTCCTATTCCAGATAGATACATGGAACAAAAAGTCAAAGATTCTTTCATGATAAATCCTTCTGCTATTGAACCCTTGGGACGGGCTTTATTTCTGACGTATTGTTTCAAGGTTTGCAAGCTTCTCTCAATAGGGTACATCCAACCATACGTAACTAGACCAATGACCTTTGCTTCGTAAGGCAAGCGAACAGCAAGATGAACCATTACATAAAAAAAAGTCAGTGAATTTTTTTTTCAAACTTTACATAATATGAGTACAATATCTGATTGCAATCTGTCTAAGTCTATGACACATATTACTTTCGCACATAAATCACGAAAAAACTTACATAACTCCACAATAGGTGTATACATATCCTTTCGTAAGTATGCTCGAACACCAATAGGAATAAGTCGCTCGAGTAGAATATGAGAGTCGTGTGTCTTTAATCCCCATAATTTTCCATCATTTACACTAACACATCATGATATATTTGAGGCAAACCCATCAGGAAACTTAACTGATTTCATGAACTTACAAAAAACTATCTTCTCACTTGTAGTAAAAGTATATGCTGCATGTGATTTTACAAATTTAGACCTTTTTTTTTTTGTAAGTGTAAGTTCTTTTGTATATTCAAATCTTCAAGGTCCAAACGGGTATTTTTCGTGTCTTTTGTTTTTCCTTCAATATTCATCAAAGTCCCCAGCAATCTATCATATATGTTTTCTTTAATATGCATGACATCTAACTTATGTCGTAACATTAGTTTAGACCAGTATGGGAGTTTAAAAAATATACTTTTTTTTGTCCAATTAATAGTCCTTTTTCTTTTCTTATCTCGTTTCAATGGATGCTTACTTAGTACTGGAAAGTTTAGTGCATTGACTTGTTCTAGGATCTCATCTCCATTCATTGCAACAGGTGGAGATCTACGCTCCAATTTATCATCATGTTGCTTACTCTTATGCCAATTGTGGTTATCTGGAAGATAACATCGATGATCCATGAAAGAGATTGTTCCTCTTATCTTAAACGACGATCTATCTTATTTACAAATGGGACATGCTTGATAACTTTTGGTACTCCATCCTGGCAAGTCCCCATATGCAGGAAAGTCATTAATGGTCCACAACAAACATGCACGTAACTGAAAGTACCCCCCACTCATGCAATCGTAAGTGCACACACCATTGTTCTATAACTCTTTCAACTCTTCAATTAGTGGTTGTAAATAGACGTCAATTTCTTTTCCAGGAGACTTTGGTCCTGGTATAAGTAAAAACATGAAAAAATTAGATTCCTTCATGCACTTCCATGGTGGAAAATTGTAAGGAACAAGCATCACGGGCCACATGCTATATACAGTACTCATATTCCTAAAGGGATAAGAACCATCGGAAGCTAATGCTAACCAAACATTCCTTGGGTCCGAAGCAAATTCAGGAAACTCTCTATCAAAATATTTCCACTCTTCAGCATCAGCTGGATGTCGCAACACACCATTGGTTTCAACTCGTTTATCCTTATGCCATTGCATCTCAAAAGCAATGTGTTTTGATGAAAACAATCGCTTCAACCTCGATATTAATGGAAAATGATGTAAAATTTTGTTTGGGATCTTCTTATTCTTGCCATCCTTTATTTTGTATCAAGACTCACCACACATTGGACAACTTTGACAATTAGAATATCTTTTCCAAAATAAAATGCAGTCGTACTTGCAAGCACGAATAGAATCATATCCTAGTCCTACGTCACATAATTTCTTTTTGGCTTCATAAAAAGAACTGGGTATGCATGCACCAGATGAAAATGCATCTTTCAACAAATCTAGTAACATATCAAAGGATTTGTTACTCCAATTATTGAGAATCTTAATATGCATCAATCTCACTAAGAAGTTCAATGAGGAAAATTTTGTATAACGAGGGTACAATGGGTTACGTGCTTCATCCATCAACTCTTCAAAAATGTTTGAAGTATCCCTTTATTCGATATTCTCAAGCATTTCATCTCCAAAGTCTTTTTCATCTTCATCATGTGCCCTTTCTCTCATCGGTCCTTGAAAATCATTTAAAATATTGAACAACTCATCATCATCATTGTGTGCAATAGGTTTTTCCCTTAATCCATCATCCGCTGAAGGAGCTAAAGGAGTCCTGACTCTTTGAAATTAAGCTAAATTTACTGGTTCTCCATGATAAATCCATTGACTATATGAAGGAGATATTCCATTAACAAATAAATGTCGTTATACTCCATTTAATGTTTGAGACATTGAATTCTAACAATTTTTACACGGGCATCTTGTTTTCCCCTCTCCATTTACATGACACTTTGCCACTTCCATGAATTTTGCAACTCTGTCAATGTACTCTCTTGAGAATCTATCTCTAAGCTTAATCCAATCCTTATTCATCGTTGAACCAAATGAATAAAGCA
This sequence comes from Benincasa hispida, assembly GCF_027475165.1. Classification (NCBI taxonomy): domain Eukaryota; kingdom Viridiplantae; phylum Streptophyta; class Magnoliopsida; order Cucurbitales; family Cucurbitaceae; genus Benincasa; species Benincasa hispida. Next base: position 25,376,789 of record NC_143478.1, read on the forward strand.
TGTCTAAGTTTTGGCTATATGAAGGAGATTTTTCATCATCTCTAAGTTTAGGCCTTTATGATGAGAACAAGAGAGAAATCACTTCATTTTTAGTGTTCCTTCTCACTTTACAAAAGGGTTGGTCTGCATCAAGCATGTGACAAGAACATTAGTAAGGAAAAATGGTCAAATATTTATGATTGTGTACATTTATTGTTAAAAGCTAAATAAATGAAGCTAAAGGGTCAAATGTTTTCCATTTTCTAATTTTACTATAGTTTTTTTTTAAACGACTCTTTACTAGAGTTTTTTTTAAATGATATGATATCAAATTTACATTTACATATCAACTTAAGTTTTTCGGGTCAATCGATGATTTAATACTAGTAAGTAAAAAATGTGAAATTTAGTTAATTTTCTTTAAACATCCTTAACAATTTCGTAAAACTTAAAGCATATTATATCCATAAAAAGGAAAGATTAAACTTCAATCTTAATAAATGAATCTCATGTACAAAATTAAAACCAAAATACACAAATAATTCATCCTTCATTAAATTTTCGTCGAGATAAATACGCCTATGCCAATGAAAATGAATGCGTCGGTAAAAAATATTAGAACAGGTAAAAATTCTTGTGGTGTTAACCTATGATATTTTTCTATACATCCTATTGCAACTAAAAAAAAGATACATGGTATTAATTACTTCAATTTGGATATATAATCTTAGCAATTGAATAATAAGAATCTTTGATTTTTTAATAATATTATTTAATTAATTATTGACAAATATAAGGTGGATTGGAAAATATTATCAAAATTGAGGTTGCAAAATTGTGTACCTATATATGATTACGTGAAATCATATACCTAGTCCACTTTTAACCAAATGAAATGTGGATGTGGGATGCAATTTAGGCTAAATTGCATTTCCGGTCCACAAGTTTGTCCATATAGCTACCATCATTGTAACAAAATTAAGATTTCATGACATTTAAAAATTATCGAATTTAAAATTCGTAACAATTATTTTTAGTCATTGTATCGCCGATAAAGATATGCACATCCACAGTTTGTGAAAAATGTCATAGTTGATATTCTCATGATAATAAATAATTGTCAACAATGAATAATGATTGATAAGCATAAACCATCATTGTCAAATATATTATAACAGATTATTATTGTCATCAATCTACTAAAAAACCAGGTATTTTTTATTGTCAAGAATATTGAACCATGACATTTTTTATTGTCAAGAATATTTGAATCATGACAAATATTTTATGCTAAAATATATTCTATCAGGAAATATTTTTTTTTGTCAAAATCATTTTTTATTGTCTATAAAATACATTTTTTTATAATTGTTATTTCTTTCAATTCTGACAATACACATGATTTCCATAATTAAGTACTCCTAATTAAACACAAAAAATACGAACCTAAATTACTTTAATATATATAAGTATCATACAGTTGATAATATTTTTATAAAAAAGATTGACAAATAACAATTGGTAAAAAGTTTACAAGAATCTATAGCTAGTGAAGTTCAATAAGTAAAAAAATCTTATAAACATATCTTCCCCGCTCCCATGACTTCACTGCTCTAATCTATTTTTGCAAAACCGAGTAAGGAAACAAAAATTAGAGTTCAATTCTATACATCATTTTAGAGCTACAAGTATTGTCAGTTTGTTATTTCTCTTAACCTTGTCATTGCACATGATTTCTATCATCAACTAATATTATTTTGACACAAAATCAATATAAACATAAATAAGAACTTTCATATATAACAATAAAATTGGTTAACGTTTTTACGAATAAACTAAATACAAGGAAGCTATCAAATATCCCCAAAGGATAAATAAAATGAAATTAATAACAAAATTTGGTAAAATTTTTACAAACTAAATACAAGTGTTGATACAAGTAATGACATTACAACAAGTTTGACCACTAATTCAACATCAATCGTGGCTTTGCCACTTCAATATATTCGTGCAAGACCTAGTAAAAATACAATTCAAAAGTCCAACCATCCAGCCCCACAATAAATAAAAAAAATAATAAATATGAGAAAATGAATGATAAAGAAATAAATTATACCAACAAGACGATATTAGCAGATATATTTACACATACAAAATAAAGCACAATTTGCTAACCTGAATGCAGTCATGACGTTATTGTATTTGAGAAAGGCTTTCTTTCAATTTACCTTTTGTAGTTTCAAGTTGGTGACAACTGCAAAAGAAATTATACACATTATGAATCCAAGCCCCACAATAAATTAAGAAAGAAATTGTATGATTACTCTACCCAACACATAGAAGGATTTCATACATTCTGTGAAGGGGTGCGGCTATACACTGTCAAGAATTTGAACTTTGCATTATGTCAAAGTCAGGAGCTAAGGTACCTATTGATAAAACTAGGATCAAAATGACAATACAGAAGATAAATTACAATAGAAAATTAAAGCTGTCCTGATGGTGCGTTTTATTTGCTACAATTTTTTATGTTCTATAAGGTAAGTTTTTGGTAATTTACGAATTTTTAACTTCTTATAAGAGAATGAAAAGGGAAACCATACATGAATACTTATTTCCTACAATAGGGAAAAAATAGGAAATAATCCATGAGTAGTTGTTCAGACCATTCTAAAGAAATAAAGAACTGATGTTTCATTGTACAGTAATCAATCAAAGAAGTCTGGATCTCTCGGTTTCACTTTCCCTTTCAAACATGCAAAAGAACAGAGGGATCAAAATCAAAGGGAACTAGAAATTAAGGCTTACTTGATTCCTGATCGAATGAAAGATTGAAGAAGATGAAGAGTAGGAGAGGAGATCAGCATGTGGTGGTCCAACACAAAACTCCAGCACAGTCAAAGGCAGCGGCGTGCATGATTGGAGACGGTGACCTATATTGAGGACGAGCACCATGACCGGTCCCCAGCTGACGAGGCGCCACAGCACTGCTGCAATGGATCTCCCTCTGCCACTCTAGATTTCTCTTCAGAATATTTTTCTGTTGCAACCGTTTTCTTTGCCCCTCATATACGTTGCCCTAAAATTGATTCCTTCCTTTTGTCTTTATTCATTCCCAATCGTGTATAAATTCATTTGTTCACCTTTAGGTAACATATGAGCAAATATACAAGATAAATATATAGAGGCTTTTGACCTCCCTCTCTGTCTTTTACTTTTCATTCTTCTTCCATTTTCCAACTTGGTATAAGAGCCAATCATGGTGAACACTGAGTCATCCCTATCGTCTTCCAGTCTACCTCATGTCATCACCGACACTGGAGTATAATAGGACCCCCTTTAAATCAGCTCCTAAATCAGGTAACATCCATTAAAATGGACAGATCGAACTTTCTTCTTTGGTAAAACCTCGCCTGGCCCATTCTCAGGATTTACAGGCTAGAAGGATATCTAACAGAAGAGACTCCATGCCCTTGTAGGTTTAACACAAAGAGTGTGAATGCCAGTGGAAGCTCCAACGAAAGCTCAAGCTCCAAACCAGCCGCCTTACCGAAAATAGAACAACCAAATTCAGCCTATGACACTTGAATAGCAGTGGACCAGCTTCTGTTAGGCTGGCTTTACAACTCAATGTCACAAGATGTTGCAACCCAAATGATGGGATTTCAAACCTCCAAGGACCTGTGGAAAGCTGTTCAGGAATTGGTGGGCGTCAAATCCAGGGCTGAAACCGATTACCTCAAGCGTGTGTTTCAACAAATATGCAAAGGGGCCTTAAAGATGAGTGAGTACTTAACCTTAATGAAAAAAATGAAAGAGTAATATAACATGCAATGGAAGAATTCAGAATCAATAAGCACTCTAACTATATTTAATTTGAGTTTTAAACATGCTACTCATGAGATATTCATAAGAGAGTTTGAACAATACATTACCTTTGTAGATCTCTCCACAAATTCAACACAATTTCCACGAATGTAGATCAAAGGACAATCCCAAATAAACAGAAGTTCATAGCTAGCTCAAGATTAAGATCAAGTTAGCCTATGTTATTTTAGTATGAAATAGTCAGTTTTAACAGTAAACAGTCGTTATAAAGAAAAAGTGACTATTTCGAGGTCTAGTCTTTATGCAAACTCATTGCATAAAATGCCCCCATTCACATGTCTATAGATGAATGATCTGTGGATCACATCATTTGTATCAGCATACAAAATGGGTCACATCCAATAGTGTTACCAAGATGAGATACCCAATTTCATCCATATATTTATAGACTATTTAAGCTATATACTATTAACTTGATCTTGTTTATATGACTACATAAAGTTAATGTATTCATACAATAGCCATGAATATGTTTATTGGATTTTCATAATAGAATGCAATATCAAGAATTTTATCGAATAAGATACTCAATAACATTTTATTGATAAATAGAATGTTTAAACACTAAATTTACAAACTGCGAGTTCTAGGACATTCCCAACAAAAAAAATACTCTGATTGGCTTGCCCTTGCTAGGAGCCCTGTGTCTTCTTTTGATCTTGTTTCTCAGGTACTATCAGGGCTAGATGAGGAATATAATTCGACAGTAGTAGCTATCCAAGGAAAAGGTACAGTACGCTGGTCAGATATGTAGTCAGATCTTCTTTCATATGAAAAACGCCTTGAATATTAGCTTGCAGTCAAATTAGGAGTATTCAGAATGTCTAGCTTATCCCTCTCCCCCAACCATGTCCTTATGAATGTGGTGCAAGGAGGTACTCAGACTAACCCAAATCAGTATCGAAACTCACAAGGGAACACCAAGTTCTCAAACTCCAGGGGAGGTGGAAGTCGAAATAGAGAAAGAGGTCACTGGAATAATGCCTCAACCAATCGATCCACATGTCAAACCTGTGGAAAACTAGGCCATACAGCTGATATCTATTTTTTTCGCTACAACAAAGAGTTCAACAATCCTCGCCAAACACACGGTTGGGCTAAATCCACTCAACTACCCACCAATCGAACTCAAGATCAGAATCCTTCAGACTTGGTTGCCCATTCCACCACCGCCTCATCTGAAACCGTGGCTGACCCAAACTGGTATGTTGATAGCAGAGCCACCAGCCATGTCACCAACAACCCCAACTTCCTAACCTCTGCTACGAACTATACAGGTATGGATAGGGTGATTATTGGAGATGGTACTCCTCTGAAAACTTCTCAGTAGGGTTTTTCCACTATTCATTCTAAATTCGGATCTCTTTTCTTGCTAAATATTTTATATGTCCCTGATATAGCTAAGAATTTAGTTAGTCTCTAAGCTGGCCAAGGATAACAACATTTTTGTTGAGTTTCATGTTGATTTTTTGTGTGATTAAGGACAATGATTCAAGTGATGAGCTACTGAGAGGCGTGCTTAAGCATGGTCTCTACCAAATGGAATGCACAAGCCCGTAAATAATTTGTCTAGCACTCAGGTAAATGGGAGTGCTAGCTCGGCTGCTCACACCTCTTCTTTTCTGCATATCTTTCACACATATGTATCAGTGTCCAAATCTTTACTACATAAACGTCTTGGACACCCATCCCTTAAAATTTTGAACAAATTGATTAGTGGATGTAATCTCAAAATATCTAATAATGTGAAAAACGGGTTTTGTGAAGCTTGTCAGTTCGGAAAAATGCATAGCTTGACCTTTCCCCTTTCCCCTCCTCATACACAATTCCTTTTTTATCTCATTCATACTGATATATGGGGGCCTGCCCTAGTGCTGTCAGCCAATAGTTTTCAGTACTACATTCTGTTCATTGATGACTTTAGTAGATTCACATGGCTATACCCTTTGAAACAGAAGAGTGATACTACCTCTACCTTTCATGACTTAAAGTCTCTTGTGCATACTCAATTTGGTAAAGTTATAAAAAACATACAAATGGATGGTGGTGGTGAATTAAAAAATTGTTGCCCATGTCTGTAAACACCTAGAGATTCAAATCATAGTCTTCTGTCCTTACACATCTGCCCAAAATGGCCATGCTGAGCGCAAACACCATCATCTTGTCGAAACCGACCTCACGATCCTTACTCAGGCCTACATGCCACTTAATTTTTGGTGGTATGCTTTTCAAAATGCAACTCTACTTATTATTTGCTTTCCTTCTTCTGTTCTTTAGGACAAAAGCCCCATGGAGATTCTCCTGTACACAACATTGGACATCTTCTCCCTACGTGTCTTTGGCTATGCTTGTTACCCAAATCTTCGACCATATCAATCTCACAAGTTTGATTTGCACAGCCGATGGTGTGTCTATCTTGGGCTTTCACCAATTCATAAGGGTTTCATTCTCTCATTGAAGATGGCAAAATCATCATCTCTCGACATGTCGCATTCAACGAAGAAGACTTCCCTTTTAAATTGGGTATCGAATCTCCTCCGACCCAAATACCCACACCATCTCCAACACACCAATAATATCGTGGTTTCCCCAACCCTTCTTAGACCCCCTTCCCAGCCCATCTTCCATGGCCCAATAAACACTGCCTTTTCAATCCCACTCTATTTCTCCAAAACCATCAAGCTCAACCCAAGTCCCTACAACCCACCCACCAAATGACCCACAACAAACTCATTCCTCTTCCTCTTTTCCTTGCCCTGCCTCACCTTTCCAAGGTTCATTTTGCCAACAGACTCCTCTATCTACTCCCACTCCTTCCTCGAATCCCTCATCTTCTACTCTTCCCACATCTTCTCTTCCATTACTGCCATCACCTTTGCCTTCTCCACCATAGAATCAACCACCAGTAGTGAACAATCATCCGATGGTCACCAGGGGTAAGTTCGAAATCTTATGTTCCAAAGTATGGACTGCCTCTGTCTCTACAGATCCTTCCCCAGTTGGACCATTGACAATCACTCGTGCCTTTTCCATCCCTCAATGGCGTTTTGCCATGGTCACTAAACTTGAAGCCCTCCATCGAATGTAGACTTGGACCCTTGTACCCCCGGCCTCTCACCAAAATGTTTTTCAGCTATAAATACATGTTTCGACTCCAACAGAATGCTGATGGGTTTGAACGTCACAAAGCCCGTCTTGTTGATAAAGGCTTCCATCAAATTCCATCCTCGACTTCTTCGACACATTCAGTCCTGTTGTAAAGGCATCTATAATTCACATTGTCCTGTTCCTCCTATTGGGATTGATGTCTTAATTCTCTCGAAGTCTCGTAGTTTGTAAACCTTGTACACATTGTTATGAATAAAATAAGAGTTATTTAATTTGTATTTACTCATATCCAATAAACAAAGATTTATGGTTATTGTATGTAAACTTAAGCATGTATATAAGCTATACAGGTGGATCATGCCTTAGGTAATAACCTAAAAGGTCTGTAATATAAGGATGAAGGAGGGATATCTTATCCTTGTGAGACTATGGATACGGCCGCTTTATAGAGGTTTACTTGTGTTGTAAACTACTACAGATGGTTTAATCCTAACCATTCACATGAAGACATACGAGTGGGGTGTCCTATACAAAGAGTTTGTATAAGACCGGACCAAGAGATGATTAGTCTCTTTATATAACGCCATTGATACTTGAGACTTACATCTCACTATAACGACCACAGGTGACATGACCTTAATCCTAAGTATTTTGGGAACTTCTGCCTTTGAGGCAGTCCTTTGATTAGTATGGGTGAGAATGGCCAGATTGCCAACTCAACAAGTCTACCTTTTTGGGGTTTTGTCTGATTGTGGAGTTGGGAATTCAGTTATACAGGACATAATTCATTCCTTCCCTGAGGCAAGGGTAAGTAGATAGATTGCTCCCTTAAGGGCTGATTTTGGGCTTGAACATAGTGGTTACACCCTCTCTTTAGAAGAAAGGACCCAGTCATAGTAGGATTATATGACTTATTGTTCATTAAAGGAATCAGTGGTACTTAAGGAGTAAGATGTAACTATAAGGGAAAAATGGTAAATTGGCCCGACAGTACTTACGAGTGATCTGTGAAGGGTTATCGCACTGTAGATTGGTTGATATGGACACAGAAATATATCTGTAGTGTGAAGAGTGCAGCTGTCGGTCTTTAGTGGAGTGCCCGACAGTTAATGAATGATGGATTCTTTGAATAAAGAGTTTAGTCAGTTATTCGCGTACCATTGGAGCTTCAAGCTACAGGTCCATAAGGTCCCCTTGGTAGCTCAATGGATTCATGTTTAGAATCAGTTCTTGGGGTTAGTTTGAAATGTTCAAATTAACAAGAGGAAGTTCAATTATATATGATATAATTGGTGTGATATATGAGATACATCAAGTGGAGGATTAATGTAAATATGATTTACATTAAGTACTATAAAATAGAAAAAAAAACTATGGTTTGTATGTTTCATGAGATGAAATATTAAAACTATAGGTTATAAATATAATATGGTAAGTTGGTTATCATATTTATTTATAATATATTAATTATTTGATAATTGATTCTTTTTCTCTAATAGCCCATTGAGTGGGAGGTTATTGGTGGTTTTATGGTAACCGTGAGATAAAAGAAAAAATATTTTCCTAAAATTAGAAGTTACATGATTCGGAAAGTTACTCACGGATTAAGCTATCAAGTGAAATAGTTTCACTAAGAGATAGCTGACAGAGACTAAACGATCTTTGAGCTTTGACTATACGATAGTTCATCAGCTGATCGTAGCTAAACGATCGAGTGGCTTTGTCTATACGATAGGCTGCCATTTACTAAACGATCCAGCACATCGTCTATATGATAGACAGTTTCCTATCTCCCACTTGCTCGATCGTCTACACGATCATTGTCTTCTAGTCTCTTCCTCAAGCCAAGATCATACAAAGCCTACAACTCTTGGATTCTCACACCGAGAGTACCAAGGTAACCATTGTGTTCTCATTTAGTTCGTAAATTGAATTAGACTCGATTGGTTTCTTGGAGGCTGTATTCGTTGTGTTCCTGCTGTGTACCAGTCGTTGCATTCGAGGGTTTTGTTGCTATTCTTGGACGCTTGGAGATTGATCGAAGGATTTGTGAAGAATATTTCTTTAAAGGTATGCGTACTCTATCCCTTGATACTTTTGATGCATGCTGTAATTTCTAGTTGTGCATGATCTGTTAGTTTCCGTTTTATGACTGTGATTGATTATGTTCAATTCGGATGGAATTTGGAACGATCCTTTCATTGCTCATGGAAATCCTCATGCTTGATTCCTTCAATTGATATCAGAGCCAGGTTGTTTTGATATTCCAAATTACCATATCTGTTTAGAACTTTTTTTACAATCGTGGTGGGTTTTAGGGTTTCTGCATTGCGCTTAATTGTTAAATTCGCTTGTGGATGTGTTGATGAATGTTTTTGGGTTAATTTTCTCTATTTAAAGCTTTCATTAAGATTACAAAGTGTTAATTTGTAAGGGCCCCTGTGTTTTTGGGCATAATTAACAAGCAATTGAGTCTGTAATTCAAAGTGTTTGAGTTTGTTGAGTCATTCGTGATGATGTTTTGAAGTCTGAAGATGTGGTTCTTATCGAGGAAGAAGACCAAAGGTTGGTCTTATCATGTAGCCAAAGGTAAATGATCGTTGGGATTTGGCTAAACGGTCGTGTAGAAAAGTTCTGCGCGATCGTGTAGTATTTAATAAAAAAATCATTTAGCAAATGCTAAACGATGGGGTAAAACGTTTAGTCTATCGCGTAGCGTTGGTTGCACGATCGCATGGACACTGGAGGTAAATTATCGTATAGAGCATTTGATGTTCATCGTTCAATAAAAGGTGCGTGCATTGAACGATCGTGTAGTTAGCATGTTTCATCGCATAGTCACTAACTACACAATCACGCGGTATATGATACCTTGCTCTTGCTTTGCGATCGTTTAGACAATTTTGCCTTACTGCATCATTTTCGTTTAGTCGATCGCTTAAGGCTTGCATTGTAAGATGCGCGTTGCACGATCGCATACCTCATGCTTCATCGCATAGTCAAAGGTACACAATCGTTGCTAAACGATCGTTTAAACTCAGGAAGCATTGGTAAACGATTGAGTAAAAAGTTTACTCTATCGTATAGGTGATCATAAGAATTTGGTACACGATTAAGGAGACGCGAGCTTTGCCCGGACAGTTCAAGACCCGGTTCGCCTGTTTGAACCGGAGACTCATTGTTCTTTGTAATAGCTAGCTTTAGTTTTTTTAGGATTTGAGGCTAATTATCCCAGTTCATCAGCTTTTGTTTAATGAACATAAGATGTATGGTGGTTTATATGTCATAGTTTATGACATATAGATTTAAAACTCACTTTAGGTTATGCAATTATTCATGCATCATATATTATAAGTGTTATAATATAGTTTTTGGCATGATGAAATTACAAGAAAGCATGTGCATGCATTATAAAAAAAATAAAAATAATAAAAAAAGTTATATTTATGCATATAGTAAGCATATTCATGCATCATCTTTATATTATCAGTGTTATAGTATAAGGGTGTATGGAAGCATGTGTGCTTGGTTCATTGCTTGGTTGTATAAGTGTTATATAAAAGTAGCAATGAATGAACAATGCATGGAGTATGACACTTAGCCTGTTTATAAGAGTTATGAATGCCTTGTATGTGTAGTTTCGCATTGTGTTGGTTTTAGTTGTTTCCTGTTATAAGCGTTATAATGAAAATTAGAACTACAATCGATAAGAAAGAGTTGCATGAAAACTTGGACGAACTCATGTTTTAAAAGGGTTTTAAAATTGGATTGAGATAGACCTAAGTTCAAGGTTCTAATGAGATTAGATACCTAATTTTAATCTTTTAAATTGATTTAACAGGATTAAATTGATTTCCATAAAAGATTAAAATTGTATTAAATCTATCTATAAGGGACCTTTTGTCTTAGGCAGGTTCTGTCTAGGCTGGGGTACTTAAGCTGACGAAAACAAAACATCCCTACCTGGGAATCTACCTGAAAAAGTGAATTAGATAGATTTTCTACAAGCATGCGACAGTTGATCAAAGACTTCGTTAAGAGTTTAATGAATGATGATAAAAAATTGTTCAAACTTTTCAAGGTAAATGTTACTCTTGGTCAAACCTAAAAAGTCACTTGGTTAAAATCCTTAGCCATGTTTTTTCTAAGTAAACTAAACCCTAGGTTATAAAATACTCAGTGAGAGGAAGAGATATATATGATATGTCAATGATTTCACTCACGTTTCTCCCTAAATGTTCACGTCATGAGATTCATGTTTGGCCTCATGGTGCCCTGGGAGCATTGATGCATGGCTAATGCGATGAAATAATGGTATAGAATGCGATGGTGGAATATGTGTTGTGCTTGCAAGTTTTCTTAGAAAGATCCAAGTATAAACCCTACTAAGTTGCCTGGTAAGCCCAGGGTCGAACACAGGAACTGTGGAAACAGTTTGCGATGGTAATCTTCGATTACTTTGTAGTAATAAATAAAACAATGCATTGGGTGGTATGTTTGTTTAATGTATAAAGTCTAAGCAGCAGAATTGAGAAAAGAGTCAATAACAACGAAAGTACAATGAGTATGCGGAGGAACGGGTTGAAAAGCTCTTTAGCTAGCACTTCCTGAGATTGTGTTCAAGCTATGCGATCATGCTACACACATGCGACAACAATTCATTTTCCAATGCGATAGCTCCTAGTTTTAAGACGCATGCGATGTATGCGATGATGTCTATAGGAGTTATTCCTAAGTCTCTATTTCTTGCCTATGCGATGTTGAATGATGCACACCGGTACAAGGTGACCGCATACAATTATATCCTATCTCTAGGGTGCATGAGATGCGTTAATAGCAAACATAACTTATTCCTAAGTTTCTATCTCTTGATTATGCGATTCTAATCTGACTCTCCTAAGCCTAGATTCTAATATGCTTTTCCAAGCCTAGATTGTATCCTTAGACCACCCTCCCAAGCATCACTAAAGGACGATTGACGCATACATAATACAAGATGATCGCATAAAGTGAAGATCTCAGGTTATGCTAGCTAAGTACTTCTCAACCCATTCGACAGTTTAGTTACTCATGCGTAATGTAAAGAGAGTGGAAAGATATAGAGATGCAATTTCCATTTTATAAATAAGTTCGAAATACAAAATCACAGTGGAAAATAAGGATAGAGAGCCTGGTAGCAATGACTTGTTTCCCAAAGCTTTTACACTGAGTTTCTCTATTCTGCCCAAAGAATATTCTTGCTTCCACAAGAGTTGGCCCTCTCTCTGTTTTCGACGCTTCCCGGCACTCTTCCGAGTTAACCAGGATGATCTCTCGGAGTATTCTCCCTTCACTCACCTCCGCCTTCTAAGTATATAGAATTACATACTACGGCTATCTATGGTGAAGAAGAACTCTAAACTCTGAATAGCGGAACCAAACTCCCCTGAACTCCTTTAACGAATGTGGCCTTCGGTATTTAAAGAGCTTCAGGGTGAAGAGTTTTTTCTCTCAAATGATTGCACTGATGAGATGTCATTAATTCTCTATTTGATATGCCGAATAATTGTCATCAAAAAGCTGAGTGTACTTGCTATAGTGTTCTTAATGGCTTGTCAACTAAATTTGGATTCAACCGTCATCAACTTTATGTCCCATCATGATTTATTAAGCTTTCACCTTGATGTGCTGGCTCTATGTGGCCACCTTCTTGAGCAGATCTTCATGAACGCATATGATCGCATAGCCTTGCGGTCGCAATCTCTTATGCGATCGGACGCTAATTTCCTTGGATCGCAATTTCGCCTTGCGTCAACGCATTTTCTGTACAAAATACATAAGTTAGCTTCTTTAATTCAATGGACGCATGCAATCGCGTTGTTCTAAATTTAATGCTTTTGGACGCAATTTTGTATATTTTTACCGTCCTTCATTGTTTTATATATTTGTGCTGTAATAACGTGCATTTATGCCCGTTATCACACCCCCCAAATTTAAAACAATGCTTATCCTTAAGCATAAACTAAAGATTTTCTCAACCACCTTCTTCTTTCCTAGATTTCTCAAGGTTGCCTTATTCAAATCCTATGTACCAAAATCTCCTTAATTCTTATCTGGGTCTCTTCTTAAAATATTTTTAAAATTTAGAGACCACAAGTTTAACCTTCAAATAGGGCATCGCATGATTTATTTCATTAAAAAAAAAAAAAAAAAACTTTTTCAATTGGGGTGTTTTCAACTGATTTTTATCCTTCCGTAGTTTAGACATATATTTTTTCTATGACTTTGCGCCGATCCGAGTGCCTAGCCTTTGTTTTTGCTTGCCCCCACGGGTGTCATGCGAACATCCAACTATGAGCAAGTCGCTCATTCTCATTCTAAACTCATTCCCATTTGGCAGCGGAGTTACGATCATTTTATTTATGCGTTGATCACGATTCCTACCTTCGTTTTGGCTTACCCCCACAGGTGTCATGCAGACATCCAACTACGAGTAGGATCCGATCGTAATGTTGTGATTATTTTTATGCCTAAAAAAATAGCAAGGTTGAAAATGAATACCGCACCCTCAAATTTAAATGCAACAATGTCCTCATTGCTGAAAGATTGAAAGAAGTCATGCGATGCTCTTAGGAAGTTTCGTAAATGTCAGTTTGAAAGAAAGCTGGTGAGTCACTAACTTCTAAAAATATTTCATGAGTTGACTTGTCCTAAAATTTAGTTGACTCTAGTGCATGTGATGAAAAATAGAGGCATGTGTTTCATCATTGAAATCATAATTGGCAAAGAGAAATAATGCGGTGACTTACTAAATTAATCAATGTGTAATGACTGCACCAACTAAAGAGGATGCGATGATAAAATAACAAAGTTAAAATGCGATGCGAAAGTGCAAAATTTGGAATAGACAAAGTCAAGGAAAGATACAACCTCCAAATTTGCTTTGTCGCCCGCATTGTTTGTGATTGCATCCTTCTTTGCGGCGAACTTTTTTCTTCGATTGCGGTGGCGGAATAAACTAGTTGCGTCTTTCGTGTAGCTCCTCCGCAATCGTTCACCACGATCATTGCAAAGAAAACATCGAGAGGGTTAAATAAAAGACAGAGTTAGCAAATATATATATATATATATATATGCAAATAAAGAGAAAAGATAAATAAACAATAACCGATATAAAAGAAGGGTAGTGAAAGTTCATTAACCAATGGTAGGAAAAGAATACTCCAAAAGACTTGCGCCCATGATGATTTTCTGTCGCTTTTTCTTCATTCAGGATTTCTCAGGTCTACAGAGGTATTTTCCCGATGAAAATCGCCTTCGCAATATATCTTGACTCTTTGCCCGTTAACCTTGAATGCGCGGGTCCCTTCCTCATTAGTCAGTTTGACAGCACCATGCAGGAATACTTCTTTGATTATAAAGGGTCCAGACCAGCATGGCTTTAATTTTCCGGGAAAGAGCCGTAGCCGCGAATTGAATAGTAAGACCTTTTGTTCGACGTGGAGATTCTTCTCGCATAGCTATTTGTCATGCCAACGTTTTGCGCGCTCTTTGTAAATTTTGATATTTTCATAAGCTTGCGTTCTCCGTTCATCAAGCTCGACCAACTGAAGTTTCCTTGCTTCCCCTGCTGCCTTCAAGTCGAAATTAAGTTTTTTCATTGCCCACATTGCTTTATGCTCCAGCTCAAGCGGTAAATGACATGCCTTTTCGAACACCAATGCATACGGGGACATGCCTATAGGTGTCTTATAGGCAGTTTTGTATGCCCACAAGGCATCGTCCAGCTTCATTGCCCAAACTTTTCGTGAAGGTTTTACCACCTTCTCTAATATCAGCTTGATTTCTCGATTGGACACTTCAACTTGACCATCTGTCAGTGGGTGGTATACGGTGGCCACTTTATGGAAGATATTATATTTGAGCAGCAAATTGTTGATGATGTGATTAATAAAATGGGAGTCTTCATCACTTATTATGGCACGTGGAGTGCCAAAACGAGTGAAGATATTTTTCTTCAAGAACTTGGAGACTACCGCCGCATCGCTTGCGGCACACGATACCGCTCCTACCCATTTGGAAACATAGTCGACGGCTAATAGAATGTATTTGTGACTATTCGATGGTGGAAATAGTCCCATGAAGTCTATGCCCTAGACGTCGAACAATTCCAATTCTAAGATGATGTTCATGGGCATCGTATGCTTCTATGAAATGTTTCCTGTGCGTTGGCACCAGTCACATTTCATCGCATAGTCTCTTGCGTCCTTGAATAATGTTGGCCAAAAACAACCACTTTGTAATACCTTTGCTGCTGTGCGTTGACCTCCAAAGTGTCCTCCATATGGCGAGTCATGGCATTGTGATAGTATGCGTCGGTGAGTAGCATCGGGTACACATAGGCGAAAAATCTTGTCTGATCCCCTCTTATAGAGATTTGGCTCATCCCAATAGTATGATTTGCATTCATATCTAAGCCGCTTCTTTTGGTGGGTTGTATAGTCTTCATGGAATTTTTCGCAAACCAGAAAATTGACCACGTCTGCATACCATAGTAATTCTTCAATTTTCAATAGCTGATTGTCTGGGAAAGTTGCGTTCACCTCTAACTGGTTGCAATCAACTTCTGGATTTTCTAATCTAGATAAATGGTCCGTAACTTGGTTCTTTGTCCCCTTGCGATCAATAATTTCCATATTGAATTCCTAGAGGAGGAGAACCCATCTAATCAATCTCGACTTCGCATCTTTCTTCGTCATCAAATATTTTATCGCCGAGTGGTCGGTGTGAATGATTACTTTAGTTCCCAGCAAATAAGCTCTGAATTTTTCCAACGTAAATATCACTGCAAGAAATTCTTTTTTTGTGGTCGTGTAATTTGTTTGAGCAGGGTTCAAGGTTTTACTCGCATATGTAATGGGGTGTAGCATTTTTTTCTTCTTTTGCACTAGCACTGCCCCTATCGCATAACCGCTTGCATCGCACATTAATTCAAAGGGTTGTATCCAGTCCGGTGCGATCAACACAGGTGCGGTTGTTAATATGTTCTTCAGTATCATGAATGCGTTGAGGCATTGGTCATCAAAGTCAAACTTTCTTTCTGCCTCCAGCAACGCACTCAGT
Organism: Benincasa hispida; assembly: GCF_027475165.1. Taxonomy (NCBI): domain Eukaryota; kingdom Viridiplantae; phylum Streptophyta; class Magnoliopsida; order Cucurbitales; family Cucurbitaceae; genus Benincasa; species Benincasa hispida. The sequence goes on from NC_143478.1 coordinate 25,392,866, forward strand.
GGTTGTGCAATCTTTGAAAAGTCTTTCACAAAACGTCTATAAAAGCCAGCATGTCCTAAGAAGCTCCTGACAGCCTTCACATTTGCTGGAGGTGGAAGCTTTTCAATCGCCTCAATCTTTGCCTTGTCCACCTCCAGCCCATCCTTGGAGACTTTGTGCCCAAGCACAATGTCTTCCTTCACCATGAAGTGGCATTTCTCCCAGTTCAACACAAGGTTCATCTCTTCACATCTATTCAATATCTTCTCCCAGTTCAGACAGACTTCATATGTTTGCCCATACACCGAGAAGTCATCCATGAAAATTTCTACGGAATCTTCAAGATATTCAGAAAAGATGGCCATCATACACCTTGGGAAAGCTCAATGCATTGCATAGGCCGAACGACATGCATCGAAACACAAATGTTCCATAAGGGTAGGTGAATGGGACTTTCTCTTAATCTTCGGGAGCAATCATGATTTGGTTATATTCGGCATATCCATCCAAGAAGCAGTAGAAATCATTTTCAGCTAGGCGGTCTAGCATCTAGTCGATAAAAGGCAAAGGAAAATGATCTTTCTTTGTCGCCGCATTCAGTTTGCGGTAGTCCATGCAAATCCGCCATCCAGTGACGGTTCTCATTGGTATCAGTTCGTTATTTGCATTGGGGACTACCGTCATCCCTCCTTTCTTCGGCACGCATTGCCTGGGGCTAATCCACATGCTGTCAGCTATTGGATAGATAATTCCAACGTCCAACCACTTGATTATTTCCTTCTTTACGACCTCTTTCATTGTAAGGTTGAGTCTACGTTGATGTTCGATTGTTTCTTTCTGATTTTCCTCGAGACGAATGCTATGCATGCAATATGCGGGGCTGATTCCTCTAATGTCTGCTAGCATCCAGCCAATTGCTTTTATGTGCTTTTTCAGGATGCTTAACAGCGCATTCTCTTTATCTTCATTAAGTGTAGAGGAAACTATTACAGGTAGCATTTCATTCTTCCCCAGAAATGCATACTTCAGGTGGTTTTTCTTTCTTCATTCATTGTCAGCTTGTCTTCTTTAGTTGTTGTTTCTGTGATCGTATTGCAGGTTACTATGGATGCGGTTGCATCCTTATCTTCATTTTCATCTTCATTTTCATCTTCAGAATTTTCTTCTTCATTCAAACTTGGCTCTTCGTCGAATTCAGCAAGGTCTTTTTCTTCAGGATATTTCATGGCTCTGATAATATCAAACCTGAGTTTCTATCCATTCACGCTTAGTGTGATCTCTCCTTTGGACACATCAATCTGAGCGTGGCCAGTGGATATTTCACCCCAGTATGATGGGTACATCCTTGCCCACTTCGTAGTCCAGGATGATGAAGTCTGTCGGTAATATAAACTTGTTAATTGTAAACAAGACATCCTTCACCTTCCCTTCTAGATGCACAAGGGATCTATCAGCTAATTGAAGAGTCACCGTCGTGGGCATCAGCTGCCCCACATTCAGCTGCTTGAAAATTGAAAGGGGCATTAGGTTGATGCTAGCCCCGAGGTCGCAAAGCGCTTGACCAATATATATCCCTCCAATTGAGCAGGGTATTGTGAAACTTCCAGGGTCGCGCATTTTTGGTGGAATTATGGATTTTGAACTTTGCGTCAATGCCACCGTTGCGAACTTACCAGTGCTTCTCTTCATCGTCACCATATCCTTTAGAAACTTTGCATACTTTGGCATCTTTTCAATTGCCTCTATGAAAGGAATGTTGATATGCAACTGTTTCAGCATGTCCATGAAGTGTTGATATTGAACTTCATCATTTTTCTTCGTTTTAAGTCTTTGGGGGAATGGTGGCAGCTGTATTTTCATGGTTCCCTATTCTTTTGGCTTCGAAGTGGATGCAATTTCTGGTTCCATCGTCTCCTTTTCTTCTGTTTCTTCTTGAGTCAACGGGATCAGCGGTTCCATCATAATTGGAGCAGTCCGGCTAGGCTTCTTCTTCTCCTCTACCACAGTCTTTCTGCTCCGCAATGTCCCAACTTGACATTGCTCTTTTCCCATACCCCCTGGGTTGCGCGGGAGTTCTGTTGAACTCGGCAGTGCCCCTTGCGGTCTACTCTTGAGTTCGCCCGCAATCTGTCCTATCTGAATTTCAAGATTGCGGATGGATGTCGCTTGATTCTAAAGCACTGTTTCATTCTTCTCAATATATTGCTTTAGTAAACTCTCCAAAGATGAAGATTACAACGCCTGCAAACTTCTTGCTTGATTTTGCGATTGACCGTTTGTTCGCGGGAAAAATCCTTGTGGCCCTTCTTTTTGCGCCATTGGTTGACAATTTTGTTGTTGATTTTTCCACGTGAAGTTAAGGTGGTTTCTCCACCCAAGGTTGTACGTATTAGAAAATGAATTATTCTTCACAAAATAGACTGACTGTGGGTTCCTCGAACACCCCTCCATTGGATGGCCTTCACCACAAGTAGCATAACTTGCACTCGTTTGGTTGATTGCGTTGACTTTCCCACTATGTGTTCCTGGGCTACTAATTGTGATGTCTTGTATCAAATTCATCATCGCAGTCATTTGGTTCTGCAAGGATGCGATGGCCCCATTATTTGCATCATTGTCCTTAATTCTTAACCTTTGATAGCTTTCCCTCAAATCTTCATGATTCTTGGAAACGCGATCAAGGATATTCTTAGCCTCGTCATAAGTTTTATCAAGCAGACCTCCAGCTGCTACCGCATTGGCGCCGTCTGCGATGCAGGGTTTAGTCCGTGGTAGAAAATTTCCATCTATAAGCATTATGGTAAGCCATTATGCGGGCAATCTCTTACTAGCCTCTTAAACCTCACCCAGGCGTCACTGAGCGATTCGTCAATATCCTATTCAAAATTGGTAGTCAGCTTCCTCCTTCTGGCATTTTCCATCGAGGGGAAGTACTTCTTCATAAACTTCTCAACTACTTGTTCCCATGATGTAATCTCCCCTTGTTCGAGAGAATAAGCCCATTTTCGTGCCTAATCACACAAAGAAAATGGGAACAATGTTAATCGAACCTCCACAGCGGAGATGTTTGGGAACACAAACGTATTGCAGATTTCAATGAAACTCCGGAGGTGGGCATGCGAATCCTCACCACGCCTACCGTCAAACTGTTCGACTGTTTGAATCATCTGTAGCATCACCGGTATCATTTCGAACCTCGATCCATCAAGAGCTGGCCTCATGATTCCTAGTGAGAAATCATAAAGGTTGGGCGACACATAGTCCCGGATGGGCCTATTGCGGTCGTTCGCCAAGAGGATGGGATTCGCCATGATATTATTTGCTTTTGGTGCTCCATTTTCTGGTTGCTTCGCCGTGTTTGGATATTTCTCTTGTTGTTGTTGTTATTGGCGGCTGTTTCTTCTTCTTTTTCGAAAGGTTCGCTCAATCTCTGGGTCATAAATGGGCTCAGCATTTTGTCCTTCGCTCATACGACGCTCGCTTCTTCCCTTACCTAAGGAGAAACAGTGCACAAAGAAAGAGAGTCTGCAAAGAAAATAAAAAATTTATCGTTAGCACAATGTATTGCCACAGTCCCCGACAACGGTGCCAAAAACTTGATGCATGGCTAATACGATGAAATAATGGTGTAGAATGCGATGGTGGAATATGTGTTGTGCATGCAATTTTTCTTAGCAAGATCCAAGTATAAACCCTACTAAGTTGTTTGGTAAGCCCAGGGTCGAAATAGGGACCATGGAAACAGTCTACGATGGTAATCTTCGATTACTTTGCGGTGACAAATAAAACAATGCATTGGGTGGTATGTTTGTTTAATTTATAAAGTCTAAGTGGCGGAATTGAGAAAAAAGTCAATAACAACGAAAGTACAATGAGTATACGGAGGAACAAGTTGAGAAGGTCTTTAACTAGCATTTTCTAAGATTGCGTTCAAGCTATACGATCATGCTACACACATGCGACAACAATTCATTTTCCAATGCAAATGCGATAGCTCCTAGTTTTAAGATGCATGCGATGTATGCGATGATGTCTATAAGAGTTATTCCTAAGTCTCTATTTGTTGCCTATGCGATGTTGAATGATGCACACAGGTACAAAGTGATCGCATACAATTATATCCTATCTCTAGGGTGCATGAGATGCGTTAATAGCAAACAGAACTTATTCCTAAGTTTCTATCTCTTGATTATGCGATTCTAATCTGATTCTCCCGAGCCTAGATTCTAATCTAACTTTTCCAAGCCTAGATTCTATCCTTAGACCACCCTCTCGAGCATTTCTAAAGGACGAATGACACATACATAATACAAGATGATCGCATAAAGTGAATATCTCATGTTATGCTAGCTAAGTGCTTCTTAACTCATTCAACAGTTTAATTACTCATGCGTAATATAAAGAGAGTGGAAAAATATAGAGATGAAATTTCCATTTTATAAATAAGTTCTGAATACAAAATGACAATGGAAAATAAAGATAGAGAGCCTGGTAGCAACGACTTGCTTCCCAAGGCTTTTACACTGAGTTTCTCTATTCTGTCCAAAGAATATTCTTGCTTCCGCAAGAGTTGGCCCTCTCTCTGTTTTCGACGCTTTCTGGCACACTTCCAAGTTAACCAGGACGATCTTTCCATGTATTCTCCCTTCACTCGCCTCCTCCTTCTAAGTATATAGAATTACATACTACGGCTATCTATGGTGAAGAAGAACTCTAAACTCTGAATAGCAGAACCGAACTCCCCCGAACTCCTTTAACGAAGGTGGCCTTTGGTATTTATAGAGCTTTAGAGTGAAGAGCTTTTTCTCTCAAATGATTGCACTGATGGGATGTCATTAATTGTCTGTCTGATGCGCTGAATAATTGTCACCGAAAAGCTGAGTGTACTTGCTACAGTGTTGTTAACGGCTTGTCAACTAAATTCGGATTCGATCGTCATCAGCTTTCTGTCCCATCGTGATTTATTAAGCTTTCATCTTGATGCGCCGGTTCTATATGGCCACCTTCTTGAGCAGATCTTCGTGAATGCATATGATCGCATAGCCTTACGGTCGCAATCTCTTATGTGCTCGGACGCTAATTTCCTTAGATCGCAATTTCGCCTTGTGTCAACGCATTTTTTGCACAAAATACATAAGTTAGCTGCTTTAATGCGATGGATGCATGCGATTTCGATGTTCTAAACTTAATGCTTTTGTACGCAATTTTATATATTTTTACCATCGTAGTCCTTCATTGTTTTATATCTTTTTGCTGTAATAATGTTCATTTCTACCCGTTACCAAGCATTCCCTTCGGATGGTGTTTGCATGAGTCAATATCAAGGTGGACGGAGAGAGTGTTTATAGTAAGTGGGTGAAGGGTGTGTGTCAACACATCCTGCGGTCTCTTTCATTGGTTCGCACTGTGAGATCTTCTTGCACTTCCTCGTGGCGCCCTAGGAGCGTCCCCCTTCAAATGGGTTTTGTGCAGTTAGTTAATATCAAGGTGAACTCTAGAAATGGATAGGGTCACTTTAGTTTTTGCCCCAATTGGATTTTTTCCCTTCAGATTGGCTGCTTGGGGCGAATCTTTAGGGCCTAAAATGACGGGTCACACTTACGGGAAATTGTAAAGCAGGTTAATGATTTTTTTACCAAATCAATGATGGCTAGTTGTTATAGGAGCAAGAGTTGTTCTGGTATTAATGGCTGGTTGAGAATGTCTCAATTCAAAAGATGGATAAATTGACTACCCTTCGGTGGCTTTTGTCCTAAACCTTTGAAGCATCAATGCGAAACTAGATGTAACATGGGGTTCATTTGAGTTTTGCTAAACCGTATTAGATGCTGGGTTTTTTTTTTCAACGAGTATTTGTTAAAACCTAATGTAGGTCAATGTGTTTTTTTTTCAACAACATTAATGTTTTTCCGTTAGTTGCCTCTAGTTTGACCAATTACATATAGTAGAAAGAGTCCGTTAAAACATATTTCGTGGTAAACGACCTCGAGTTTGTGATGGTTGAGGAGTGTTCACAAGTTCCGACCCTGAAAAGTATTCGTAATGCATATGAGGTGTGGATGAAGGCCAACTCGTTGACCCGACTTCACATTTTGGCTAGCATACCTGATGCTTTGGCTAGGAGGGTTGAGAACATGGTCATTGCACGTGAGATCATGGACTCGTTACAAGAATTTTTTTAACATTAGTTCTTACTTTTTTAGCACAAAGGGATGGATGACAAAGAAACCAATAGTTTCAATTCCCAAGATAACCTCCAGTTTGTGAAAGCAAGTGTTGTTGACTCTTATAAAGTTCATCGACGAGAAATGATCTCTAAAATGAAACTTGGAGCTTATTTAAATTCTGATATTGATCCCACTACTCTTCATAAGAGGAAGAAGTATAAAGACAGTAAATGTGATTTATTTGTCTCAGAGACGTGTTTGGTAGAGAATGTTGATACTACCTAGATCCTTGATTCATATGCTACTAATCACGTCAGTTCTTCTCACCAACGATTTAGTTCCTAACAAATGTTTCACAGGAAGAGTTGACTCTTCGAGTCGATATTGGTGAGGTTGTTTCAGTTGTTGTTGTAGATAGGCTGAAGATATTTTTGGACAAGAAATGTTATCTGTTACTGGATAATGTTTTTGTAGTTCCTCATATCAAGAGGAACTTAATCTCGGTTTCTTGTCTCACTGAACAAGGTTATATTGTCTTTGTTTCTGAGAATAAAGTGTTTATTTTCAAGAATGGTATGGATATTGATTTTGGTTCAATGAAAAATAATTTGTATGTACTAAGGCCATTAGTCATAAAAGCCTTGCTTAATACTGAAATGTTTAGTACGACAACTGCAAAAAAACCAAAGATTTCACCTAAGGAAAACGACCATCTTTGGCATCTAAGGTTAGGTCACATCAACCTCAATAGGATTGAGAAGTTGGTGAAATGTGGACTTCTAAAGAGTTTAGAAGAAAACTCCTTGTCGATATGTGAATCACGTCTTGAAGGCAAGATGACCAAACAACCTTTTACTAGAAAAGGTTATAAAGCCAAGGAAGCCTTGGAACTTATACATTCAGACCTTTATGGTCCGATGAGTGTTAAAGCTCGAGGTGGATATCAATATTTCATCTCTTTCATAGATGATTATTCAAGGTATAGGTGTCTCTATCTACTACAACATAAGTCTAAAGCTCTTGACAAGTTTAAGGAGTATAAGGCTGAAGTTGAAAATTTGTTAGGTAAAAAGATAAAAACACTACGATCTGATCGTAGTGGAGAATATATAGACCTCGAATTCTAGAACTATATGATAGAACATGGAATTAAATCCCAACTCTCGGTCCTAGGTATACCTCAGCAAAATGGTGTGTCAGAAAGGAGAAACAGAACCCTGTTGGACAAGGTTCGGTCTATGATGAGTTATGCTCATCTTCCAGACTTCTTTTGGGGTTTTGCAGTGGAGACTGCATGTTACATTATGGACAGCGTTCCCTTGAAAAGTATTTCTGAAACACCTTTTAAGTTGTGGAGAGGCCGCAAAGGTAATTTACACCACTTCAGGATTTGGGGATGTCCGACCTACGTGTGTGTGGCTAACCCAAAGAAGTTGAAACCGCATTCAAAAGTTTGCCTCTTTGTAGGTTACCCTAGGGAAACGAAGGGTAGATACTTCTATGATCCGAGTGAGAGTAAAGTGTGTGTGTGTCGACAAACGCTATCTTCTTGGAAGAAGACCATATAAGGATTATAAACCACAAAGCAAGCTTGTTTTACATGAGATTTCTAGTAAGACTATTGAGGGTTCAATAAGAGTTGTTCAACAGACTAATAAATCAACACGAGTTGTTCATGTTAGTTCATCTAGTCAACCATCTCAAGAGTTGAGACTTCCTCGATATAGTGGGAGGGTTATGAACTGTCACAACCCCTCCTGGACTACCCTCTTAATATGGAAGAGGATATGACATTGGTAGTTACTAGCCCTACTGCCAGCACTCTCCACCTTAGCCTTTTAACCTAAATACCAACCTGTTAAACAATAATAATATACGCATACAACATGCTTCCTTAAGGTTCTACATAAGATTATATAAACACATGTAAACAGCCATGACATAACATCTATGGGGAAAATATTTACAGTTGGGCCCAAACATCACTAACAAAGCCCTAGTCCCTCACAAAACATGTGTACATAAATAGGCCATCAACCTAAGTTCTTCTTAACAAGTCAGGTCTTTCAGTGGCAAACAGCAGCAGGATCAATCTTGAGGAATCTGACCGCTACCTAGAAAAGAAAAACATAGGAAATCTGTGAGCTAGTAGCCCATTAAGTGACTATAGAATCATATTACACCATGCATTATATCACTATACATAAGTAAATATACCGATGAGCATTTCAAGCAACTTCCACTAAACATAGACATTGATAACCATTCTTAGACATCATTAAGCATCATTATTCCTTAGTTGAGAATGAGCCTACATCACTTTAGCTCCCAACGTCTATTACTGACCAAGAGACCCATACTTCGGCCTCCCTTTGGTGGTATATGGCCTAGGAGACCCATACTTCGGCCTCTCATTCAGAACTACCTACATACACGTTTAGTTTTCTAAGTACCGTCAATACCTTAGGTACTATTACCCAGATACCTTCTCTATGTCCTTCAGTACCGGGTTATTTCCTAGCATCAAATTAAGTTTCATTGCATGCCATTTACACAAGGACTCATTCTATCATAGCCTTCCACCAAAACACATGCTTCAACTTTAGAAACTTAACTTTTATAATAAATTCACAACATACCTTGGCCTGCGTTAAAATATATACAAGCCGGAGAAGATACGCTAAGTTATTCATTAAACATTTGTTGCTTGAGAAAGAATAAATTCATCATTAACATCATCATAACTTACATGGTCTTATATGCATAAGTATTGAAAGCATTAAGTTTATTTAGTTACTCACAGCTCATCGGGGCTCTTAATGGTTTATATGCCTCTCCTAGCTCTTCTTGGCCTGAAAGGACATAATTTCTGGTTAAATTCCTTAGAATTCTCAGTAAAAAAAAAACCTCAGATAATTCGTTTACTAATGAAACTTTCATCAACAAAATCAGCATTACTAGCAAGATAACCATCAAGAGCGAGATCCACATGAGCGAAATCAAGCATTTCACTATCAAAACTTCAACATAGCGAGACTTACCACCTTTAGCTAGATTTGCATCCTCACCAACGAGATTCAGCCGAAAGTTCCAACGAGATTTCCTTCTTGAGCGAGATTTAGCAAAAAAATTAGCAAGATTATCATCCTGAGCGAGATCCTAATCTTCCTTATCTCGCTCTCTCTCTCGCTCTCTACGGTAAGCTGTTTGCTTGATCTTCCCAAGCAACTGCCTACTTACACACAAATTTTCTGTTTCAACTTCAAAAATTCATAACTCAAAATCCAGAACTCTTTTCAAGAAACATCCTTCTACAAACTTGTTTATAATTGAGCTAACTTTCTTACCTTATAATATCAACCGAAAATTCCTTGTAGTTTAGCCTGGAGCTTCAAATATTCTTCTCAGGCCCTGATTAATCTGGGAATCTTCCTCTTCTACAAATTCTTCACTTTTTGGTCCTCTCCTCCTAAAATCTTTCTCCAGTAAGACAACCTCGAAAACTAGATTCTCCCAGCTTTCAAATGGCACCAATTTCACTTAATTTACTCGTGCCAATTGCCGAAACCAAGATTTTGAAGTTCCACTTCCTTTATTCTTCCTACCGCCTCACAAGTTCAATTATGAAACCGCCACATCACCCCGCACTTAATGCTTTCAACCAAAACTAATTAGTGAGCTCCCTTATTTAATGTGTTGTTCCTTCCCTTCCTCCATAACTCCTGTAAATAAACATCGATTTCCACTTATCATATTTAATATAACATTCCTTTGGCTAAACATGCTTATCTAGGAAACTTAGAGTTCAGGGTTCACAATCACCTCCCCCTTAAAAGAAATTTCGTCCTCGAAATTTACCTGATATGTCATTTGAAAAGTTGAAGATATCTCTTCCTCATTTTCTCTTCAAGTTCCCAGGTAGCTTCCTCGATTCCATGATTACGCCATAGCACCTTCACCAAAGGAATCGTCTTATTTCTGAGTACCTGGTCTTTCCTGTCTAAAATCTTGATGGCCTCCTCCTCGCAAGATAAATCTTCTTTGAGTTGTACTTGTTGTGCTGCTAGTATGTGCATAGAATCAGGCACATATTTCCTTAACATTGACACATGAAACATGTCGTGAATACGAGTTAGCTCCATCGGTAACTACAATCTATATTCTGCTGGACCAACTCATTCCACAATTTCATATGGTTCGATGTATCGCGGACTTAACTTCCCTTTCCTTCCAAACTGGAGAATTCCTTTCCATGGGGACAATCGAAGAAATACCTGATCTCCAACTTTAAATTCTAGTTCTCTTCTTCGCTTATCAACATAGCTCTTCTGTTTATCGCGAGCCTCCTTAAGATTATCCCTGATAAGCTTCACATTTTCTATTGTTTGTTGAACTAATTCTGGACCCAATAATTGTTGTTCTCCGACTTCGTTCCAGCATACTGGGGTTCTGCAAGGTAGGCCGTACAACGCTTCATAGGAAGCCATTCCGATACTAAAATGGTAGCTATTGTTATATGCGAATTCGATCAATGGCAATTGCATATCCGAACTTCCTTTGAGTTGTAATACATAAGATCTTAACATATCTTCCAGTGTCTGTATAGTTCTTTTCGACTGTCCATCTGTTTGTGGATGAAAAGCTGTACTGAAATGCAGTTTAGTGCCCATAGCCTTCTGTAGACTAGGCTAGAATTTTGAAGTAAACCTCGAGTCTCGGTCTGACACTATCGACACTAGGGCTCCATATTGACTGATTATCCTATCCACATAAATCTTAGCTAGACGGTCTAGTTTAAAAGTAACTTTTACTGGTATAAACTTGGCTACCTTGGTTAGTCTATCAACTATTACCCAAATGCCATCGTATCCTGAGGGCATCCTAGGCAATCCAAACAGGAAGTCCATTGTCACATGCTACCACTTTTACTCAAGCACTAGGAGTGGGTTGAGTAATCCTGCTGGTCTTTATCTCTTAGGATTCACTTGTTGACAGACTATACATCTGTCCACATATTCTGCTATGTCTTTCTTCATCCCAGGCCACCAATAAGATCTCTTCAAAGTTCTATACATCTTGGTGCTCCCTGGATGCATAGCATAAGTGAAACTATGTGCTTCTTCCAGAATGGCTTGCTTAAGTTGTAACATATTAGACACACACATTCTTCCCTCCTTTTCTAGTACATTATCTGCTCTCAGTTGAAAGTCAACTCTGATTCCCTTACTTACATCATTAGCAATCTTCTGAAGATCAGGATCTTTCAATTGATCCTGCTTAAGGTCTTCTACTAAAGTAGGCCTTACCTGGAATGTAGCTATCACTCCTTCTGACTGTCCCACTGATAAGGCAGTTCTAGAATTCATGAACTCCTGTAATAGCATTCCTCTCATTGAGCCAATAATGGCCTTGGGTCCTGATCTCCTACTTAGTGCATCCGCTACAACATTAGCCTTACCAGGGTGGTACTCGATGGACGAGTCATAATCTTTGATCAGTTCAATCCATCTCCTTTGTCTTAGATTCAATTCTTTTTTATCGAAAATATATTTTAAGCTCTTGTGATCTGTGAATATTCTGCAACGCTCTCCAAATAAATAATGTCTCCACAACTTTAGTGCCAAAACAACTACTGTCAGCTCTAGATCGTGCGTAGGATAAATGCCCTCATGCTTCTTAAGTTGACAAGAAGCATATGCAATCACTTTCCCATCCGGCATCAACACACATCCCAATCCTTGTCGGGATGCGTCACAAAAAATCCCAAATTTTTTACCTGGAACAGGCAAGGTAAGCACTGACGCTGATACTAACCTCTATTTCAGATCCTGAAAACTATGCTCACACTCTGACGACCACTCAAACCTCATGCCTTTCTTGGTCAGGTTCGTCAATGGAAGTGCTATCTTAGAAAAACCCTCCACAAACCTCCGGTAATAACCTGCCAAACCTAGGAAACTGCGTATCTCTGAAACAGTCGTGGGTCATTCCCAATTAACTATTGCTTTCGTCTTCTGGGCATCTACACTGATACCATCTGCTGACACAATATGCCCGAGAAATACAACCCAATCTAACAAAAAATCACATTTACTGAACTTTGCATACAACTGCCTATCTCACAGCGTCTTAATTACTATCCTCAGGTGGGTCATATGATCCTCCCTACTACTACAATATACCAATATATCATCAATGAATACTATCACGAACTGGTCCAAGTAGGGATGAAATATCTTGTTCATAAGGTCCATGAATACTGCAGGGCCATTTATCAGTCCAAATGGCAATACTAGAAATTCATAATGTCTATATCTTGTTCTAATTGCGGTTTTAGGAATGTCAGCTTCCTTCACCTTCAATTGATGATAACTCGATCTCAGGTCTATCTTTGAAAACACCGTCGCTCCTCTTAACTGATAAAAAAATAATCAATGCGTGGTAACGGATATTTATTCTTAATCGTCACCTTGTTCAGCTGCTTATAGTCGATACACAATCTAAGTATACCGTCTTTCTTCCTTACAAATAACACTGGAGCTCCCCAATCCCTTGTCAACTAACTCTTGCAGCTGAACCATTAATTCTTTAACTTAGTTGGCGTGATTCTATACGGTGCTTGCGATATAGGAGTTGTTCCTGGAATTACATCAATAGTGAACTCCACTTCTATGTTGAGTGGCAATCCCGATAATTCCTCAAGAAATACATCCCGAAACTCATTTACCACGCGGACATCTTCTGGGTTCAGCTCTTTCCCTTGGGCAACCACTACGTGAGCCAGATAGGCTTTACATCCCTTGCTTAGCAGCTTCCTAACTTTCACTGCTGATATCAGATTCCATGTGGTTAATCTTTTGCTTCTTACCAGCCTTGCATTCCGGCCATTTGATTTTCTGAACACTACTTCCTTCTTGTAGCAGTCCACTGAAGTGCGATATTTACTTAGAAAATCCAACCCTAGGATAACATCAAACTCTAATAGTTCCAAGGCAAGTAAATCAACATAAAAGTCCTGACCATTGATCAGCATCTCACAATGTTTATAACATTTATCTACTATTATCATATCTCCCATAGGGGTAGAGATATACAGCTCTTCAGGCATAGGCTCAAACAACTATCTATACTAGGTGCAAACATATTGGATATAAATAAATGTGTGGCATCGGGGTCAAATAAAACATATGCAGACTGTCCACATAATATGACATTACCGGTCACCACATCTAGAGACTCTGCTACCTCCTGGTGTGTCACAGCATACACTCGCCCTTGTTGTTGGGGTCGATCTACGACACCCTTTTTCTTGGCACCACTTGACCCTTTGCCTCAATTTCCAGTGCCCTTTGGTTGGTTAACTATCTTGGAGGTTGTCTGCTATGCTGTGGGGGCTTCCCTGCCCATTTGGGGACAGTCTCTCTTGAAATACCCTGCTTGTCTGCATTGGAAACATACCCCTCTGCCAGAGCATACTCCAAGATGCCTCTTGCCACAACTAGGGCATATCGGTTTCCTGTCTGTGCTGGCTATTGTCTCATCAGCTCATGGTATCTCTGGTCGGCTAACTGCACTGGCTGAGGGTCTCGATTTCCTCTTCTTGGATCCCTACCAATTCATACCCCTGAATTGGCTTCCACTAGTCTGAATTGCAACTAAAAATCGGGATCCCCTGTCTCTAAGCCCTACTACAGCCTCACTGCCCCTTTGCAACTACTCATCATCTACCAACTTCGCTCGACTCGTGTTGTCGTTTCTATTAACTGGTTAAAGTCTAGCCAATTCAAACTTCCTGCATCTAGTTCTTTCCTTAGCAATAATCGGCAGAGCATACTGCGATAATTCTGTAAATTTCTGCTCATATTCTGCCACTGACATCGTTCCCTGCGTTAGTCTAAGGAACTCATCCCTTTTTGCATTTCGGAATGAGCTGGATAATACTTGTCTTCAAAGGCCTTCCTGAACTCAGGCCATAACATCGCATCTGTACTGGCTCGTCTAGTGGATATCACTTTCCACCATTTCTCCACTCCTTTCTGTAGTAGAAAGGTGGCTAGCCCTACCTTTCTGTCCTCTAAACAACTCATAACATTGAAACATTTTTCAACTACATCCAGCCATAACTTGGCTTTAGCTGGGTCTGCTGTACCTTCGAATGTCACAGCCCCTAGAGCTTTAAACTTTTCAATACCATATTTCTTCTCTAGGTTGGCTCGTACTGAGCCCACACTGGCTGCTAACCTCTGTGCTATCTTGTCAAAAACTATATCTTTTAGCTGAGAATATGCCCTTGCCTGGGGAGTACTAGACTCTCCCTCAGACGTCGTTTCCTGGCCCACTAGATCGTTCACCTTCTTTTTTCGACCCGGTGGGTTCTTTTTAACCTTCGAGCCCCTATTGGTAGGGTCAGTATTCCGGCCTCCTATCTGCTTACTTTGTCTGCCACTTTGCCTCGGAAATTCACCTATTACAATGTACACATGTTAGGAACTCACACTTTAGAAACTTAGACTTATGCATGAACTTTCCCTCTTATTCCCAAAACCTTATACTCTGATACCAATTTGTCACAACCCCTCCCAAACTACCCTCTTAATCTGGAAGAGGATATGATGCTGGTAGTTACTAGCCCTACTGCCAACACTCTCCACCTTAGCCTTTTAACCTAAATAACAACCTGTTAAACAATAATAATATATGCAACAGCATGCCTCCTTAAGGTTCTACATAAGATTATATAAACACATGTAAACAGCCATGACATAACATCTACGGGGAAAATATTTACAGTTGGGCCCAAACATCACTAACAAAGCCCTAGTCCCTCACAAAACATGTGTACATAAACAGACCATCAACCTAAGTTCTTCTTAACAAGTCGAGCCTTTCAGTGGCAAACAGCAGCAGGATCAACCTTGAGGAATCTGACCGCTACCCAAAAAAGAAAAACATAGGAAATCTGTGAGCTAGTAGCCCAGTGAGTGACTATAGAATCATATTACACCATGCATTATATCACTATACACAAGTAAATATACCGATGAGCATCTCAAGCAACTTCCTCTAAACTTAGACATTGATAACCATTCTTAGACATCATTAAGCATCATTATTCCTTAGTTGAGAACGATCCTACATCGCTTTAGCTTCTAACGTCTGTTACCGGCCAAAAGACCCATACTTCGGCCTCTCTTTGGTGGTATATGGCCTAGGAAACACATACTTCGGCCTCTCATTCAGAACTACCTGCATGCACGTTTAGTTTTCTAAGTATCGTCAATACCTTAGGTATTATTACCCAGATACCTTCTATGTGTTCTTCAGTATCGGGTTATTTCCTAGCATCAAATTAAGTTTCATTGCATGTAATTTACACAAGGACTTATTCTATCATAGCCTTCCTCCAAAATGCATGCTTCAACATTAGAAACTTAACTTTTGTAATAAATTCACAACATACCTTGGCCTGCGTTAAAACATATACAAGCTGGAGAAGATACGCTAAGCTATTCATTAGACATTTGTTGCTTGAAGAAGTATAAATTCATCATCAACATCACCGTAACTTACATGATCTTATATGCATAAGTATTGAAAGCATTAAGTCCATTTAGTCACTCACAGCTCGTTAGGGCTCTTAACGGTTTATACGCCTCTTCTAGCTCTTCTTGGTCTGAAAGGACATAATTCTTTGTTAAATTTCTTAGAATTCTTAGCAAAAAAAAACCTCAGATAGTTCGTTTACTAATGAAACTTTCATCAACAAAATCAGCATTACTAGCAAGATAATGATCATGAGCGAGATCCTCATGAGCGAGATCTTCATGAGCGAGATCAAGCATTTCACTAGCAAAACTTCAACTAGCGAGACTTACCACCTCTAGCTAGATTTGCTTCCTCACCAACGAGATTCAGCCCAAAGTTCCAGTGAGATTTCCTTCTTGAGCGAGATTTAGCACAAAAATCAGTGAGATTATCATCCTAAGCAAGATCCTCATCCTTCTTATCTCGCTCTTGCTCTCGGTTTCTACGGTGAGCTATTTGCTTGATCTTCTCAAGCAACTGTCTGCTTACATACAAATTTTTTGTTTCAATTTCAAAAATTCATAACTCAAAATCCAAAATTCTTTTCAAGAAACTTCCTTTTAAAAACTTATTTAGAGTTGAGTTAGCTTGCTTACCTTAAAATATTGGCTGAAAATTCCTCGTAGTTTAGCCTAGAGCTCCCAATATTCACTTCGGGCCCTAATTAATCTGAGAATCTGTCCCTTCTATAAATTCTTCACTTTTTGTTCCTCTCCTCCTAAAATCTTTCTCCGGCCAAACAACCTAAAAAACTAGATTCTCCCAGCTTTCAAATGGCACCGATTTCACTTAATTTGCACATGCCAATTGCCGAAACCAAGATTTTGAATTTCCGCTTCCTTTATTCTTCCCGTCATCTCCCAAGTTCAATAATGAAACCGCCACATCACCCCGCACTTAATGCTTTCAGCCAAAACCAATTAGTGAGCTCCCTCATTTAATGTGTTTTTTCTTCCCTTCCTCCATAACTCTTGTAGATAAACATGGATTTCCACTTATCAAATATTTAATATAACAATCCTTTGGCTAAACTTTCTTATCTAGGAAACTTAGAGTTCGGGGTTCACATGAACCCACCAGATCACTACATGGGTTTGACTGAAGCCCAGAACATAATTTCTGTTAATGGGGTCGAGGATCCATTGTCTTATAAGCAAGCAATGAAAGATGTTGACAAAGATGAGTGGATTAAAGCCATGAACCAGGAAATGGAGTCTATGTACTCCAATAATATCTGGAAACTTGTGAATCAACTTGATGGGGTAAAACCCATAAGGTGTAAGTAGATCTATAAGAGAAAACAAGGTGTAGATGGAAAGGTGTAGACCTTTAAGGCTAGACTCAAGGCAAAGGGTTATACTCAGGTCGAGGGAGTGGACTACAAGGAAATTTTCTCACCTGTTGCCATATTGAAGGCTATCAGGATACTCCTGTCCATAGCCACATTTTATGATTATGAGATATGACAAATGGACGTCAAGATTGTCTTTCTTAATGGTAATCTCTAGAAGACCACCTACATGGCTCAACCAGAGGGGTTTATTGTTATAGATCAAGAGCAAAGAGTTTGCAAGCTTAATAGGTCCATTTATGGGCTGAGACAAGCGTCTAGATCGTTGAACATTAAATTTGACAGTGCGACCAAATCGTTTGACTTTGATCAAAATAATGATGAGCCTTATGTCTACAAAAAAAATCATCAATAGCTCAGTAGCTTTCCTAGTACTGTATGTAGATGATATCCTACTTATTGGAATGATGTAGGCTTTTTAACTGACATTAAGAAGTGGTTAGCCGCCCAATTTCAAATGAAAGATTTGGGAGAGGCGTGGTATGTTCTAGGGATTTAAATCATTCAAGATTGTAAGAACAAGAGGTTGGCCTTGTCTCAGGCATTGTACATTGATCAAATGTTGATCAGGTATAGGATGCAGGATTCCAAGAGGGGTTTATTACCCTTCAGGCATGGAATTGTTTTGTCTATGGATCAGTGTCCTAAGAAACTTTAAAGGGTTGAGGAGTTGAGACGGATTCCCTATGCTTTGGCTATTGGAAGCTTAATGTATGTAATGTTATGTACTAGACCCGACATTTGTTATGTAGTAGGGATTATCAGTCGTTATCAGTCAAATCTAGTATTAGACCACTGGACAACGGTCAAAATGATTCTCAAGTATCTTCGGAGAACGAGGGACTACATGCTCATGTATGAAGATAAGAATTTGATCCTTATAAGATACACAGACTCTAACTTTCAAACTGATAAAGATTCTCGAAAATCGACATCAAGGTTAGTGTTCACTCTAAATGAAGGGTTGTAGTTTGGGAAGTGTCAAACAAGGATGCATCACGGAGTTCACTATGGAAGTCGAATATGTAGTCGCTTGTGAAGCAGCTAAAGAGGAACCTCGAAAGTTCTTTATGGATTTAGAAGTTGTTCCAAATATATCTTTGTCAATCACTCTTTATTGTGATAATAGTGGGGCTGTGACAAATTCGAAGGAACCTCGGAGTCATCGTAGAGACAAGCATATAGAACAGAAATATCATTTGATCAGGGAGATTGTACATCGTGGTGATGTGATAGTCATGAAGATCGTGTCGGAGCACAACATTGTTGATCCGTTTACAAAGGCTCTCACGACTAAAGTGTTCGAGGGTTATCTAAAGAGTCTGGGTCTACAGGACATGCGGTATCTTATCTAGGGCAAGTGAGAGATGATACTGGGGTATAGAGTATGCCCTAATTTATTGTATATTGTACTTGTTTTTTTCATGTATTGTACATTAGTCTCCTGAGGCATTAGGACAAGTGGGAAATTGTTGGGATTGGTGTTCTAATTCTCTCGGAGTCTCGTAGTTTTTAAACTTTGTACACATTGTTATGAATAAAATAAGAGTTATTTTATTTGCATTTACTCATATCCAATAAACAAAGATTTGTGCTTATTGTATGTAAACTTAAGCATGTATATGAGATATACAAGTGAATCATGCCTTAATTAATAACCTAAAAGGTCTGTAGTATAAGGATGAAGGAGGGATAACTTATCCTGGTGACACTATGGATACGGCTCGCTTTGTAAAGGTTTACAAGTGTTGTGAACTAGTACAGATGGTTTGATCGTAACCATTAACATGGAGACATACGAGCGGGGGTGTCCTATATAAAGAGTTTGTATAAGACCAGACCATGAGATGATTAGTCTCTTTATATAACGTCATTGATACTTGAGACTTACATCTCACTATAACGACCACAGGTGACATGACCTTAATCCTGAGTGTTTTGGGAACTCTTGCCTTTGGAGCGGTCTTTTGATTAGTATGGGTGAGAATGGCCAGATTGCTAACTCAACAAGCCTATCTTTTTGGGGATTTGTCTGATTGGGGAGGTGGGAACTCAGTTATACAGGGCAGAATTCACTCCTTCCCTAAAGCAGGGGTAAGTAGATAGATTACTCCCTTAAGGGCTGATTCCGGGCTTGAACGTAGTGGTCATACCCTCTCTTTGGAAGAAAGAACCTAGTCATAGTAAGACTATATGACTTATTGTTCATTAGAGGAATTAGTGGTACTTAAGGAGTAAGATGTAACTACAAGGGCAAAATGGTAAACTGGCCTGGCTGTACTTACGAGCGATCTGTGAAAGGTTATCGCACGTTGATATGGACACATGAATATATCTGTAGTATGAAGAGTGCAAAATGGTCTTTAGTAGAGTGCTCGATAGTTAACGAATGATGGATCCCGTGACTAAAGAGTTTAGTCAATTATTCATGTAAGTTAGAGCTTCAAGCTACAGGTCCATAAGGTCCCCTTGGTAGCTCAATGGATTCAAGTTGAGAATCAGTTCTTAGGGTTAGTTTGAAGTGTTCAAATTAACAAGAGAAAGTTAAATTATATATGATATAATTGGTGTGATGTATGAGATACATCAAGTAGAGGATTAATGTAAATATGATTTACATTAAGTACCATAAAATAGAAAAAAAAACTATGGTTTGTATGTTTCATGAGATGAAATATTAAAACTATAGGTTATAAATATAATATGGTAAGTTGGTTATCATATTTATTTATAATATATTAATTATTTGATAATTGATTCTTTTTCTTTAATAACCGATTGATTGGGAGGTTATTGGTAGTTTTATGGTATCCATGTGATAAAAGGAAAAATGTTTTCCTAAAATTAGAAGTTACATGATTCGGAAAGTTACTCACGGATTAAGCTATCAAGTGAAAGAATTTCACTAAGTGATAGCTGAAAAAGACTAAACGATCGTGGAGCTTTGACTATACGATAGTTTATCAGCTGATCATAGCTAAACGATCGAGTGGCTTTGTCTATACGATAGGCTGCCATTTACTAAACGATCGAGCACATCGTTTACACGATAGACAGCTTCCTATCTCCCACTTGCTTGATCGTCTACACGATCGATGTTCTCCAGTCTCTTCCTCAAGCCAAGATCATACAGAGCCCATAACTCTTAGATTCTCACATCGAGAATACCAAGGTAACCATTGTGGTAGTGTCCTCACTTAGTTTTTGGATCGAGTCAGGCTCGATTGGTTTCGTGGAGGCTACGTTCGTTGTGTTCGTGTGGTATATTGGTCATTGCGTTTGGGGGCTGTGTTGCTATTCTTGGACACTTGGAGATTGATCGAGGGATTGGTGAAGAATGTTTCTTCAAAGGTATGCGTACTCTATCCCTTGATACTCTTGAAGCATGCTGTAATTTCTAGTTGTGCATGACCTGTTAGTTTCCGTTTTATGTCTGTGATTGATTATGTTCAATTCGAATGGAATTTGGAATGATCCTTTTGCTGCTCATGGAAATGCTTATACTTGATTTCCTTCATGTCGCTGTGTCGAACAAATGGGCCCTTCGGCAAATCGACTTCAACAACACGTTCCTTAATGGATCCTGGAAGAAAACTGTGTACATGACATAACCTTTGGGCTTTGAGCATCCTTCGTTTTCCCATCATGTCTGTAAGCTCAATCGAGTAATTTATGTCTTAAAACAAGCCTCAAAGCGTGGAATGATAAATTAAATACCTTCCTTCGTGGGTCTGGGTTTCAGGTCAGTACTCTTGACACCTTCTTATATTACTACCGTTCAGATACCACCATTATTCTCCTATTAGTGTATGTTGACGATCTCATTGTTACTGAAAGTGATCCGGCTCAAATCAACCGATTAATCTCCTCTTTGAACTCTAAGTTCTCACTTAAGGATCTTGGTAGACTTGACTACTTCCTCGACATTCAAATTACTTACCTTCCAACTAGCCTTCATTTTAATCAATTCCAGTACATCACAGACCTCCTATCTAGACTTAACCTCCAAAACATGAAGTCGTGTCCCTCTCCAGCTACCCCTAGCTCTCTTCTATCCCTTAACAATGGAGTTCCCTTATTCGATCCCCTTGTGTATCGAAGTACAGGATGTGCATTCTAGTACCTTACAAACACGCAACCTGATATTGTCTTCATCGTTAATAAGCTCAGTCAGTTCCTCAAAGCACCTACTGATGTACATTGGTCAACAATTAAACGAGTACTCTGGTATCTAACAGGCACCTTACATCATGGCCTTTTGATACAACCTGGTCAAAATCTCAGTATCACTGCCTTCTCGAACGCATACTAGACTTCCAATGTTGACAATTGCAAATCTATTGTTGCCTACTGACTCTTTCTCGAACCCACCCTCATCTCATGATCATCAAAAGAATAAATGGATGTGGCCCGATCAAGTACAGAGTCAGAGTATTAGGCACTTGCTCATACCGCTGCTGAAATCACATGGGTTCGCAATTTGCTCTCTGAAATTGGCTTCTCTCTGTCTGGTATCCCTGTTTTATAGTGTGATAATCCTGTCTTCCATGCCCGGACTAAGCACAGTGAGATTGATCTTCACTTCATTCGGGATCAAGTTCTTCGAGGCTGCTTAGAGGTGCGGTATGTTCCATCAAATGAACAACTTACAGATAGTCTGACCAAAGCTCTTCCTCATGATCACTTGACATACCTATAGGATAAACTCGGGCTAGCTACTCTACCCTTTCACTTGTGGGGGGATGTTGAGGACGAGCACCATGACCGGTCCCCAACTGACAAAGTGCCACGATACTACTGAAATGGATCTCCCTCTACCACTCTAGATTTCTCTTTAGAATATTTTTCTATTGCAATCGTTTTCTCTGCCCTTCATATACGTATCACTAAAATTTATTCCTTCCTTTTGTCCTTATTCATTCCCAATTGTGTATAAATTCATTTGTTCACCTTTATGTAACATATGAGCAAATATACAAGATAAATATACAGAGGCTTTTGAGCTCCCTCTCTGTCTTTTACTTTTCATTCTTCTTCCGTTTTCCAACTGTCTAGTGCTGTGCAGTGAGGTTGGTTTAGAGAGAGAGAGAGAGAATAATGGAACCTTACCGACAGTAACCTAAGCGATGATGCAGACGGGATCTACACGATGGTCGACGGCTAGAAACGCTATGCAGAGGAGGGACGATGGAGAATGAGAGATGAAAGGGGTGAGGGTTTCTTTTTTGTTTTTAATCCCATATTTGTACTTTATTTTAAAATAATAATAATAAATTTTATTAATGACAATTAATAAATGTAATAAATGTGTGACGTTTAAAAACGGTCATGAATTATTAAAGTTTGGAAATTTGCGTTTTTTCTTGAGAAATTGTGAAAAATAGCACGTTTAGGTTTTCACCTTACAAAACTAGCACGCTTTTTGAAAATTTATAAAAATAGTATTTCTCGGTCCATCTCGGACGAGATCGACTACCGAGAATAAGTTAAAAATCAATTTTTTTCAACTTATCAATTATTTTGGGTCTTCTCGATACATCTCACCTAATTACACACCAAAATTTGCTATTTTTTAATCTTCCCAAATCTTACACATTTTCAATTTTTTTCAAATTCGGTTATGTTTACTAAATACTATATCAAATTATTACGTAATTTTTCAAATCTTTAGTATAATTTATGTTTTCACAATTTTGTAAATTTCCAAAATTCCAAATCAAATTAAATTTTCTGAATTGATTCAACATTTTAAAATTTTGGGAAAGATCAAAACTTTCGAAAAATTGGATAAGATTTCAGATATATATAGAATCTCAGTGTTAATCTTGCACGAGATTCCACCAAGAAAGCTTAAATATATGAATTTTGGTGTTAATTTATGCTAGAGATTTCACCAAGAAAGCTCAAATATATAGAATTTCGATGTTATTTTGCCTGAGATTAGCATCGAGATGCACATAATCTCAGTGTATAATCTGGCAAGATGTATCGAGAAAGCCTCAAACGATCGATAAGTTGAAAATTTTTAATTTTTTTAACTAAAATCTCGTGGTCAACCACGAAAAAACTATTTTTACGAGTTTTCAAATAAGATGCTAGTTTGTAAGGTAAAAACTTAAACGTGCTATTTCTGACAATTTCCCTTTTTTCCACAAAACACACATATTTTTCACGTTTATGACACTTTATTATTCCCCAACCTTAATATGGCTATACCATTATGTCATTGAATCTCATATTTGTTGTAGGGCACAACGAAATCTTGTACCCGGTACATGTGTACGGGTAGAAGATCATGTACCTGGAGCACGTTTTCCATTAAACAACATGGATAGGTCCATAATTTCGTGGTTCCAAAACTCAAGCCCCATCCATTTTCTCAAATCCACGCTCCTGTGCACTCATTTCTCTCACATCTCATTTCTCTCACATCTCTAACATCACTCGCCCCTTGTTGTCACCATCATCAAGGAGCACATCATTGTGCCTCTTGTCGTTATCGTTGCCCAGGATCATGCCGCCACCATCGGTGAATTTTTGTTAATTCTTTTTTTCTAACCTTTTCCATACAATATATGATATTTTAGGTTGGGTTGAAAATATATAGATTAGGGTTTCTGTTTGCACGAGGTTTCTGGAGAAACTTAATTCGTGAAATTTGAACTTTTGTATTTGTATTAATTTTGCAAAAAGTGAAAGAAATCTCTAATACATAATATTTTAATGCTTTCAAAATAAACTATAATCTTTAAGCTGGTTGATCTTCTTGAATGATCAGCCTTTGGGCTTGTTGATCTTCTTGGATGATCGGCCTTTGGACTTGTTGATCTTCTTGGATGATCGACCTTTGGGCTTGATGATCTTCTCAGATGATCAGCCTTTAGGCTTATTGGTCTTCTTGGACGATCGGTCTTTGGACTTGTTGATTTTGTTGGGTGATCGGCCTTTGGGCTTGTTGATCTTTTTGGATGATTAGTACACGCACGAGGCTTTCGGAGAAACTTGTTTTGTGGAGTTGAACTTGAGTTGTGTTGATGTAGATGTTGATTTGATGCGATGTGGTTCGATCTCTAGTACTTGATCCTCTGATTCTCTCTGAGTCGAATGCGTACGCTTGATTTGAGGAAGCAAAACACGTGATGTTCTTGGAGTTGAAATCTTTGAAGAATACTTGTATCTTCAAAAGACTTCAGTCTTCAAGCGTGGTCATAATGCTTGTATCTTTAAAGAACCTCAGTTTTTTTTATCCTTTCTTTCTTTCTTTTTTCTCTTTTTTTTCACCTTTTTTTCCTGTTTTTTTTTTCTTTCAATTTTCCTTCTTTTTTTTTTTCTTCTTTTTCTTTCTTTCTTTTTTTCCTTTTTTTTTCTTTTTTTCCTTTTTCTTTTCTTTTTCTTTTTCTTTTTTTCTTCTTTCTTTTGATCTTTTCTGTTTCATTTTCTTTTTTTTTTTTTTTTGCAGCAATGTCCCTCTGCATGATCATCTCCTTGACACACACAGGGATGACCTCGAAAAGGTCTACTTATTGTATCACCACTAATGCTCGTGCTTCTTGATCCTCATGGGAGGGGTCTAGAAAAGCTAACAACTCTCTCATTCGATCATCTAGGGACGACCTTGAAAGGTCTACCTATTGTCTTGTCGCCCGTGCTCGTGCTTCCTATCGTCATGGGAGGGGTCCTGGAAAGGCTTACAACTTTCCCATTCGATCTCCTAGGAACAACCCCGAAAAGGTCTACCCATTGTATCATCGCTCGTGCTCGTGCTTCCTGATCGTCATGGGAGGGCCCCGGAAAGGCTTACAACTCTCCCATTCGATCTATTAAGGACGATCCTGAAAAGGTCTACCTATGTACCCTTTTGATCATCATGGGACCCCGGAAATGCTTACAACTCCTCCATTCGATCAGCTAGGGATGACGCCAGAAAGGTCTACCCTTACACATTTTGATCGTCATAAGGGATCCGGAAAGACTTACAACTCCTCCATTCGATCAGCTAGGGATGACTCCGAAAAGGTCTATCCTTGCACATTTTGATCGTCATGGAAGCCAGAAAGACTTACAACTTCCCATTGGACGTGACAATTTGTGATTGGTTCAAAATTTCTCTTTCAACTATTTCTTTTTAGGTGATTTTATAGTTTTCATTAAGTTTTGGATAGATTTCTTTTTTTTAATTTTGATCTATATGTTTCTATGTGATACTTTTGGATTATTTTGTAAGTTTGGATTGTCTTGGTCTTTTTATAGCATTTTTTATGAATTTGGACTGACGTTGAATTAATTTTTGGATTATTATTTGGATTCTTTTTTTAATAATTTTGAACCGATGTTGGATTGATTTTTGGGTTGTTATTTGGACTATTTAGTATATTTTTCTTCTTTTATTTAAGTGTGGACTTATTTGTATTCTAGTTCATATTTTGGACAAAATATTGAATTGATTTTTGGACGGTACTTAAAACATAGAATTGTGTAAACTAAACATATTTAAATAAATAAAAGAATATGGATAAAAATTAGTAATTGATTTTATATTTTCTTAATATGGGATGATGTTGTTTTACAAGTTGATTTAATATGTCATTGCATCCCAAAGATTTAATAATACTTAAACTTGGAAATTATGACGACAAGTGATATTGAGCAAAAAAATTGATGAATTATTTCGAGATAAGCCAAATATGCAAAATAAAAATGAGTTAGTACCTTCAAAGATGCACACAAATAGATTGAGAGATTACTAATTCAATTTGTAAAGAATGATCAACATTCGAAGAAGGGGTAAAATGTGTAGAAGACTCAAGTCTAATAAAGGAATGTTATTTGATACAAAACAAGATCTACAATTGATGTTAACAAAGTATTGTGTAAGACAACACTATCACATTTTTATGGTGGAATTGAACCAAGATTTTTGGTATATGAAAATGCAAATAGAGGAACAATGATTGCAATTGGAGGCTCCGTGCTTGTCGGTGTAAAATGAGCAAATTAAGAAGTGATTTTAGATCAATAAATAATCAAATTTACCAAACGGCTTAAACAATTAAGATTCTCACACAATCATTTTTTTTTACTCGTACAAAAATAATTCCAAACAAGACCTTAATCTATTAATTTTTTTTTTTAATTCAACAATATGTGAGTATGAAAATTATGAACTTTTTGACCTAAGAGGTTAGGTTGGTCTTTTGGCTCATCAAATTCTTTTAATTCCCAAAGTTCAATTACAAAAATAATCTCTCTAATGCCCTCAAGAGGCTTGCAATTATCACAACTTTGCAAGCCTTTGGTGGGTGTTAGGGGCATTTTGGGGATTTGGGTCTTTTGGGACATAAGAATTGCATAGAAGAGTCACCCTTGCAGTGGACACAACTACTTTCCTCTCTTTCAAATCCTTCCACAATTGCACATCCCATACCTACATCATAACAACCATTTTCTCAAAATCTAATTAAAACAAATCAAACATCTTATTAATTTATACTTGGATCCATTTGGGTATGTTAAAGCTGATTAAGATATATATATATATCTTTAAACGACTCGACGATCTGAACAATCTGAATTACCTAATTCAAATTGTAAAAGTTAGATTGGTTTTAATTTTGGGTTAGGTTGGGTTAAATATTTTATATTTTTCTCAAGTTAGGTTAGGTTAGTGTTACACTTTTAAAGTTTGAGTTAACCCAATCCAACTCGAATTTCTAATATTATTAATATAGAGAGAGAGAGTTCATATATATTTTTATGATGTTTGTATAAAGTTTGTAATAGATATCTTGGTATTGCTGTGAATGAAGAAGTAAGGATCAGATGTCACATAAAAAATTTTAGATAGTAAATTAAATGGTAGAGTTGCCTTGTGTTGTAAAAAGCATCATCGATAATTTTATAATCACACCCGGCAAAATATTTGAGTTTTATGAATTTTTAATAATTAATATGTGTTGTATACAAATTTAAGTATTTTAAGTTAATAAAAAAAGAAAAGAGAAAAAATAACCCAACAACCCAACCCAATTTTAAGGGTTGGAAATCTTATTCGAGTCATTTAGGTAGCCAACCCGACCAGAAAATCTCTCAACACAACCCAACCCAAACCAATCCAACCCAACCCAACCCAACCCAATCCAACCCAACTTATATATACCTTTGATCAGAAGTTCAAATCTTCATGTTCTAAAAAAAAATGAATATTATTAAACTTCATAAACTATTGTTGTTTATGGATAGGGACTAATTTCATTTTTAATAACAAGTATAGATAAAATTTAAGACACTCTACTTTCTAGTCTATCAAGTTTGGAGTTTGTAGCAATCTAGTCCTTAGATTTTAATATCGACTAATCAAGTTGCTAACATTTAGAATATGCTTAGTTTGATTCCTCATCTCTTGGGATTATCCATCGATCCACACCTTCAACCCTCTTCTTCAACCCACCTCCTCCTTCGACAAAGCCGCCACCAGACTCTTCCATCATCGACACCTATAGCCACTGCAACTACCACCCTAATTTTAACTATTTTTATTATTTAGGCCTCGTTTGATAACCATTTTTTTTTTAAATTAAGTTTATATCATCCACATTTCTTACCATGATTTACATCTTTCTTAAGTACAATGGTTGAATTCTAAGCCAAATTCAAAAAACAAAAAAAAAAAAACTTTTTGAAAACTATTTTTTTTACTTCTCAAAATTTGGCTTCGTTATTTAAACCATTGGTGGAAAATAGATAACTAAGGAAGAAATTTAGAAGTAGAAGTCGTGTCCATAGACTTAATTTCAAAAAACAAAAACAAAAAACAAAATGATTATCAAACGGGACCTTAGTTATTGGTTTTTTATTCTAAAAATTGTTGAAGTAATATTGTCATTAATAGGGAGTTCAAGTTGAGTATTTTCAAAATGTTAGGGACTTGACGGTCCAAATTTTAAGCTGATAGACCAAATTGACACAAACTCTAATCCTCAAAATAAACAAAAATGCAATTTACCTTGAAATTTAAGTTAAATTACAAATTTAATTTCTAAATTTTCAAGACTATATTTGATTGGTTGTTCATCAACTTTAAAAAATATCTAAAAAATTTCAACTCTCAATAACTATCTAATAAATTCTTGAAATTAAAAATGTCTAATTGATACTTCTTTTGAAGCTTAAACTTTCTACTTTTTATTTTATTTTATTTTATTTTTATTTCTTTGCGCAAACATACAAAATTTGTATTTAAAGAGCCATTAACTTTTGTACCGAATATGTCCATGTTTTAAAGAAAAATTGGTAGGCTACCGATCTATGAAATCTAAATTATAATTTTCAAGCATTTGAAAGTTAATGAATTAAACTTGTAAATTAAGCGAGACAAAATGGATATATGTTATGTTGTGAAAAATAATTAATATTAAAAATAAAATAAAATTACCGTCTTGCTCTCGAATGTGAATACTTACAAATTTGGTATTCATTTAATTTTAAATTTTAAATTTTTAAAAATTAAGAAATATTATTTTCACTTGCTATCTATTTTTTAAGTTTTTATCAATATTTTTAAAAATCAAGCTAAATTTTAAAAACTATAAAATTTGCCTAATAATTATTTCTGTTCTTTTATTTAAGAAATATCTAAAATATTATAAGAAATTAAAAGAAAATAGACTCAATTTGAAAAAGAAAAATAAATAGAATGTATTAATTTAACAATCAAGAGATCAAATTGGAATGAAATTCAAATCTCGTAAAATTATAACCTTCTAAATTGAAATCAAACTCAAAACTTATACATTAAGTGTTTGGGCTCCAAAACTAGAAAATACTTCAAATATAGTCTGAAATCTAAATGGATTGAATAGGCTATTATACCTCGTTTAGGTTTGGAGCTCCAATTATAATACTATTGTAAATTACAATTAAGTATTTTCTAAAATAGTCTCACCCAAACAAAGATTATCACAACTCAGTTGCTATAGTACCACTAACAATAATAACAGCTCAATCCCACAAGTCCCCTTAAATAAGGTTTTGAAATTTGTGAAATAGATCAAAACTAAACTCAAAATTTATGGAAAAAAGGTAATTTTTCGTTAATTGATTTAGGTTGTGTTTGATATTAATTTTGGGATAAATAGAAGTGATTATAAAAGAATTTTAATTTTTTTTTTTTTTCTTTTGTGTTTGGTAAAATATTGATTAAACCCACTAAAATCACTTCTAAATCACACATTTCACACCATTTTCAAAACGAGTTAGACTACCTTGGAGATTTATTTACTAGCTTTTAGATTCTCTTAAGACAAAGAGCCGATGCAATTTTTAATTTTATCATTTAAAATTAAAATTTATTTTATATATCTATTTTAAATAATTATTTAATAATTATAAATTACAAAAAAAAAAAATAAGAGTAATTATTTTAAATAGTAAAATTTTAAGGTATAGCAAAATGTCATTATCTACAGGTGTCTTTCACCGATAAATAGTGACATTTTGCTAAATTTATAAATAATTTGGTTCATTTTTCTTTATTTGAAATTAATCCAATAATTAATATTAAATCCATTTTAATTATATAATTTTATATTTATTTACCAAATACTACTAACCTATGAAGCAGAGATACTTTATGTGAGGCAAAGAATCAGTATCAGACAAATAATCAGTATCAGACATTCATATACTTCTCAGATACGTATCTGACACGCGATTTGACGTATCTATTTCTAAACGTACTTTTTCTTAAAAGAAAAAATACAAGCAACTTATCATCTTTTCCAATTTAAAACTAGGCAACCTATTTAAAAAGCTCATTACTCGATTCTAAAACTAAAAAGAAAAAATAAATAAATAACGGACTAAACCTAGACTAGAATCATCTAATCTCGATCTTCACATTTGAGTTCCCACAAAGTCCATCAAAATATAAACCATTTGGATACCTTCAATAATTCAGTGAAGAAATTATTTATTTATCTTCATACTTCTCATTCTATTCTTCTTCTTCTTGCAATATGAGTCACTTTTCTATTGCATTTTATTAACTATTGTACTTCAACATTTTAGATATTACTTTTTTTTTATCGTATTTCAGTATTTGTATTCTATTTTGTGTTATTGTTATTAACTTGTATGCTAAATTTATTTATATATTTGATTTTTTTAAAGAAAAAGAAAATGTAACTTAAGGTATCAATATCCTCGTTTTTTAGAAATATACATATTAAAAAATGATGCATCCTTAGACGTATCCTATCTTTGTTTGTTAGAAATTGACGCATATTTGTATTGTATAGCCATATCTGTATCTATACTTCATAACTACTAACCAGCTTGTTCTAAGTATAACCTGAAATTTACCAAATACTTCTAACAACCTTCATATTACAGCAAATTTTCCAGAAAACTACAGTTATTAGCCATTATTTTAAAACTACACCAATCCTAATATCCATTCTGAAAATCTTAAGAAATAAGACGAAAGGAAGAAAGAGAAAGAGGGATACCTGAATGGTTCTGCCGACGGTGACCGGAGTAGCTTCGGCAAGCACGACGGCGCCCATCTCGGCGCTCTTTAAATGATTAATACTGAGTTGTATTCCGACCACTTTCCGGTAACCCGACGCCACATGAGCCCCCTTGCTCGCCAAAGCCTCCGCAATCAATGCCGATACTCCTCCGTGCAACATATTATACGGCTTCAGTTTTCCTAATTTATCCACAAATCAACTCAGATTCAACCAAAAAATCAATACAAATCCACGAACAATGTGAAATTAGGACAATCAGATTGTAATTGAACGAACCTGGCAGCAGATTGGGGAAACGAGGATGCGGCCGCTCACTCTCTGAGCAGATTCGTGTTCCAGCTCGAATCCGACTGCCTTAAGCGCAGCGTCCTGATCCACCGGCTGAGACGGCGGCGGCGATGGCGGAGGATTCTTTGTACACATTTTGGCCGCGAATCGGTTTTGGATGGCCGGAGTGGAGAACGAGAGGTTCGGATAGAGTGAGAGAAACCATGGGGATGATTAATATATTAATTTATTGGCAAAATATTTTTAAAAATGCCACTGTAATTTAGGTAAAACATACTCTTCAATTTTATAAAGTTTCAAAAATTCCCTAAATTTTCTATGAAGAGTTCATAAATTCCTTTCCGTTGGTTTTTCATGGAAATCATTGAAGCTTTATTTCAAAAACATGATTGAACTTTCAACAGTTTTAAAAATACCCTTAATTTTTTTAAAAAATGGTTTTAAAAAAATACCTTTACAATTAATATATGAACAAAAAAATCGCTAATATCTCGTTGCAAAAATAACTTTAAATTAGACAAAAAAAATTAAAATGCTCCTATTAATATGATGACCAATTTGTTTGAACTTTTCGCAAATTTGAAAAGAACCAATTTTAAAAATAAATAATACAGATATTCACATTTTCTTCATATAGATATTTTCAATTCTCTCTTAATTTTCCAATTCTTACCTTACACCAATTTTCCTAGTCGCATAAACTTTAAGTTAAAACATTAAATCTCACAAAATTTCCCCTTAGCATAAGACAATTGGGGAAAATGGCCTATTGGTAGTTTTATTTTGAAAATAAAAAATAAAAAAAATAACTCCTTTTAAAAAGAATATATTTTTGACCCCTTATAGGTAGAAAAAGACCATTATAGCCTTTTTTTTTTTTTTTAAGGAAAAAGATTCAAAACTCCAATCCCTCCCTCAATGACCGTTTTCTTGCAACCCTTGAAATTCCTTTCAAAACTCCTCACAACTCCTCACTTTTTCTTCAATATTTCGGTCCATCATCTTCAAGTTCATCTAATCATCTCCATCAAGTAAGTATTTATGCACATTTTAAAAGGGTTTTGATTTTAGATTTTTTGACATCTTGATTTTATGGTTTTTCATGGGGTTTAATAATTTTTTTGATTTATTTGTTAAAAAAACGTTGCATTTTAGAATGATTTTGAGGTCTATAGATAGTATATGAATGATTTGTACATTAGAATTCATATTTTTGCTTTAAACTCCGATTTTTGAACTTTGGGTATCTCTAATTCGATGAAGCCCGATCGGGCTTCTTTAGATATTCGAGAAGGATCGGGAAGGCTTGACCGAGAAGGGGGATGGGATGGCCGAGATAGGATAGGAAGGGGCTTGACCGGGAAGAGGGGCGGGACCAGGAAGGAAAGGTCGGGTATGGCTGTGGCCCCATCCCAGGATCGACCGGGTATGAGGCTAGGGGCTTGGGAAACGGAGCAGGACTGGGAAAGAAGGGGGAGGGACGGGCGGGTATGAGTGTGGCCCGGTCCCGGGACCAATCGAGTATGGGGTCGGGTGACTTAGGAAACGGGGCAGAACCGGGTGAGAAGGGGTGAAGAGGCAAGCAGTCCAGAAAATAAACTACTGGATTTTGGCCCGGCCTCGGGCCCAACTGGGCCCAGGACTGCTTGCTTTATTAGTCAATTGGCCTAACTTCATGTCTGCTTACTTTGTCTGCCGCGTCACAAATTATTGCCATTGCATAGTCCGACAATTTTGACGTACTGTTTGATGCATCTGTTCGACGTCTGTAATACAAGTCCTGTAACGAACGTCTAAAATGGTCTAAAAATGACGTGATTGGTAATTGTCATGCATCTTTTAACAGTCCGTTTATACACTTTGCGAGGTT
The DNA here is from genome assembly GCF_027475165.1 of Benincasa hispida. Classification (NCBI taxonomy): domain Eukaryota; kingdom Viridiplantae; phylum Streptophyta; class Magnoliopsida; order Cucurbitales; family Cucurbitaceae; genus Benincasa; species Benincasa hispida. The sequence continues at coordinate 25,425,635 of NC_143478.1, forward strand.
TGTCGTCATTTGATTGTACCTTCTGTTACATTGGTACACCCTAGCCCACCACTCAAGACCAATATCTTTTAGGTATTTTACGTGGACCTGGATACCCTACAAATTGGCTCCAATGGTAGTTGAATACAGACTCACGACTTTCCTTGGCTGTTTTGTCGAAAATATCCAAAATATCTTTATTCTTAAAATTAGTTAATAAATTTGCTTTCAAGTGATGGATGTAGATACCATGAAATGCTTCTGGGAAGACCATGATAATTCCCTTTTTTATGCTTGGGTGTCTATCTAATATGATAACCAAATCACGAACTTGCCCAATTGCACATCTTAGTTGCTGAAAAAACCACACCCAAGATTCATCAATATCTCCACCAGACATACCAAATGCGACAGGGTATATTTAGTTATTTCCATCGACCCCAGTCACAATCATGAGTTTACCACTATACTTACCCCTTAAATGTGTTCCATCTACAATTAAAACAGGGCGAATGCAATTCACAAACCCCCTAATGGAAGCACCAAGATCCATGAAGATGTGCTTGAAATATTTATCTTCCTGCAGATCATATTTAAATGTTGAACCAGGATTTTCAATTTATAAGGCTTCACCAAATTTAGATAACTTCTTGTAGGATTCTTCTGGTGACCCCCAAAAAAGCATTAACGCTTCTTCCCTTGCCCTCTATGCCTTGTCATAACTTAAACTCACACCATACTCTTGTTTTATATCCTTCCAATGTCCTTCAGTCTATATGAACGACTAACGTCTTCAAACTTCGACGAAATTAAATGTCTAAGAACCCAACTAGAAGTTTGTCTATTATTGTTAGTCAATATTTCATTTCTACATGTCTGGACATTGTCATACTTAGAGATCTTAAATATTTTACAATTTTTCAATTTAACGACTTGAAGTCTCCATTTGCATTCTTCAACTAAGCATATAACTTTGTATAATGTTGTGTTTGACTTTTTCACCCTATACTGAAAGTTACCTCTAATTGCTAACATAGATAACCACATCTTTAAATCCTTCTTAGATATAAATATGTCACCAATTTGTACATCTTCAGAAGAATAAGACTGGCCTGGCATGATGATTGTGCTACTAGATGGATGTAACAAGTCACGACCCATTGCGTGTGACGAGCCTCCATAGTCTTGGATTGTTTGTTCTTCTCTATGTAGTATATGGTGGGTATTAATCTTAGGTTCCTCTCCATCATCTTTCTCCCTCCAAGACCAATCATTAAAATATTGACCTTGTTCTATATCATCCCCTCTTTAGCATAGTTACTAACATCTAGGTTAGTACGAAATAATTGAATACATACAAAATGAAATACATACCTAATTACGGAGTGTACAAAATTACAACTTCATGAAAAACATGTTGGATCGTATCATCACGCAGCGGAAGGGATGAGAATCCATAAGCACTCTAATTCATTAATTTTGGCAGAAATGAAAGCATGCTTTAGTAGAAATAAATGGGTTTCAAGTCATACCTTTGTAGAACTACTTCAAAGCTTGAATCTAGTTGCAAATCTCTCTGAATCTTGTTGTAGACCACCTCAAGATCTTCCCTACTATCCTCTTGGTACTCTAGATTGAGTTGTGAGCGGAATTGAGTTTCTCGTCCGGTGGATCTGATCTATAGTTAGGTAGCGCACTAATTCGATTCTCCTTTCCTGCTACTAGGGAAACAAGGAATCCCCAGATCTTTGGAAAGCTGTTTTTCACTCCGAACCTAACCTAACTACGGCAAAATAAGCTGGAATCAAGGGAACGTGGAGAGGTACTTACAGCAGCAACCCATTTGAAGAACTTCTTCAATCCGAATTTTCAGCAAAATTCTATCGGTTGCCTTGCCTCAAATTCACTCCAATCTCTTCAATATATTGCATACTATCATGCAATGAGAATGGTTGCATGAGATGCAGCTCATGCTTGGAGTAATTGAAGACTAAGAGGGTGGGTTATGGGTGAGCTACTTGAAGATGATGATGGAAAATGCCAATTTTCCATTTTGTGTTTTTTGTTCTTTTCAACTTTTCATAATTGATTTAAAAAATCAATTTGTTTTATAAAATTGAAAAATATTATTAATTTTACAAAATTAATTTCATAAAAAAAAATTCATAATAAAATTAATAAATAATTCTAATTAATTTAATAATTTTAATTAATTTAATATCAAATATTAAATTAATTTTACACAATTCCATCTTCATATATTTAAATCATATTTAAATATTGATTCTCTAATTTCGTTTAATTCTAATTTGAACATTTCAAATTAACTTATTACGCTACTCTAAAGCTAATCCATTTATGAGCTAGTAGGGGGACCTCGCGACCTACCGATCATGGACTTCAATGATCCAAGATTAATTGGCTAAACTCATTAGACTGAGTTAACCCCGTTCGTTAACTAATGGGTCACTCCACTAAAGCCCATAGTTGAACTCCCCTCACTGTAGATATATTATGTCCACTCGATATAACCATGATTCGTAAGTTAACCCTTCACAGGTTGTTCATAATAACGGCTGGGTCGAATCTCTGTTTTACCCCCGAAATTACATCTTGTTTCTTAAGTCTCACTGATCCTCTAATGAACAATTGATTTGTGATCCAATCAACAAACTAAATCCCTCTCGGGCCAATGAGAGGGTGAGGCCTCTTGTTCAAGACCCAGAATCATCACTTAAAGGGAACAACCTCTCTACTAACTCTAATCGGATAGGAGTGAATTCCATCTTGCAGGGCTATGTCCCCAGTTATTCATCCGATCTTATCCCTAAAATGGGAGGCTTATTGAGCAGTGCTATTGGACTACTCTCACAGTTTGCAGATCAAAGGATAATCCTGAACAAATAGGAGTTCATAGTTAGCTCAGGATTAAGGTCAAGTTACCTAGGTCATCACTTTGAAATAGTCAATCTTAAACAGTAAACAACATTATAAAGTAAGAGTGACTGATTTCGTGTGGTCCGATCTTGTACACAACTCACTTGCATAGGACTCCCCCACTTCTCATGTCATAACATGTATGAATTAGGATCACTTCTTTTGTAGCACTTTATAACTCTTTGTAACAACTACAAAGTAGGTCACATCCAATAGTGTTACCAGAATACGGCACCCAACCTTATTCATATACTATAGATCATTTTTTACTATTTACTCGAACCTGATCCACTTTTATGTCTCCACATAAAGTTCAAGTACTCATGTAATAGTCAAGAGACATTTAGGTTTATTGGATTTCTAATAAGCAATATATAGTCAATAACAACTTATTGAATTTTCAGAATAAGTTCTATTGTTTACAAACCACGAGTTTTAGGATATAAAACCCAACAATACAAGTTTGATGAATTTCATTCTGGAATAATTTGGTGAAGAGAACTTTTTGTGGGGTTGTAAACAAATCAAATTTGGTGGTGGAGAATTTTTTGTGTGAATATTTTTTTTGTTAATGGTTTTTTGATAAATTAATTTTTTTGTGGATAAATTTAGGTGGATAATTTTTTGTGAATTAATTTAGTAGGTTGGTTGTTGAAATTGGAAGTGAGAATTTAATAAGGGGCATAAGAGTAATTGGAATTTTTTGTGCGAATAATTTTTTGTTTATGGTTTTTTGATAAATTATTTTTTTTTAATAAATTTAGGTGGAGAATGTGAATTAATTTGGTAGTTTGTTGGTTGAAATTGAAAGTGGGAATTTAATAAGGGGCATAAGAGTAATTGTACAACCAATATTTACCATGCTTACATCATTTTCATCATCAAGGGGGTCAAAAAAACTTCTTTTTCAAAAATGGGTAAAAAAAATACAATATCAAACTTCCAATAAGCCATTTTCCCCAATTTTCCCTTGAGCTGAAGACACACTCAACTATTAACAAAAAAAAAAAATTGGTTAAAACATTTAGGTAAAAAAATCTTGTTTTTAAAAAATGGGTAAAGACACACTCAACAATATCAAACATATACCAAAACTGTAAATAGTCAAACAAAAAAAAAATGTATTTGGCTATGAAGACACACTCAACTATTAACGTACAATTTGGTTAAAACATTTAGGTCTTAAAATCCCTTTGGTGCTTCCTATATTCTCTTTCTTCTTACTATAGCCCATTTACCTTAATTGAAATGTGCAATTTTATTTATTTTAGATAAACAAATGTCAAACGATTAACAAAAATGGGAGTAAGAAGATATTGAAGAAAGGATGGGAGAAAAAAGCTGAAAAATAATGAAGTAAGACGGTATTAACGGTTTCTGTTCATATAACAATATGGATATTTTTTTTTAACTTTTTTAAAGTTTAAGGGTATTTTTGAAATTTTTGAAAGTTTAAGTGCACTTTTTACGCAAAACACCAATGGCTTCCATCCAAACTAACAACAAGAGTATTTCTGAACTCATTTTTGAAGTTTAAAGGTATTTTTGAAACAAAGTACAAAGTCTAGGGGTATTTTGTATAATTTAGCCTAATTTATTTTGTGAACCCGCATTATTATTAGTTATTGTTATCATGACAACAATCAATTAAAGTAGTAAGAAAAATTCTCCATATTATGGTAGTATAATTTTTTCTTGTATAGTGTGTGAGTTTTATAGTCCAATTAATTCTAACATTGTTTCCTAAATTCTTTTTTCTTTTTCTTGAAAAAATTATCTTTTTAGTCCTTAAGTTTTTAGGAATAGGTGCATTTGATCCTTGAAGTTTCAATTTAGCTAATTTAATCCTTGAGTTTTGTAAAATATGTTCAAAAGGTCCCATATTCCCGTTTATTATATTAGTCGGATTTATATATATATATATATATATATACGGACTGGAGAATGGGCGTTGTATATCTCTCTACGACAATCGAATGAATTTTATAATACTAAATTCTACAACTACTACTATAATGGCGTAGCAACAGTGATAAGTTTGGGTCAATCCGCAGGAAAGTACTAGCATATGTTTTTCCGTTAAGCCAATTTTCTAATTAGAGCAGTAAATTGGAAGGGGGTATTTGGTGTAGCTAGTGATAGTGAACTGCAAGAAAAATAAAGTGCAAGGGTAAATGCAACCTATGATTGGATTTATCTAGTTTCGAGAGAAAGAAAGACCCAATGCAATTTCAATACAAATTCCACTAATTAAACATGCATTCGATTTAAGCATACACTGCAACTTGCTTGACACATCCGAACTAGCCTTTACAGTGGAAGACAACTAATTAGGAACGAACCAAGTGTCTTAAATATAAATTAAAGCTGGAAAGTCATGCCCTAATTAAACTACATGCCCATATGTCTACTAGGTTCCATAGTGTCCATATAGAAATAAAAACATGTGTATTACGCTTAGGATTCTATTGTGTTGATTAACCAATTGGATAGCCTAATTAATTAATTAAATTTTATCTTTAAACCCAGTAATGCATGCATTATAGGAATAACCATCAAATAGATGATTAACTATTTGCTACTAGGTTGATTGAGCTAGACATTTGAGTGCTAGCGTGACAAAGCTACGAATCGATTAGCAAGGGAATACATGCTCACGAGTGAACAGTCAACAACACAAACATGCATATCAAAATTGAAACAAATTCAAAGAAAACATAAAATTAATATGCATTCAACCCAATTCACAGAAATCTCAAGAAATTTACAAAGAATTCTTGCTCCCAAAACTTGTTGGATTATATGTCCTAAAAACTCGCAGTTTGTAATGTTAAATACATTCTATTATCAATAAAGATGTTATTGACGTTTATTCAATAAAACTGTTGTTGAATATGTAAATTGCTCTTGAAAAGTCTAAATCCAATAAACTAAAGATCCATAGCTATTATATGAATACATGAACTTTATATGGAGACATAAGAGTGGATCAAGTTCAGTTAATAGCCAAAATGGTCTATAGTATACGACTAAGACTGGGTACCTTATTTTAGTAATACTATCGGATGCGGCTCACTCTGTAGTTGTTATAATTTGTTATAAAGTACTACAAACGAAGTGATCCTAATTCGTTCATGTATTGACATGAGGAGCGGGGGCGTCCTAGTGCAATGAGTTTGCATAAGACCAGACCAAGGAATAAGTCACTCTTACTTTATAACGTTGTTTACTATTTAAGAGTGACTATTTCAAAGCGATGACCTAGGTAACTTGACTTTAATCTAGAGCTAACTATGAACTCCTATTTATTTGGGATTATCCTTAGATTTGCATGGGTGAGGGTTGGCTCAACAGCACCGGCTCAAGATGGATTTGCCTGGGAACATAGGGTGTAAGATGGATTTTCCTCCTATCCACTTTTAGGGATAGTAGAGAGGTTGTTCCCTTAAGTGCTGACTTTATGTCTTGAACATGGGGCCCCACCTTCTCATTGGCCCGAGAGAGATTCGATTTAGTGATTTGATCAAAACCAATTGTTCATTAAAGGATAAGTGGGACTTAAGGAGCAAGATGTAATCTCGAGAGTAAAAATTTTTTTGACCCAGCCGTTATTACGAACAACTTATGAAGGGTTAACTTACTAATCATGGTTATATCGAGTGAACATAATATATTTACAGTAAGGAGAGTGCAACTATTGGGCTTTAGTGGAGTGACCCGGTAGTTAATTAACGGTGGTTAATTAGGTTAAAGAGTTTAGTCAGTTAATCTCGGATCGTTGAAACCCATGATCTGTAGGTCCATGAGGTCCCCCTACTAGCTCATATCGAACTAAACCTTAGAACAGTGTGACAAACGAATTTGAAGTGTTCAAATTCAATTTTTGGAGCAAAGTGTTAAATATATACAATATATTTAACCTAATATTTTAATTGTGAATTAAACATAAAAAGAGAGAAAATAGGAGATATTTAAATAATGTTAAAATATCAAGATTATGAATAGGGATTCATATAAATTGGGATTAATGTTGGATTTAATATTAAGTTAAATTAATTAAATTATTTAATTAATTATTTAATATTAATTTAATTTTAAAATTGATTATTAGAACTAATTTTGAAATTAAATAGAATTGGTCAAAATTGCATTAAAAGTCAAAATTGTTGACTAGGTCAAAAATGCAATGAAAGTCAAATTGTTGACTTTTGACTTTGAAAGTCAAAAAATCAACTTTGTTGACTTTGGACTTTGAGAGTCAAACTTTGACCTTTGACCTTTGACCAAGTTAGTGGAAAGAGTCAACATTTGTAAGTGGAAAATGCCAACTTTTGCATTGCTAAGAGTTGTCTTCGTTTGAAGACATTTGTCCCACTAAATCCTATTTTGAGTTAGTGGATTTTTTAGTGTCAAATTCTCATCAAACTCAAAGTTGCATATTTTGCATGTAATGGTCTTTAAAAGGAAGAGATTTATGTTGCTTAGAACTCTTGGCCAAGTGAAAATTTATGAGATTATGTGATAATCTCATAATTTTTTCTCTAAAATACTTAACCTTTTCCTCTCCAAATTAGTCATTCACTAGATCCCACCATCTCGTTCTAAGGCCGAAGAATAGTCGGGAAGACTCTCGTGGTGGTCTACAAACCGTTCATGAGGAGATTGAAGCTAATTTGGAGAAGATTCAAGTCTACAAAGGTTGTATTTCTTCTTCTCCTAGTTGTTTTTAATTGTGTTGGGTTTTATGTCCTAAAACTCGCAGTTTGTAAATATTGAAAATGTTATTCAACATTTCTTCAATAAAGTTATTATTGAATCTACTAATTGCATTCATAAAGTCTAAATACAATAAACTAAGATCCATGACTATTATATGAATACTTGAACTTTATATAGAGACAGATGAATCAAGTTCGAGTAAATAGCCAAAATGGTCTATAGTATATGATTAAGGTTGGATACCTTATTCTGGTAACATTACTGAATGTGACCTACTCTGTAGCTGTTACAAGTTGTTGTAAATATACTACAAATGAAGTGATCCAGATTCATTCATGTACTGACATGAGGAGTGAGGGTGTCCTATGCAATGAGTTTGCATAAGATCGGACCAAGAAACAAGTCACTCTTACTTTATAAACGTTGTTTACTGTTTAAGACCAACTATTTCGCTTAGATGACCTAGGTAACTCGATCTTAATCTTGAGCTAACTATGAACTCTTGTCTATTCGGGATTATCCTTAGATTTGCATGGGTGAGGGTTGGCTCAACAACGCCGGCTCAATAAGCCTCCCACTTCAGAGGTAAGATCGGATAGATAGCTAAGGACATAGGGTGCAAGACGAAATTCACGCCTACGTGATTTAGGGATAGGAGAAAGGTTGTTCTCTTAAGTACTGAATCCAGGTCTTGAATAAGGAGTCCGCCCTCTCACTGGCCTGAGAAGGATCCAGTTTAGTGATTAGATCATAAACCAATTGTTCATTAGAGGATCAGTAGGAACTTAAGGAACAAGATGTAATATCGGGGGTAAAACAACATATTGACCGAGTCATTATTACGAACAACCTGTGAAGGGTCGGCTTGCTAGTTATGGTTAAACTATATGGACACAAATATATCTACAGTGAGGAGAGTGCAACTATCGAGCTATAGTGGTGTGACTTGATAGTTAACGAATACTGATTAATTTGGTCTAAAGAGTTTTAGCCAATTAATCTTAATCGTTGGAGCTCATGATCTGTAAGTCCATAAAGTCCCTCTACTAGCTCCTAAATATGTACACCTTGAATTATTAAATTGAGTGAATTTGGAATGATATCAATTTGAAATATTCAAATTGAAATTAGGGTTTGAATTTGGATAAGTTCAAATTCAAATTAGGGTATGTACAATTTATATTTAATATAATTATTTAACATTTAGTTTATTGAAATTAAACGAAATTTGTGAGTTTATAATATTTAAATATTGATTTAAGTATTAATTGCACGAATAGGATTCATGTTTAAAACTTAATGTGTGATTAATTTGATATTTGTTATTAAATTAATTAATTAATTAAATATGTTTAATTAATTAAAAATTCAATTTAATTCTAACTTTCATTTCAATTTAAGAAATTAAATTTTGATATTTGATTAATTATGAATTAATTAAATCAAGTTTTTATTAATTTTTGAATTAATTGATTTTTGAAATGAAAAATTGGAAAAATTGGATTATATAGGTTTTGCCCATAAACACCTCGAGGAGGAGGTGTTCTTCCTACAAGTATACACAAATCCCCCATTGAATTGAAGTAGATTGAAGAATGCTTGCATGCTAAAGTATAAAACTCTTAAATTTGAAGAAGTGGGTGTGGTTCTTGAGCTGAAAAGAGTTTCTGCTACTTCATCTTCTTCATCACAAGAACCCTCAATATCCTTCACCAAATTCACTCAAATTCGAGTTCCACCACTCAAATTCAAGGCTAAGAATAGTAGAGAAAATCTCTTAGTAGTTCACTGTCGATTTGGAGTTGATTATGAGTGAAGAGCAGCTTGGAGTGGGAGAAACCCTCTTTTGAAACCCTCTTTTGAATTTCTGAAATAGCATGCTTTAGAACTCAAATTAAATATAGTTAGAGTGCTTATTGATTTTGTTTGTTTTCGTTACATGCTTGTGTATTCCATCAATTGGTATTAGAGTGTGAAATTAATGTTAATTTGAGTTTTGGTGGGTGAATTTATGATATTGCATGTTTATGGATTGATATGGATGTTATTCAATTTTGGCATTAGCTTTCTCTTTGATTTCCAACTTAAATTTGTAATTGGCTCTTGTTTTATGAGCTTATATGTGTGCTCAAGAGTCTATAATTTATTTGGAGTCATTAGAGTTGAAATTAAGTTGTAATTGAAGAAAGAAGTGAAGAAAGTCGAGCAGCAGGAACCAGTTTTTCAGCATTTGCTTAAAACTCGATGCTCATATTCAAGCGAGATTTCATGTTCGAGCGAGATTTACAATATGAGCGACATTTTGGTCGAGCTTCGAGCGAGATTTTGATCGAGCGTCAAGCGAGATTTCCAGTATGAGCGAGATTTTGATCGAGTGTCGAGCAAGATTTCAAACGAGCCAGCGAGATTTAAAGCTTCGAGCGAGATTTCGAGTTCCAGCGAGATTTTCATTGAGTTTTCCTTCAACCAGCCGTTGAGGAGCGAGATTTTGAGCAAGCCAAGAGCGAGTTTTTGGTCGAGTTGCAAGTCTGAACCGATTTGACTGAACGAGAACGACCGAGGAGGGCCAGTTCGACTGGTTTTCTTTAGTTCTGGTCTGGTTCAGCCCCAATCCGGTCCGATTCAACCATCTTTGGATCGGTTTAACCCATTTTGTGCCTTGAAGGTCCAGTTCAAGTGGTTCAGGTCCAGCTTGGGTCGATTCGAGCTATTCTACATCATTTTGAAGCTGGTTTTGGACCGTTTTGTAATAATTTAGTTATTTTTTTTCATAGGATGCCAAAGTTGAACCATATCAATATTATTTAAATAATTATGCATGTGATGTATGTTGTATTTAAATTTAAACATGTTTGTGCATATTGTATGCCATTTAGATTTAAAAACCCACCATAGGAAGCATGTTACATGCATTATGTATATGTTATAATCTGTTATAATGTATAGAATGCATATTTAGGGTTTCTGTTATTCAATATAAGTGTTATATTAAATTTGAATGCCTTTGATGTATGTTGTGGATGTAAGAGCATGTCTACTTTTTATAAGTTGTTATAAAATTGAGTTAGACATTAAAATCCATAACGAAGACAAGTTGCATGCTCACATAAGTTAATCACTCGTTTTAAATAAGTTATAAAATTGATTTTGTTTGCTTCTGTTGCATGCTTGTGTATTCCATCAAATTGCATATATGCTTATCCTTTGTAATTAACCTAATTATAGCATTTTAGATCCGTTTTTCTTCCGTTGTGCATGTGTTCGTTCCATGAAAACTAAATTGAAATTACCTCATCAATCCATGAATAGATTGAAGAAGAAAGCTCCAATCAATTGTTTACGACCCAAAAGAAAATTAAAATCTAACCTAATGATGCTAAAAAAAATAGAGGAAGAAGAACAAAACAAGGTTTCACTTCGGTCTCCATGAAAATCAACATATCCTATTACCCTAAAAATTGAAGAACAAATTTATAGGCAGTGTAGTAGCATCACAACATTGAGGGCAGTGTTGTAACGCCCTTATCGAAGTGTAAACCTCGCGCGTTGCAACGTTGAGCCTTACGCTCATGCCCGCGCATGCCTGCTCCGTGTTTGTCAAAATTTGGAGTGTTGCAACACTTAAGGTAACATTGTGATGCTCCCTGATATGCATGCTACCTTTCAGCATAAAAGGAAGGATTGCAACGCTGTGTTTAGGGACATTTTGGTCATTTTGCATCCTTGAAGCCTCGGGTGCCCGATTTCACTTCTCATAGCTCAAAATCAACCTCGAACGGTTTGTAATACTCTGAAATGCAAGATTTGCTTGAATTCCTACAAAATAAACATTTAAACACATAAAACACAACAAGCAAGCTAGATTAAAAAGATAAAAATAGCTCTTTTGGAGAGCTATCAATATTCAAATTAAAAAATAAATAATATTTTCTCTCTCCTCTCCTCCATCTCCCACTGCCTTTTTCTCTTCATTTTCTTCGTGCTCAAGTAGACTTTCAAAGATTAATTAGAACCCTAGTTGCAGAAAAAAGAAGTTGAAAATGATTGGAATCAAGACTCAAAAAAGCCATGAAGACTTTGACTCAACATCAGAAAAACTTTTGAGTATAAGTAAATTCATCACATATGCCTGTGAATCTTGCTGCAGAATAATCATAACTCACCATATTACAGAAAAATTGCAGAAAAACAGAGAGCAGAGCCATTCAAGAGAGAATTTGTGAAAACTTGCCAGATTGATTGAGAATTAAACCCAAGCAAAATCCATTGATCGAGTTTTTTAATTTTTTTGACTTTTTCTTAAAAAAAAATATGATTTTAATAAATACCAACAAAAATAGGATTTCGTTGAAAATAACGACAAAAGTAGAGTAGCTAAATCATAGATGGAATCCACGATTTCCATCTGTCTTCAACATCGTGGACCAGGTCCACAATTTACCCATATCTCCGGTCAACGCTTTCTGACCCAAGTTGGCCACATTGCCTAGTGTCAAGAGGTCCACGATTGAAGGTAAATTGTAGATCAAGTTGTCTAGTGTCAAGGGATCCACGATCCAACCTTTGATTTTGAGGTTAATAATGCAAATATTATAGTTATTTTAGTCATTGGCTTCCTAAGTTAAAACGTTTAGATAGAAAGTAATAGAGAAAAATACCTTTTTAGTCCCCAAGTTTTTTGGAATAGATGTGTTTGGTCCCTGAAGTTTCAAATTAGCAATTTTAGTCCTTAAATTTTCAATAATAGGTTTAAAAGGTCATCTTCGTTAACAGAATTGTTTAAATTAATAGATCTGTCCAAGTAGATTATTTAAATGCTGATGTAGCTTGCTTACTAAGTTGATGATTTGGATTTAAATTTGTCTTGTGAAGTTCGTCGAAGTTGAGTTCATTTCTCGTGAAATTCAACTCATGAAGTTACTTAACGAGACGAACTTCACGAGACAAATTTAAATCCAAATCATCAACTTAGTCAGTAAGCCACATCAACATTTAAATAATCTACTTGGACGGATTTGTTAATTTAAATAGTTCTGTTAATGAAGAGAACCTTTTAAACTTATTATTGGAAACTTAAGAACTAAATGACTAATTTAAAACTTTAGAATCAAACACAATTATTCCGAAAAATTAATGGACTAAAAAGATATTTTCCCCAAACTAATATTTAAAATGTCCATTTTTCATTGAATCTTAAGTTTAATTTTTATTTGGTCAATAGGTTTATACGTTTTACACTTTTGCCATCAAATTCTTTTACTAATGCTCATTTTAATTTTTGACATCAAATCTCAAATAATTAGTTTGAAATAATTTTGACATGGAAATTTTTAATTAGTTTTAAGTGAAATTCTTATCAATAGAAAAATTTGAAAAATATTTGCACTTTATAGCAAAAGTTTCAAAAGTATTTTGTACTTTTTGAATTTTTTATTATAAAGTGTAAATATTTTTAAATATTTTTTATTTTTAAAAAGGCCCCTAGTTTTAATCATCATTGAAATATTTGTAAAAAACTAATTTAATTAGAATAAAATTAATTCTTTTAGCTAAAGTAAGTTTAGCTTAATGGTAATTAGCATGATCTTAGATCAAAGGTTTGATCCCTACTCCACAATTATACTAAAAGAAACTTAACTTTTTAAAATTAATTAATGGAGCTTTATTGGTTTCAATATAATTCTAATAAATTAATTTAATTAGT